>NC_064874.1:56153296-56398296 GCF_943734745.1 Anopheles darlingi
CCCTTTTCATTTTTCTTCTTTTTCTTTTCGAAAGAAGTCACATAATCTCACAATTCGAATCCTTCTAGAACAAGAAACACTTCCTGCTTAAGTAAACATCAAATTCATCAAGAATCTCCCAAACAAGGCCATACACGCTTGTCTATTTACTTACTATGTACCTGAGAGCAAAACATTCCAAATAGTTTTCTAGCAGTTCATAAAATGAACTAAATATTTTCAGAGCAATAGTGCCTTCCTTAAGAATAACACAAGCCTAGTGACGTTTAAACAAAGAAGCGTGGATTTGTTGCAATTTAATGTTGTCCCTTGAATGGCCAAAGACGAACGAATACCAATACAATAGATTAGCTAGAACCTAACTTTGTACAATCGGTTTTGCTCTCTTTTTACAATCATTAATGTAAAAACATATCACAAAAAAGTCTCAGAAATTCACAACGCGTACGAACGAAGAGAGAATTTTATTTTGAAACATCACCAATCTGAATTAATGTTATTGATCGCAAACAAAACATTGTAAAGAAATGACATTCACATCAACAACAAGAACCACAGAGCAAAAGATTATGTAATGTAATGGAAACTACAATGTAACGGCAACTTTAAAGTACCTCAACCTCAACAAGAGTCGTGCAAAGCGAGCCAGCATCAGCAGAGATGTGAAACCTGTCTCAACTGCCAACAACAGAAAACCCTTCGCGGCATCCATGAAACAACGAAAAGAATGTCAACCTACCAACGAGAAGGTTTCGACTACGATTCATCTGCACTCAAGGTATGTGTTTTGTTGTTTTCGCAGTTGCGACCTGCTTGAGCGTACGTTAATTTGCCAGTTTTCAAGAAATTTATGTGTTTACTTTATTATTATTTTCACAGAATGAATCAAGGCTCCAAGGAGGTCCAATCCTTCGCCGCGTTTGATACTCCTTCAACTTCAGGTTAATCCTCTCAATTAAAGCAGAGCATCGATTCGAACCAGTTTCTTCTACAATGGGAATCAGCATTTTATAAATAATATTAAGACATATGTTGACTCACATTTATAAGGAGAATAGTGTAGGGAATAGGAATGAGCAGCGTTGGTTATTTCATATCCTTAGACCAAATCTCAGTTTGATCGCTTCAATTATCCGCCCTAACCTTAGCGATAAGAAAACCATGCTATGCTTGTATCAATGCTTTTGATTATCAAATTGTCGTGCATGAAACGATCGTTTCATCATCTGTCACAAAAAGCGACAACGGCATTCAATTGAATTCAACGACAACAGACAACGTTCTACAACGATGAATCACCAAAGGAAGCTCTTCAACAACGTTGCTGCATTACTTATTCAACATTGGTCATCCTGCAGTTATTCTGGAACAGCATCGTGGAGATTGTGAGTCTGGAAGCAGCATCGACACGTATATTGAGAGCCCAACTGCTTTGCAATGACATTTTGGCGACGAAAAGAAAAGTGCCCAACATTACAAGTAATCGCCATCCTCTGCAGTAATGTTGAAACCGAAGTAAACACAACATCACAGCGAAAGCACATTAGGACAGAAACAAAGAAGAAATTAATTACCTGAACACGTTCCTGTAACCACACACTGAACTTATGCCTATGAATACTTGAGTCAGAGGATGCAAATTATCGTTAATAGTGAAATGGATCACTCACTGATTGAACTCACTGGGAGGAAAAATAACTTTGAAAGTCACGTCTCCGCTACTGTGGAGAAATAGATGAAAAATAATCGCTCGATTGATGTCAATGCGCAATGGTCTCCTGACTTGTGACTACAAAGATAAATACTTATCGCTTAATTGCGCTACGAGGAAAAACAATTCATCATATCAGCTACCAGATAATGTAGGAACATCAAACATCTCACAATGTATGGTTTGCGAAACAGTATTCCGGATATACAATTGGATGAGAGCTTAAACAACACAATGGTTACATTAAACTGTATTTGGAAGATCTAGAGACGTGCTGGCATTCCTGGTTTTCGCTGCAAAGGTTGGTGGTGGTGACATTGATAGTGATTAACGCTGACGATGTGGTTTATTGAGGGTACCGCAAAACCAAAAGTTAGGGAAATCAGAGAAATTAGGCAAAGAAAGGAAATATATAATTCAAATCATTGAAGAAACAAAAGTTGTTAGGAAGGATTGTTCTAAAATGAATCAGAATGGATGAAATGGAGCAGATAAAAGCACAAGATATTCGATTAATTATAATATAGGAATTGATAACTAAAACGCAATAGATAGGAACTGTAAACCAACTTGAACTGCAAATTGTGAGAGTAATGAAATGGCAAGAGATAGAACGCAAGGGATGAAATGATTGGGATAAGGTGAATGAATCAGAGGTTGGTACAGGTATCATAGTTTGAAATGAATAGAGCGAATAATTTACGTATAGAGCATGTTAACAGGATCACGCATCGTTTTGTCATAATATTGATAGTAATAATGATAATGATAATATTTCATTGAGGATAAGTTAAAGTAAGAATGTAAAGAATATCTCGACTATTATTGTAATTGCTTGTATTCCTTGTTTATTGAAATTATCATCTTGCAATTAAAACATAAACTGTCCATGAAAATCTCGTATAATGGAGTCGATTGATTGGTCTTACTCTTCCGAAACTGAATTGAATATATTTTTATGGAATGTAAGTATATATTTGACAGAACGGTTGCATAGATTTGAATGAAAACCGTGTAAGTATGATATGGTAGGTATAACATTATAGTTTTACATGACTTTCTGTCATTTGACACAAGTGTACAAAAGCGGATGAAGCATCTTGTTGCGGCTATTTGGTTAATTGGTTCAATTTGATGCAATATTAGTTTAATGGCAATGATTGAAATGATATAGCTTTGATCACTAAGTGGTGCGACAGTTCACTTTGCCCATACTTGTGTCAAAATCAGACGACTCATTGCACACCTTATTGATTTCACACGCCGGAAGAGTTAGATTTGGAGTTCAATTCGTGGTTCTCTTCCATTCTGCTCTGCTTTCTCTATTCATATCTGACGCAAGATAATTTGGCTTTCGAGTCGAGAACCGATTTTGACAGATCTTGCTCGAAACAAATTAATAGACCCGTGTTTAAGGTGCCTATTCCCGTCAGCCGTTACTTGACGCCTCAGTCGTGTTAAACGATTTTTTGAGGTTCGTCGATTATTTCCCCGAACAAAACGTCTGCTGTCACCAGCAAAAAAGCGATCGTTTTGGGTGATTTCCTTAGGCGATAACGAACTCGAAAATGAACCAAAATTAATTTGACGCCTGAGGCGCCAACTAACGCCTCACGGGAATAAGCACCATAGACTCGTGTTTAAGTTTGTGAATTTTTCCACTTCTTCCACTTCCAATAACTTGGCTTCCAGGCAGCTGCTTCAGCTACTAATGAAACTGTAAATGGTTGGGACCTATAATTTGTTTTTACCTTTTTTACCATACTAAACCCAACTGATCAAGGGAATCTAGGAATGAACACTCATTGAACGAAACCCCAGGCGTCTCCATCACTTATATACCATCACCGTCAATGGAGGCGCATGGTGTTTCACGTTTTTT
This sequence comes from Anopheles darlingi, assembly GCF_943734745.1. Lineage (NCBI taxonomy): Eukaryota > Metazoa > Arthropoda > Insecta > Diptera > Culicidae > Anopheles > Anopheles darlingi. The sequence goes on from NC_064874.1 coordinate 56,156,890, forward strand.
ATGCGAACGTTGAATCCGAGCACCGATGAGCGACAGTGTGTATTCTCTCTTTATTTCTCTGGCGCGATGGCGATGCTGCTCTTGGTTCTGGTAGTGAATGGAAGCCTCCAAATCGTAACGTTTCAAAAACGTTGAGCTCACGAAATGAACCAGCTGTGTGAATACATGTTTCCTTATGCCTCCTTGTTGGAATAATAATCACCATAGTAACCAGTGACTGAAATGCCGAGTAGAATACGTTTAATTAATAATTGATTATTCCACTGTTCTCTAGCAAGATGTTCAGATCTCTTGCAACAGTAGGTGTTCTTTTCTTGCAGCATTCCAATACAATATTCAAATATGACCCAAGATTCGTTAAGTTGACAACTCATTCTTACTGCCGTATAAATCACGCAGAATATCAGAAACTTCTTCTAATGATAGACGTTTCTATAGGTTGTACACGTATTCGCTCACTCTGTTTCTGTATTAGTGCATGGTTCTTTCAGCTGTAGCTAACCAAGATTTAAGCTGTGGAAATACTGCATTTTGTTGTCGATGCAACGGTTGCTGCCTCCATCATCACAGAGCGTACCAACCTAGTTGGCCGCGGTCGCCGTTGTTGCAACGGTTGCTGCTCTCTTCACGTAGCATCCCAACGCCTAGTTGGCCACGGTTGCCATCGATCCAACGGTTGCTACCTCCATCATCACACAGCGTACCAGGACATAGTTGGCCACGGTCGCCGTTGTTGCAACGGTTGCTGCTCTCTTCACGCAGCATCTTAACGCCTAGTTGGCCAGGGTTGCCATCGATGCAACGGTTGCTGCCTCCATCATCACACAGTGTACCAGGACATAGTTGGCCACGGTCGCCGTTGTTGCAACGGTTGCTGCTCTCTTCACGTAGCATCCCAACGCCTAGTTGGCCACGGTTGCCATCGATGCAACGGTTGCTGCCTCCATCATCACACAGCGTACCAGGACATAGTTGGCCACGGTCGCCGTTGTTGCAACGGTTGCTGCTCTCTTCACCTAGCATCCCAACGCCTAGTTGGCCACGGTTGCCATCGATGCCACGGTTGCTGCCTCCATCATCACACAGCGTACCAGGACATAGTTGGCCACGGTCGCCGTTGTTGCAACGGTTGCTGCTCTCTTCACCTAGCATCCCAACGCCTAGTAGGCCACGGTCGCCATCGATGCAACGGTTGCTGCCTCCATCATCACACAGCGTACCAGGACATAGTTGGCCACGGTCGCCGTTGTTGCAACGGTTGCTGCTCTCTTCACGTAGCATTCCAACGCCTAGTTGGCCACGGTTGCTGCCTCCATCATCACACAGCGTACCAGGACATAGTTGGCCACGGTCGCCGTTGTTGCAACGGTTGCTGCTCTCTTCACGTAGCATCCCAACGCCTAGTTGGCCACGGTTGCCATCGATGCAACGGTTGCTGCCTCCATCATTACACAGCGTACCAGGACATAGTTGGCCACGGTCGCCGTTGTTGCAACGGTTGCTGCTCTCTTCACGTAGCATCCCAACGCCTAGTTGGCCAGGGTTGCCATCGACGCAACGGTTGCTGCCTCCATCATCACACAGTGTACCAGGACATAGTTGGCCACGGTCGCCGTTGTTGCAACGGTTGCTGCTCTCTTCACGTAGCATCCCAACGCCTAGTTGGCCACGGTTGCCATCGATGCAACGGTTGCTGCCTCCATCATTACACAGCGTACCAGGACATAGTTGGCCACGGTCGCCGATGTTGCAGCGGTTGCTGCCTCCATCATCACACAGCGTACCAGGACATAGTTGGCCACGGTCGCCGTTGTTGCAACGGTTGCTGCTCTCTTCACGTAGCATCCCAACGCCTAGTTGGCCAGGGTTGCCATTGATGCAACGGTTGCTGCCTCCATCATCACACAGTGTACCAGGACATAGTTGGCCACGGTCGCCGTTGTTGCAACGGTTGCTGCTCTCTTCACGTAGCATCCCAACGCCTAGTTGGCCAGGGTTGCCATTGATGCAACGGTTGCTGCCTCCATCATCACACAGTGTACCAGGACATAGTTGGCCACGGTCACGTAGCATTCCAACGCCTAGTTGGCCACGGTTGCTGCCTCCATCATCACACAGTGTACCAGGACATAGTTGGCCACGGTCGCCGTTGTTGCAACGGTTGCTGCTCTCTTCACGTAGCATTCCAACGCCTAGTTGGCCACGGTTGCTGCCTCCATCATCACACAGCGTACCAGGACATAGTTGGCCACGGTCGCCGTTGTTGCAACGGTTGCTGCTCTCTTCACGTAGCATCCCAACGCCTAGTTGGCCAGGGTTGCCATCGATGCAACGGTTGCTGCCTCCATCATCACACAGTGTACCAGGACATAGTTGGCCACGGTCGCCGTTGTTGCAACGGTTGCTGCTCTCTTCACGTAGCATCCCAACGCCTAGTTGGCCAGGGTTGCCATTGATGCAACGGTTGCTGCCTCCATCATCACACAGTGTACCAGGACATAGTTGGCCACGGTCGCCGTTGTTGCAACGGTTGCTGCTCTCTTCACGTAGCATTCCAACGCCTAGTTGGCCACGGTTGCTGCCTCCATCATCACACAGCGTACCAGGACATAGTTGGCCACGGTCGCCGTTGTTGCAACGGTTGCTGCTCTCTTCACGTAGCATCCCAACGCCTAGTTGGCCAGGGTTGCCATCGATGCAACGGTTGCTGCCTCCATCATCACACAGCGTACCAGGACATAGTTGGCCACGGTCGCCGATGTTGCAGCGGTTGCTGCCTCCATCATCACACAGCGTACCAGGACATAGTTGGCCACGGTCGCCGTTGTTGCAACGGTTGCTGCTCTCTTCACGTAGCATCCCAACGCCTAGTTGGCCAGGGTTGCCATTGATGCAACGGTTGCTGCCTCCATCATCACACAGTGTACCAGGACATAGTTGGCCACGGTCGCCGTTGTTGCAACGGTTGCTGCTCTCTTCACGTAGCATTCCAACGCCTAGTTGGCCACGGTTGCTGCCTCCATCATCACACAGCGTACCAGGACATAGTTGGCCACGGTCGCCGTTGTTGCAACGGTTGCTGCTCTCTTCACGTAGCATCCCAACGCCTAGTTGGCCAGGGTTGCCATCGATGCAACGGTTGCTGCCTCCATCATCACACAGCGTACCAGGACATAGTTGGCCACGGTCGCCGATGTTGCAGCGGTTGCTGCCTCCATCATCACACAGCGTACCAGGACATAGTTGGCCACGGTCGCCGTTGTTGCAACGGTTGCTGCTCTCTTCACGTAGCATCCCAACGCCTAGTTGGCCAGGGTTGCCATTGATGCAACGGTTGCTGCCTCCATCATCACACAGTGTACCAGGACATAGTTGGCCACGGTCGCCGTTGTTGCAACGGTTGCTGCTCTCTTCACGTAGCATTCCAACGCCTAGTTGGCCACGGTTGCTGCCTCCATCATCACACAGCGTACCAGGACATAGTTGGCCACGGTCGCCGTTGTTGCAACGGTTGCTGCTCTCTTCACGTAGCATCCCAACGCCTAGTTGGCCAGGGTTGCCATCGATGCAACGGTTGCTGCCTCCATCATCACACAGTGTACCAGGACATAGTTGGCCACGGTCGCCGTTGTTGCAACGGTTGCTGCTCTCTTCACGTAGCATCCCAACGCCTAGTTGGCCACGGTTGCCATCGATGCAACGGTTGCTGCCTCCATCATTACACAGCGTACCAGGACATAGTTGGCCACGGTCGCCGTTGTTGCAACGGTTGCTGCTCTCTTCACGTAGCATCCCAACGCCTAGTTGGCCACGGTTGCCATCGATGCCACGGTTGCTGCCTCCATCATCACACAGCGTACCAGGACATAGTTGGCCACGGTCGCCGTTGTTGCAGCGGTTACTGCTCTCTTCACGCAGCATCTTAACGCCTAGTTGGCCAGGGTTGCCATCGATGCAGTGGTTGCTGCTTCCATCATCACTCAGCGTACCAGGACATAGTTGGCCACGGTCGCCGTTGTTGCAACGGTTGCTGCTCTCTTCACCTAGCATCCCAACGCCTAGTAGGCCACGGTCGCCATCGATGCAACGGTTGCTGCCTCCATCATCACACAGTGTACCAGGACATAGTTGGCCACGGTCGCCGTTGTTGCAACGGTTGCTGCTCTCTTCCCGTAGCATCCCAACGCCTAGTTGGCCAGGGTTGCCATCGATGCAACGGTTGCTGCCTCCATCATTACACAGCGTACCAGGACATAGTTGGCCACGGTCGCCGTTGTTGCAGCGGTTACTGCTCTCTTCACGCAGCATCTTAACGCCTAGTTGGCCAGGGTTGCCATCGATGCAGCGGTTGCTGCCTCCATCATCACTCAGCGTACCAGGACATAGTTGGCCACGGTCGCCGTTGTTGCAACGGTTGCTGCTCTCTTCCGGTAGCATCCCAACGCCTAGTAGGCCACGGTCGCCATCGATGCAACGGTTGCTGCCTCCATCATCACACAGTGTACCAGGACATAGTTGGCCACGGTCGCCGTTGTTGCAACGGTTGCTGCTCTCTTCCCGTAGCATCCCAACGCCTAGTTGGCCAGGGTTGCCATCGATGCAGCGGTTGCTGCCTCCATCATCACACAGCGTACCAGGACATAGTTAGCCACGGTCGCCGTTGTTGCAACGGTTACTGCTCTCTTCACGCAGCATCTTAACGCCTAGTTGGCCAGGGTTGCCATCGATGCAACGGTTGCTGCCTCCATCATCACACAGTGTACCAGGACATAGTTGGCCACGGTCGCCGTTGTTGCAACGGTTGCTGTTGAGAACGCGACGGGTAAATTTAATCACATATATTTACAATGTAAAGATTATGAGTGGGAATCATAGAACGCGCGCCCAAGGGAACTAGCAAACCAGAATTTAGGAGAAAGTACAGTTGCGTACAAACGCAACTGCTACATAGTAACGAGAAAATCATGCGCTGGAAAGATCAGCGAGTACTTTGAACCCAAAGATGCAGGAACAAAGAATCATAGCACAGAACAGAGTTGCGCTTGGCGCATGGCGCGTGACAAACATTAAGACGCGCGCCACTTGACAATACATTACCACAGACCCGCGAGCGCGCGTTATGATCCCAATAATTAATAATTTATTATAAACAAAACCAAGCATGAACGTTACGCAACTCCAGTAGAAATGTGACGAAAAGACGCGTGCGAGATGAACTACTGGAGTAAGCGAGATGGGATTATTTGGACGCGCCGAATAATCGGTATAAAAGGCGCGGAAAATATTGAATAAAGTTTACTTGCATATTAGTTTCCAAACCAATGAGTCGAGTTCACTTTCTCCTCAAACTCCGTTTCTCCGAAACTAGCTTGCGACTTAAGACAGTTCCCTTCGGATGCTGACTATACACCCTTTGGGTTGCCTCACTCCGACGGAATTGATCTTAAGTAAGATCACCTAACTATTGGTATCCACGCTCAGGTACTAGAACTTCTCGGAAGACTAGCCTGTTCGTCTGATACCTTGGTTGCTTGATCTGATCAAGCGGTTTTTTGTAAAAACGAAAGAAACTTTGTGCAGGTCGTCGTGGTGCCACGCGAGAGCACCAGTGTCGGACGTACCTTCGCGCGCCAGGACACAAACACCATTTATGGTGAAGGTAGGAAATCCGCCACCATATTAACATGGTGGCTCCAGAGAGGAAATTGCACAACATGTCGCGCGCGGTTTGCAATTTCGACGAACGAACTCACAAAGGTGTGCTGTCGCCTCGTAAGAACAGCAAGTGAGGTGTCATAAGTGAAAAGTGATACCTTCTAGTGGTTCTAGTGAGTCACAAGGGTGGCTTGATTTCTACAACGGAATAACTAGGATCACATCGGACAACATCGATCACGAGCAGCTCTAGTCGTGAGTTGGCGTAAACGCGTGTCGGTGAAAAGGAAGTCTCCGAAGATCTGCAAGGACGATCAATCTCCGAAAGGCGGAGAAGGAGCACTGAACTCAACCCTGTTCAGTAAGGTATTTACTACGGGAGGTTGCAAGGGCAGCCTTAAGGTAAATATAAAGGTTCTGATTTCAGCAGATTTCGGAAAATTAATAGTGATAGCCACAAGTGTCACTGTTGTGGAAGCAAAGGCTTCAATTGCCGCGCAAGACGGCTAATAATTCCGACCACGGAATTAGTGATAGGCTGCAAGGGCAGTCTATAGTGGAAGCAAAGTCTTCAATTGCCGCGCAAGACGGCTAAATAATTCCGACCACGGAATTAGTGATAGGCTGCAAGGGCAGTCTATAGTGGAAGCAAAGTCTTCAATTGCCGCGCAAGACGGCTAAATAATTCCGACCACGGAATTAGTGATAGGCTGCAAGGGCAGTCTATAGTGGAAGCAAAGGCTTCAATTGCTGCGTAAGACGGCTAATAATTCCGACCACGGAATTAGTGATAGGCTGCAAGGGCAGTCTATAGTGGAAGCAAAGTCTTCAATTGCCGCGCAAGACGGCTAAATAATTCCGACCACGGAATTAGTGATAGGCTGCAAGGGCAGTCTATAGTGGAAGCAAAGTCTTCAATTGCCGCGCAAGACGGCTAGAAATTCCGACCACGGAATTTTTGATAGGCTGCAAGAGCAGTCCATAAGGAAGCAAAGGCTTCAATTGCCGTAACAGACGGCTGCATTCGGTCGCGAAATTAATTGAGAATAAATTCAATTGGCGAATAATCTCAAAATGGCGTATAAGTATGCCCCTAATCCAAAGGGCGCTTGTCGGCTCTGTCAAGACGATGATAATAAGGATCAAGAGGAAAGTGAGCAAGTCCGGTTGTCAATCAGAGGTGCGACAAAGCAAACCTTCAAATTAAAGGATGTTCGTACAATAAAGAACTTAAAATTACCAGTCCAAGAACTGGATTACGAAAAACTAAGGGAAAAATACGATCATCTTAAAGGATTGCCGATAAAGGGCTTTGAGAAGATTCGACCAACTATATTAATCGGGTTACCTCATAATCAGCTACTGTTCGCTGAGCGCTACAGAGAAGGGAAATTAGGTGAACCAATTGCAATAAAAACCAAATTAGGTTGGTTAATATATGGGAAATTAACGACCAACCCAAATGCGAACCACTCGATGGTAATTCAAGAAGAGGACCCAATGAGAGAAATGATGAATCGCTTTTTCTCTGTAGAAGATTTCGGCGTTAAGCCGATCAAGGAACTGCCGAAATCATTGGAAGAAAAAAGAGCCGACGAAATTTTGAAAAACACTCTTAAATACAGAGAAGGGAGATATGAGGTAGGGTTGCTATGGAAACAAGACAATTTTGAATTTCCAGAAAGTGCCACTGCGGCCAAGAAAAGACTAGAATATCTGGAAAGGCAACTCGATCGCGACCCCGGCTTAAAGAAATGGGCTAAGGAAACTATTGAGTATTACGTAAAGAAAGGATATGCCAGAAAACTAGAACCCGCGGAAATTGTTTCCAATGCGAAAAAAATCTTCTATTTGCCCCACTTCATTGTTGTTAATAAGAACAAAGACCCACCGAAGCCGCGTTTAGTGTTTGACGCGGCTGCTAAAGCTAACGGTTTTTCACTCAATTCTGCTCTTCTTTCTGGACCGGACGGTACAACATCCCTGTTTGGTATTCTAATAAGATTCCGCGAGGGCAAGTATGCCATTTGCGGTGATATAAAAGAAATGTTTCATCAGGTCAGAATCAGGAAAGAGGATCAAAACGCACAGAGATTTTTTTGGCGCAACTGCGAAAAACGTTTCCCGGACGTGTACGTAATGCAAGTAATGACGTTCGGAGCAACTTGCTCGCCGGCATGCGCCCAAGTCGCGAAAAACACAAACGCTGAAAGGCTGAAAAATAAGTATCCGCTAGCGTTATCACCAATCATCAACCAGCATTACGTTGATGATTACGACGACAGTTTCAACTCGCTGAAAGATGCCAAAAACACAGTAGAGCAAGTAATTAAGGCTCACGAAGAAGGGGGGTTTTTTATAACCAAATTTTGCTCCAATAGTAAGGAGCTGCTTGCTTCAATACCCAAGAATAGAACAGATGAAGATAAAGTCAAGGTTCTCGAAGATAAAGAAGATAAGTCCTCTAAAATACTGGGTGTATATTGGAACGCAGCCAAAGACAATATTGGTTTCAATGTAAAGTTAGATAGACTTCCTGGTGAAGTTATTGCTAACATTCGACGTCCAACCAAACGGGAGGTACTTTCATTCATAATGAGCGTTTTCGATCCGTTGGGTCTCATTTCAAACATTACTATCCAGGGCAAAATATTAATGCAGGAGCTGCACAAGGAAACATCTGAATGGGACGTTCCAATATCCGAAAATTTACTAATCTTATGGAATTCGTGGCTTGAAAAGGTAACAGTTGCAAATAAGATTAAAATACCACGATGGGTCTTAAATAACACAGGTTCCACTATCGAGCTGCATGTATTTGTTGATGCATCAGACAAAGCATTCGCTGCAGTTGTTTATGCAAAAAGCGAACCGGGAAAGGGGGCACACGTTACATTGGTAGCAGCCAAAGCAAGAGTTGCCCCGATTAAAATTTTATCTATCCCTCGCTTAGAGCTGCAAGCAGCGCTTTTGGGTGTGAGACTACTCAACACCATTAAAAACGAAACCCGCTTAACGGTTTTACGATGCATTCTGTGGAGCGATTCAAAAACAGTTCTAGCGTGGATTAATTCCAAGCATAGAAAGTATAAGCAATTTGTCGCCCACAGAATCGGGGAAATATTAGATTCCACTACGGTAGATCAATGGAAATGGGTTCCATCTGGTCAAAATCCGGCAGACGAAGCAACAAAAATTACAACTAAACCATCAATATGGATATCAGGCCCAAAATTCTTAAAACGCCCGGAGAAAGAATGGCCTAAAACAGAACTAACGGAAACTCAAGAGGAGATTAAATTTGTCAATGTACATGACAAAAAGTTAAACTACCTTCAAGAAGAAAAATTTTCTAATTGGTGGAAATTAGTGTTTAGAGTGTGCACTATGCTGAAAATCATCCAATATGGGCTAGACAAGGCCAATTTCAAAAGAGCATACACCATGCAAGACCGAGTAAAAGCCGAAAACATACTTTACAGAAAGGCACAAAACGATGAATTCCCCGACGAAGTGCAAGAGTTAAAACAGAACCACGAGCTCGCAACAATTGGGCCATTGTCAAAATTAACTCCAATGTTAGATGAACAAGGGGTTACAGTGACCGGCATAAGTAAAAGCCCACCCCTAGATTTTTGTTGATTTTCGACTGTAAATCCTACATTTTCTATCGTAAACGGCAAGTGTTGTGTTTTTCTTGAAGGTTTAACATTCCTCTTTCAATTTCACTAGCTTTCATCTCGATTGGGTTGATAACAAATTTTTGATAATTGTTTAAATAAGAGATGGTCGATCACAGATGTGACAAAAGTAAAAGCCCACTTTACAGTAAATATTACTGTGACTCTAATAAAGCCCTCTGGTTACTATATCTTCGTTTGGCCTTTAGTTTACATCTGTTTTAAAGTTTAAAGATCCCCCCCCCCCCCCCCCCAACCCCACCTTTATACCATACCAGTTTACAGTAATTTAATCCATCAATCGTAGCAGTTCCAATAGTAAGTCGATTGCGCACGGGTTTTCGCAAAAGAAATGGGTGTATGGGAGGAAAAAAAATCGTTGCATGCCTGAAATCTTCTAATGCAGCATTGATTCAACCATGTGTCTCAACAGATATTAGCAGAAAAAATATTATTAGTAGAGGACGCCTTTATGCCATCATGATTAATCACCAATGTTCATCAGAACAGCAAATGAAATTTTAAAACGGACGTTCTTGGAAGACAAATGATCGAACAAATAATAAAAACCATTCCGGAGATAAGGAAATCGTTAGAATTAACTATCTGATCCATCATGAAACCCCTGTCGCTGTCTATTTTGGAGCAAACTATGCCACATTAGATTAGCTCTACATGAGTTCAAGAGTGCGTATGCTAAAAGTCTTCCGTTTATAAGCCAAAAATATGGTTGAACGTTTGAATTTCACCCGGAAATGTGTAACCAAGCTAAAAGAAGGCCATATCAATGATCTATAGTTTGGCGAATCGTAAATGGAAACATTAAATATAAACTATCACGAAAGAGATTGGCGGAAAATAAACCATGGTTTGCAAGAACGTAATGTACCTGTCATAATAAAGCACGGAGGTGGTAGTATGAAGTTTGCGGGGTGGATTTTCCTTGGCTCTTGTGGACAATTTAAAGAAAATGATGCTATTATGGCGTGTGAAAATTATGTTGACACCCTAAATAACTCTGGATGGACTCAGTACGAATAAGCCCATTTAAAAGCACTTTTGTTATGCTACAGGGCAATGATCCTAAACATACTGCTAAAATAACTAATATTTCTTAATGTTCCCGTGTCACTCCCCTTCTCAAATGGCCTTCTCAAAGCCAAGATTTGTAACGGATTACAAATTTGTGGGGAATTTTAGATAACAATTTCATTAAGAATTATGTTATTATCAAAAACAACTATTTTTTTGGAAGTTATTCAACAAGTTTGATCCTCAATACTCCTGAAATCGTGTAGATGGCATGACAAAACACCTGTAACTTGAAATCCGGGCTAAGGATGGACTATATTCATTGTTAAGGGAGTTTGATCGTAGGTGGGCTTTTACTTTTGTCACATCTGCGATCGACCATCTCTGATTTAAACAATTATCAAAAATTTGTTATCAACCCAATCGAGATGAAAGCTAGTGAAATTGAAAGAGGAATGTTAAACCTTCAAGAAAAACACAACACTTGCCGTTTACGATAGAAAATGTAGGATTTACAGTCGAAAATCAACAAAAATCTAGGGGTGGGCTTTTACTTATGCCGGTCACTGTATGCGCTTCAGAAGTAGACTAGAATACGCGGAAAATTTACCTAAAGCTGCAAGAATTCCCATTATACTTCCGAAGGATCACCACATTACACGTCTCATAGTGCAATGGTATCACGAAATGTATAACCACCAAGCAGATAGAGCTGTACTTGTCGCATTACAGCAAAAGTACTTCATTCTCGGCCTTAATGCAGTATTTCAATATATGAAAGCTAGATGCCAACACTGTAAAAATGTGAGGGCGAAGCCGGTGGCACCGATAATGGCTCCACTACCCTCGTGTCGAACGGATACCTTCATCTATCCGTTCATGCATACTGGGATTGACTATTTCGGGCCATTTGAAGTCACCGTTCATAGATCCAAGGAAAAACGTTGGGGAGTGATTTTTACGTGTATGTCTACAAGAGCGGTGCACATTGAACTAGCTGAAAAGCTAGACACTGACTCATTTCTATTGTGTTTCGCGTCCTTCCAAGGACGCAGGGGCGCCGTTTCGCGAGTGTACAGCGATAATGGTACTAATTTCGTTGGAGCAGAAAGAGAGTTACGAGAGCTAATAAACGACATCAACTCAAAAATGGAAACGGGAAAAGCGATTAAGATGGGTATACAATGGCATTTCAACCCGCCAAAGGCTCCCCACTTCGGAGGGGCCTGGGAAAGATTGATAAGAATAATTAAAAGCAACCTAACAAAAATGATAAATTGTAGAGCCAATAGGCCTCCAACAGTAGAAGTATTGAGAGGAGCGCTCATTCAAGCTGAATTCTATTTGAACTCTCGACCGCTTACACATATTCCTTTAAATCATGATGAAGACGAAGCTCTCACTCCGTTCCATATACTAATCGGTAGAGCCGGTAATTTTTCATTGCCATTTGACTTCAAAACTCAAGACCTAGAGAAAAAACATTGGCGATTAGCGATACACTACGGTAGATACTTTTGGAATCGTTGGAGGACAGAATACTTACCCTTGATTGCTCACCGTTCTAAATGGAACAAACCAACCGAACCCATAAAAATCAATGATATTGTCGTAATTGCCGAAACAGACAATGGACGAGGAAATTGGATAAAGGGAAAGGTAATCGAAGTGAACATAGGGAAAGACAAAAAAATAAGGTCGGTTAAAATCAAGACGGCTCAAGGAATATATAACAGACCAGTAACTGCGCTAGCAGTACTAGATGTATACCAAAGCAAACAAGAAGAATCTTTTGAGGAAAATTTAAAGAACAATAAGGTAATTAAGGAGCAACGTGAGTACGTAGCTTTACATGATGATATAAACCAACGCAAAAGAAAACGGATTCGGCGTAAGCGCAAGAATGATAATATCGATGAGTGTGTTGGGAAAGGTTTGACAGGAACAGCAAATCATAACACCAAAACACAAGAAAGCTCAGGAAAAATAGAATTATATAAATATGAAGGTTCAAAATTAAGGAAAATGCAACGAACCACAAACCGTAATCAGTGGCCTTTAACAATTCTGACGCTGTGGTTGTTCATAGGCCTAGTTATGGGGGGCCAGATGAAGGGGCTAATCGGCTACGACTGCGCGAGCAACGACGTCAACATTACGAGCTATTCACTGATGGGTGTGGCATCGTGCGTCCCTCCAGCAAAAAACTTGACCACAACAGAAATGCGAATTCAAGTCCTGCAAAGAAGCACTAAAATTCAAACCCACGTACATCAATGTAAGGTTATAATCGAGAGATCAATCAGACATTGTGGGGCGTTCTCGCACACATCTGATTATGAAAACGGATATGGTTACATTGTAAAGGAATTTACCCCACATGAGTGCAAACTAGCACAACTGTTGGGTGCCATCAAGCTTACAGAAAATGTCAAAATCGTCGAACTACGGCGAAACGCTACATCCAGAGGAGAATCACTGGTAGTAGGAAGCCTCAAAGGAACCACGTGTAAAGGTGGAGTGTATAAAACAACAAGTTATACTTGGGAAGACGCACTGGTCTACTATCGGTACACAATAAGCTTATATGATTACACAGCAACCGCTGACACTGAAACCAATCAAATCAATCTGCGCAACGACATTATTTGTCCGTTCAACAACGGATGGTGCCTAGATTCAGAGTACGGCTATATAACATGGGAAGTGGATCTGCGACGTCTGTGTGAAGAATTAGATTTCGAAGTCGTTTATGAAGGAATCGTCAACAAAACCTTCGATAACAACAGTAAAGGTTCGAAATCGTCTGCCGTATACACGGTATTATCTGATAAACACATGTTTTCTATCCGTGCAAGAGAAAAGACCGAAATATGCGGTTTCGACGGGTATTTCACAGATCATCCCAGAGTGTTCATCCTGGAATCAACAGGCTACAGATCACCATTTAAACGACGAGCGAACTACGGTAGAAATCTCGATCTGTTTACTTATTTCAATTCAAAAATTACCCTGATTGAAAGTTATCTGGGACAACAGCTAAACAACATTTACACAACAGTTATGACAGAAATGTGTAAAATAGACAAGTCATTAATGGAAACAAAATTGACCCTCGCGAGAGTAAACCCTAGTGAGTTCGTTTCGAATCTAGTGAAACGACCAGGCTTTACTGCAATAACAGCTGCCGAGGTACTATACATTCTAGAATGCAAACCAGTTTACGTAACCTATGATCGTAAACCAACATGCTACCAAGAAATACCAGTGAAATATAACAACGTATCAATGTTCATGGCACCAGTTACGAGAATTCTTCAGCTGAGAGGAACGGAAATCGACTGTACACCAATTCTTTCCCCCAAATTCACCTTCGGGGGCCGCTGGTACACTACTGACCAACAACTTCGAGAAACTACCGCACCGTTGCAACTCACGACAGATGTAATTACCAGTTGGTCTTATACTCCACTACCAAGCCTCATGGAGAGCGGCATATACGATGCAGAAGGTTTAGAAAAAATGAAAAACATGGTGTACGAACAAGGCGATAAGAGAATCGCTTCATCCGTGCTACATAAAGTAATAACAGGACGACACCCCGATCTTCAAGGTTTTCGATTTGATGATTTGGTAACGGAAAAAATTATAGACAACGCATTTCATAAATATTGGTCCAAGTTAATGTCCTGGTCAACGTGGCTCGGTAATATCACCTCTACAGCTATTGGAATCTACTTGATAGGCAGAGCTATTAAATTCATCACCGATACTCTAATCCATGGTCGGATTCTCTACGATATCTACGGCTTCGGGTGGCAACTTCTTGCGTCATTCTGGGACTCGCTGACCAACCTACTCTCACATCGCAGTCACATGAAGCAATGGAACGGGAAGGACGTCTCGCCGGAAGCAGTTACGACGGCCGATGAAGCAGGCGAGCTCGACAGCCCAAACTACAGAAAGGAAGGTTCATGCATTTATCCCAAATTATCGAACGAAAATAACTAACACCAGTTGCATTATATTATCGCGTTCTAACCATTGTAGTAAAACGGGTCGTTTTACGAGGGGTGGTGTTGAGAACGCGACGGGTAAATTTAATCACATATATTTACAATGTAAAGATTATGAGTGGGAATCATAGAACGCGCGCCCAAGGGAACTAGCAAACCAGAATTTAGGAGAAAGTACAGTTGCGTACAAACGCAACTGCTACATAGTAACGAGAAAATCATGCGCTGGAAAGATCAGCGAGTACTTTGAACCCAAAGATGCAGGAACAAAGAATCATAGCACAGAACAGAGTTGCGCTTGGCGCATGGCGCGTGACAAACATTAAGACGCGCGCCACTTGACAATACATTACCACAGACCCGCGAGCGCGCGTTATGATCCCAATAATTAATAATTTATTATAAACAAAACCAAGCATGAACGTTACGCAACTCCAGTAGAAATGTGACGAAAAGACGCGTGCGAGATGAACTACTGGAGTAAGCGAGATGGGATTATTTGGACGCGCCGAATAATCGGTATAAAAGGCGCGGAAAATATTGAATAAAGTTTACTTGCATATTAGTTTCCAAACCAATGAGTCGAGTTCACTTTCTCCTCAAACTCCGTTTCTCCGAAACTAGCTTGCGACTTAAGACAGTTCCCTTCGGATGCTGACTATACACCCTTTGGGTTGCCTCACTCCGACGGAATTGATCTTAAGTAAGATCACCTAACTATTGGTATCCACGCTCAGGTACTAGAACTTCTCGGAAGACTAGCCTGTTCGTCTGATACCTTGGTTGCTTGATCTGATCAAGCGGTTTTTTGTAAAAACGAAAGAAACTTTGTGCAGGTCGTCGTGGTGCCACGCGAGAGCACCAGTGTCGGACGTACCTTCGCGCGCCAGGACACAAACACCATTTATGGTGAAGGTAGGAAATCCGCCACCATATTAACAGTTGCTGCTCTCTTCCCGTAGCATCCCAACGCCTAGTTGGCCAGGGTTGCCATCGACGCAACGGTTGCTGCCTCCATCATCACACAGTGTACCAGGACATAGTTGGCCACGGTCGCCGTTGTTGCAACGGTTGCTGCTCTCTTCCCGTAGCATCCCAACGCCTAGTTGGCCAGGGTTGCCATCGACGCAACGGTTGCTGCCTCCATCATCACACAGCGTACCAGGACATAGTTGGCCACGGTCGCCGTTGTTGCAACGGTTGCTGCTCTCTTCACGTAGCATCCCAACGCCTAGTTGGCCACGGTTGCCATCGATGCAACGGTTGCTGCCTCCATCATTACACAGCGTACCAGGACATAGTTGGCCACGGTCGCCGTTGTTGCAGCGGTTGCTGCCTCCATCATCACACAGCGTACCAGGACATAGTTAGCCACGGTCGCCGTTGTTGCAGCGGTTACTGCTCTCTTCACGCAGCATCTTAACGCCTAGTTGGCCAGAGTTGCCATCGATGCAACGGTTGCTGCCTCCATCATCACACAGTGTACCAGGACATAGTTGGCCACGGTCGCCGTTGTTGCAACGGTTGCTGCTCTCTTCCCGTAGCATCCCAACGCCTAGTTGGCCAGGGTTGCCATCGACGCAACGGTTGCTGCCTCCATCATCACACAGTGTACCAGGACATAGTTGGCCACGGTCGCCGTTGTTGCAACGGTTGCTGCTCTCTTCACGTAGCATCCCAACGCCTAGTTGGCCACGGTTGCCATCGATGCAACGGTTGCTGCCTCCATCATTACACAGCGTACCAGGACATAGTTGGCCACGGTCGCCGATGTTGCAGCGGTTACTGCCTCCATCATCACACAGCGTACCAGGACATAGTTGGCCACGGTCGCCGTTGTTGCAACGGTTGCTGCTCTCTTCCCGTAGCATCCCAACGCCTAGTTGGCCAGGGTTGCCATCGACGCAACGGTTGCTGCCTCCATCATCACACAGTGTACCAGGACATAGTTGGCCACGGTCGCCGTTGTTGCAACGGTTGCTGCTCTCTTCCCGTAGCATCCCAACGCCTAGTTGGCCAGGGTTGCCATCGACGCAACGGTTGCTGCCTCCATCATCACACAGTGTACCAGGACATAGTTGGCCACGGTCGCCGTTGTTGCAACGGTTGCTGCTCTCTTCCCGTAGCATCCCAACGCCTAGTTGGCCAGGGTTGCCATCGACGCAACGGTTGCTGCCTCCATCATTACACAGCGTACCAGGACATAGTTGGCCACGGTCGCCGTTGTTGCAACGGTTGCTGCTCTCTTCCCGTAGCATCCCAACGCCTAGTTGGCCAGGGTTGCCATCGACGCAACGGTTGCTGCCTCCATCATCACACAGTGTACCAGGACATAGTTGGCCACGGTCGCCGTTGTTGCAACGGTTGCTGCTCTCTTCACGTAGCATCCCAACGCCTAGTTGGCCACGGTTGCCATCGATGCAACGGTTGCTGCCTCCATCATTACACAGCGTACCAGGACATAGTTGGCCACGGTCGCCGATGTTGCAGCGGTTGCTGCCTCCATCATCACACAGCGTACCAGGACATAGTTGGCCACGGTCGCCGTTGTTGCAACGGTTGCTGCTCTCTTCCCGTAGCATCCCAACGCCTAGTTGGCCAGGGTTGCCATCGACGCAACGGTTGCTGCCTCCATCATCACACAGTGTACCAGGACATAGTTGGCCACGGTCGCCGTTGTTGCAACGGTTGCTGCTCTCTTCACGTAGCATCCCAACGCCTAGTTGGCCAGGGTTGCCATCGACGCAACGGTTGCTGCCTCCATCATCACACAGTGTACCAGGACATAGTTGGCCACGGTCGCTGTTGTTGCAACGGTTGCTGCTCTCTTCCCGTAGCATCCCAACGCCTAGTTGGCCAGGGTTGCCATCGACGCAACGGTTGCTGCCTCCATCATCACACAGTGTACCAGGACATAGTTGGCCACGGTCGCCGTTGTTGCAACGGTTGCTGCTCTCTTCCCGTAGCATCCCAACGCCTAGTTGGCCAGGGTTGCCATCGACGCAACGGTTGCTGCCTCCATCATCACACAGCGTACCAGGACATAGTTGGCCACGGTCGCCGTTGTTGCAACGGTTGCTGCTCTCTTCACGTAGCATCCCAACGCCTAGTTGGCCACGGTTGCCATCGATGCAACGGTTGCTGCCTCCATCATTACACAGCGTACCAGGACATAGTTGGCCACGGTCGCCGTTGTTGCAACGGTTGCTGCTCTCTTCACGTAGCATCCCAACGCCTAGTTAGCCACGGTTGCCATCGATGCAACGGTTGCTGCCTCCATCATCACACAGCGTACCAGGACATAGTTGGCCACGGTCGCCGTTGTTGCAACGGTTGCTGCTCTCTTCACCTAGCATCCCAACGCCTAGTTGGCCACGGTTGCCATCGATGCCACGGTTGCTGCCTCCATCATCACACAGCGTACCAGGACATAGTTGGCCACGGTCGCCGTTGTTGCAACGGTTGCTGCTCTCTTCACCTAGCATCCCAACGCCTAGTAGGCCACGGTCGCCATCGATGCAACGGTTGCTGCCTCCATCATCACACAGCGTACCAGGATATAGTTGGCCACGGTCGCCGTTGTTGCAACGGTTGCTGCTCTCTTCACGTAGCATCCCAACGCCTAGTTGGCCACGGTTGCCATCGATGCAACGGTTGCTGCCTCCATCATTACACAGCGTACCAGGACATAGTTGGCCACGGTCGCCGTTGTTGCAACGGTTGCTGCTCTCTTCACGTAGCATCCCAACGCCTAGTTGGCCAGGGTTGCCATCGACGCAACGGTTGCTGCCTCCATCATCACACAGTGTACCAGGACATAGTTGGCCACGGTCGCCGTTGTTGCAACGGTTGCTGCTCTCTTCACGTAGCATCCCAACGCCTAGTTGGCCACGGTTGCCATCGATGCAACGGTTGCTGCCTCCATCATTACACAGCGTACCAGGACATAGTTGGCCACGGTCGCCGATGTTGCAGCGGTTGCTGCCTCCATCATCACACAGCGTACCAGGACATAGTTGGCCACGGTCGCCGTTGTTGCAACGGTTGCTGCTCTCTTCACGTAGCATCCCAACGCCTAGTTGGCCAGGGTTGCCATTGATGCAACGGTTGCTGCCTCCATCATCACACAGTGTACCAGGACATAGTTGGCCACGGTCGCCGTTGTTGCAACGGTTGCTGCTCTCTTCACGTAGCATCCCAACGCCTAGTTGGCCAGGGTTGCCATTGATGCAACGGTTGCTGCCTCCATCATCACACAGTGTACCAGGACATAGTTGGCCACGGTCGCCGTTGTTGCAACGGTTGCTGCTCTCTTCACGTAGCATTCCAACGCCTAGTTGGCCACGGTTGCTGCCTCCATCATCACACAGTGTACCAGGACATAGTTGGCCACGGTCGCCGTTGTTGCAACGGTTGCTGCTCTCTTCACGTAGCATTCCAACGCCTAGTTGGCCACGGTTGCTGCCTCCATCATCACACAGCGTACCAGGACATAGTTGGCCACGGTCGCCGTTGTTGCAACGGTTGCTGCTCTCTTCACGTAGCATCCCAACGCCTAGTTGGCCAGGGTTGCCATCGATGCAACGGTTGCTGCCTCCATCATCACACAGTGTACCAGGACATAGTTGGCCACGGTCGCCGTTGTTGCAACGGTTGCTGCTCTCTTCACGTAGCATCCCAACGCCTAGTTGGCCAGGGTTGCCATTGATGCAACGGTTGCTGCCTCCATCATCACACAGTGTACCAGGACATAGTTGGCCACGGTCGCCGTTGTTGCAACGGTTGCTGCTCTCTTCACGTAGCATTCCAACGCCTAGTTGGCCACGGTTGCTGCCTCCATCATCACACAGCGTACCAGGACATAGTTGGCCACGGTCGCCGTTGTTGCAACGGTTGCTGCTCTCTTCACGTAGCATCCCAACGCCTAGTTGGCCAGGGTTGCCATCGATGCAACGGTTGCTGCCTCCATCATCACACAGCGTACCAGGACATAGTTGGCCACGGTCGCCAATGTTGCAGCGGTTGCTGCCTCCATCATCACACAGCGTACCAGGACATAGTTGGCCACGGTCGCCGTTGTTGCAACGGTTGCTGCTCTCTTCACGTAGCATCCCAACGCCTAGTTGGCCAGGGTTGCCATTGATGCAACGGTTGCTGCCTCCATCATCACACAGTGTACCAGGACATAGTTGGCCACGGTCGCCGTTGTTGCAACGGTTGCTGCTCTCTTCACGTAGCATTCCAACGCCTAGTTGGCCAGGGTTGCTGCCTCCATCATCACACAGCGTACCAGGACATAGTTGGCCACGGTCGCCGTTGTTGCAACGGTTGCTGCTCTCTTCACGTAGCATCCCAACGCCTAGTTGGCCAGGGTTGCCATCGATGCAACGGTTGCTGCCTCCATCATCACACAGCGTACCAGGACATAGTTGGCCACGGTCGCCGATGTTGCAGCGGTTGCTGCCTCCATCATCACACAGCGTACCAGGACATAGTTGGCCACGGTCGCCGTTGTTGCAACGGTTGCTGCTCTCTTCCCGTAGCATCCCAACGCCTAGTTGGCCAGGGTTGCCATCGACGCAACGGTTGCTGCCTCCATCATCACACAGTGTACCAGGACATAGTTGGCCACGGTCGCCGTTGTTGCAACGGTTGCTGCTCTCTTCACGTAGCATTCCAACGCCTAGTTGGCCACGGTTGCTGCCTCCATCATCACACAGCGTACCAGGACATAGTTGGCCACGGTCGCCGTTGTTGCAACGGTTGCTGCTCTCTTCACGTAGCATCCCAACGCCTAGTTGGCCAGGGTTGCCATCGATGCAACGGTTGCTGCCTCCATCATCACACAGTGTACCAGGACATAGTTGGCCACGGTCGCCGTTGTTGCAACGGTTGCTGCTCTCTTCACGTAGCATCCCAACGCCTAGTTGGCCACGGTTGCCATCGATGCAACGGTTGCTGCCTCCATCATCACACAGCGTACCAGGACATAGTTGGCCACGGTCGCCGTTGTTGCAACGGTTGCTGCTCTCTTCACGTAGCATCCCAACGCCTAGTTGGCCACAGTTGCCATCGATGCCACGGTTGCTGCCTCCATCATCACACAGCGTACCAGGACATAGTTGGCCACGGTCGCCGTTGTTGCAGCGGTTACTGCTCTCTTCACGCAGCATCTTAACGCCTAGTTGGCCAGGGTTGCCATCGATGCAACGGTTGCTGCCTCCATCATCACACAGCGTACCAGGACATAGTTGGCCACGGTATCTCTTCACCTAGCATCCCAACGCCTAGTAGGCCACGGTCGCCATCGATGCAACGGTTGCTACCTCCATCATCACACAGCGTACCAGGACATAGTTGGCCACGGTCGCCGTTGTTGCAACGGTTGCTGCTCTCTTCACGTAGCATTCCAACGCCTAGTTGGCCACGGTTGCTGCCTCCATCATCACACAGCGTACCAGGACATAGTTGGCCACGGTCGCCGTTGTTGCAACGGTTACTGCTCTCTTCACGCAGCATCTTAACGCCTAGTTGGCCAGGGTCGCCATCGATGCAACGGTTGCTACCTCCATCATCACACAGCGTACCAGGATATAGTTGGCCACGGTCGCCGTTGTTGCAACGGTTGCTGCTCTCTTCACGTAGCATTCCAACGCCTAGTTGGCCACGGTTGCTGCTTCCATCATCACACAGCGTACCAGGACATAGTTGGCCACGGTCGCCGTTGTTGCAGCGGTTACTGCTCTCTTCACGCAGCATCTTAACGCCTAGTTGGCCACAGTTGCCATCGATGCCACGGTTGCTGCCTCCATCATCACACAGCGTACCAGGACATAGTTGGCCACGGTCGCCGTTGTTGCAGCGGTTACTGCTCTCTTCACGCAGCATCTTAACGCCTAGTTGGCCAGGGTTGCCATCGATGCAACGGTTGCTGCCTCCATCATCACACAGCGTACCAGGACATAGTTGGCCACGGTCTCTCTTCACCTAGCATCCCAACGCCTAGTAGGCCACGGTCGCCATCGATGCAACGGTTGCTGCCTCCATCATCACACAGTGTACCAGGACATAGTTGGCCACGGTCGCCGTTGTTACAACGGTTGCTGCTCTCTTCCCGTAGCATCCCAACGCCTAGTTGGCCAGGGTTGCCATCGATGCAACGGTTGCTGCCTCCATCATTACACAGCGTACCAGGACATAGTTGGCCACGGTCGCCGTTGTTGCAACGGTTACTGCTCTCTTCACGCAGCATCTTAACGCCTAGTTGGCCAGGGTTGCCATCGATGCAGCGGTTGCTGCCTCCATCATCACTCAGCGTACCAGGACATAGTTGGCCACGGTCGCCGTTGTTGCAACGGTTGCTGCTCTCTTCACCTAGCATCCCAACGCCTAGTAGGCCACGGTCGCCATCGATGCAACGGTTGCTGCCTCCATCATCACACAGTGTACCAGGACATAGTTGGCCACGGTCGCCGTTGTTGCAACGGTTGCTGCTCTCTTCCCGTAGCATCCCAACGCCTAGTTGGCCAGGGTTGCCATCGATGCCACGGTTGCTGCCTCCATCATCACACAGCGTACCAGGACATAGTTGGCCACGGTCGCCGTTGTTGCAGCGGTTACTGCTCTCTTCACGCAGCATCTTAACGCCTAGTTGGCCAGGGTTGCCATCGATGCAGCGGTTGCTGCCTCCATCATCACACAGCGTACCAGGACATAGTTAGCCACGGTCGCCGTTGTTGCAACGGTTACTGCTCTCTTCACGCAGCATCTTAACGTCTAGTTGGCCAGGGTTGCCATCGATGCAACGGTTGCTGCCTCCATCATCACACAGTGTACCAGGACATAGTTGGCCACGGTCGCCGTTGTTGCAACGGTTGCTGCTCTCTTCCGGTAGCATCCCAACGCCTAGTTGGCCAGGGTTGCCATCGACGCAACGGTTGCTGCCTCCATCATCACACAGTGTACCAGGACATAGTTGGCCACGGTCGCCGTTGTTGCAACGGTTGCTGCTCTCTTCCCGTAGCATCCCAACGCCTAGTTGGCCAGGGTTGCCATCGACGCAACGGTTGCTGCCTCCATCATCACACAGCGTACCAGGACATAGTTGGCCACGGTCGCCGTTGTTGCAACGGTTGCTGCTCTCTTCACGTAGCATCCCAACGCCTAGTTGGTCACGGTTGCCATCGATGCAACGGTTGCTGCCTCCATCATTACACAGCGTACCAGGACATAGTTGGCCACGGTCGCCGTTGTTGCAGCGGTTGCTGCCTCCATCATCACACAGCGTACCAGGACATAGTTAGCCACGGTCGCCGTTGTTGCAGCGGTTACTGCTCTCTTCACGCAGCATCTTAACGCCTAGTTGGCCAGGGTTGCCATCGATGCAACGGTTGCTGCCTCCATCATCACACAGTGTACCAGGACATAGTTGGCCACGGTCGCCGTTGTTGCAACGGTTGCTGCTCTCTTCCCGTAGCATCCCAACGCCTAGTTGGCCAGGGTTGCCATCGACGCAACGGTTGCTGCCTCCATCATCACACAGTGTACCAGGACATAGTTGGCCACGGTCGCCGTTGTTGCAACGGTTGCTGCTCTCTTCACGTAGCATCCCAACGCCTAGTTGGCCACGGTTGCCATCGATGCAACGGTTGCTGCCTCCATCATTACACAGCGTACCAGGACATAGTTGGCCACGGTCGCCGATGTTGCAGCGGTTGCTGCCTCCATCATCACACAGCGTACCAGGACATAGTTGGCCACGGTCGCCGTTGTTGCAACGGTTGCTGCTCTCTTCCCGTAGCATCCCAACGCCTAGTTGGCCAGGGTTGCCATCGACGCAACGGTTGCTGCCTCCATCATCACACAGTGTACCAGGACATAGTTGGCCACGGTCGCCGTTGTTGCAACGGTTGCTGCTCTCTTCCCGTAGCATCCCAACGCCTAGTTGGCCAGGGTTGCCATCGACGCAACGGTTGCTGCCTCCATCATCACACAGTGTAGCAGGACATAGTTGGCCACGGTCGCCGTTGTTGCAACGGTTGCTGCTCTCTTCACGTAGCATCCCAACGCCTAGTTGGCCACGGTTGCCATCGATGCAACGGTTGCTGCCTCCATCATTACACAGCGTACCAGGACATAGTTGGCCACGGTCGCCGATGTTGCAGCGGTTGCTGCCTCCATCATCACACAGCGTACCAGGACATAGTTGGCCACGGTCGCCGTTGTTGCAACGGTTGCTGCTCTCTTCACGTAGCATCCCAACGCCTAGTTGGCCAGGGTTGCCATCGATGCAACGGTTGCTGCCTCCATCATCACACAGTGTACCAGGACATAGTTGGCCACGGTCGCCGTTGTTGCAACGGTTGCTGCTCTCTTCCCGTAGCATCCCAACGCCTAGTTGGCCAGGGTTGCCATCGACGCAACGGTTGCTGCCTCCATCATCACACAGTGTACCAGGACATAGTTGGCCACGGTCGCCGTTGTTGCAACGGTTGCTGCTCTCTTCCCGTAGCATCCCAACGCCTAGTTGGCCAGGGTTGCCATCGACGCAACGGTTGCTGCCTCCATCATCACACAGTGTACCAGGACATAGTTGGCCACGGTCGCCGTTGTTGCAACGGTTGCTGCTCTCTTCACGTAGCATCCCAACGCCTAGTTGGCCACGGTTGCCATCGATGCAACGGTTGCTGCCTCCATCATTACACAGCGTACCAGGACATAGTTGGCCACGGTCGCCGTTGTTGCAACGGTTGCTGCTCTCTTCCCGTAGCATCCCAACGCCTAGTTGGCCACGGTTGCCATCGATGCAACGGTTGCTGCCTCCATCATTACACAGCGTACCAGGACATAGTTGGCCACGGTCGCCGATGTTGCAGCGGTTGCTGCCTCCATCATCACACAGCGTACCAGGACATAGTTGGCCACGGTCGCCGTTGTTGCAACGGTTGCTGCTCTCTTCCCGTAGCATCCCAACGCCTAGTTGGCCAGGGTTGCCATCGACGCAACGGTTGCTGCCTCCATCATCACACAGTGTACCAGGACATAGTTGGCCACGGTCGCCGTTGTTGCAACGGTTGCTGCTCTCTTCACGTAGCATCCCAACGCCTAGTTGGCCAGGGTTGCCATCGACGCAACGGTTGCTGCCTCCATCATCACACAGTGTACCAGGACATAGTTGGCCACGGTCGCCGTTGTTGCAACGGTTGCTGCTCTCTTCCCGTAGCATCCCAACGCCTAGTTGGCCAGGGTTGCCATCGACGCAACGGTTGCTGCCTCCATCATCACACAGTGTACCAGGACATAGTTGGCCACGGCCGCCGTTGTTGCAACGGTTGCTGCTCTCTTCCCGTAGCATCCCAACGCCTAGTTGGCCAGGGTTGCCATCGACGCAACGGTTGCTGCCTCCATCATCACACAGCGTACCAGGACATAGTTGGCCACGGTCGCCGTTGTTGCAACGGTTGCTGCTCTCTTCACGTACCATCCCAACGCCTAGTTGGCCACGGTTGCCATCGATGCAACGGTTGCTGCCTCCATCATTACACAGCGTACCAGGACATAGTTGGCCACGGTCGCCGTTGTTGCAGCGGTTGCTGCCTCCATCATCACACAGCGTACCAGGACATAGTTGGCCACGGTCGCCGTTGTTGCAACGGTTGCTGCTCTCTTCACGTAGCATCCCAACGCCTAGTTGGCCAGGGTTGCCATCGATGCAACGGTTGCTGCCTCCATCATCACACAGTGTACCAGGACATAGTTGGCCACGGTCGCCGTTGTTGCAACGGTTGCTGCTCTCTTCCCGTAGCATCCCTACGCCTAGTTGGCCAGGGTTGCCATCGACGCAACGGTTGCTGCCTCCATCATCACACAGTGTACCAGGACATAGTTGGCCACGGTCGCCGTTGTTGCAACGGTTGCTGCTCTCTTCCCGTAGCATCCCAACGCCTAGTTGGCCAGGGTTGCCATCGACGCAACGGTTGCTGCCTCCATCATCACACAGTGTACCAGGACATAGTTGGCCACGGTCGCCGTTGTTGCAACGGTTGCTGCTCTCTTCACGTAGCATCCCAACGCCTAGTTGGCCACGGTTGCCATCGATGCAACGGTTGCTGCCTCCATCATTACACAGCGTACCAGGACATAGTTGGCCACGGTCGCCGTTGTTGCAACGGTTGCTGCTCTCTTCCCGTAGCATCCCAACGCCTAGTTGGCCACGGTTGCCATCGATGCAACGGTTGCTGCCTCCATCATTACACAGCGTACCAGGACATAGTTGGCCACGGTCGCCGATGTTGCAGCGGTTGCTGCCTCCATCATCACACAGCGTACCAGGACATAGTTGGCCACGGTCGCCGTTGTTGCAACGGTTGCTGCTCTCTTCCCGTAGCATCCCAACGCCTAGTTGGCCAGGGTTGCCATCGACGCAACGGTTGCTGCCTCCATCATCACACAGTGTACCAGGACATAGTTGGCCACGGTCGCCGTTGTTGCAACGGTTGCTGCTCTCTTCACGTAGCATCCCAACGCCTAGTTGGCCAGGGTTGCCATCGACGCAACGGTTGCTGCCTCCATCATCACACAGTGTACCAGGACATAGTTGGCCACGGTCGCCGTTGTTGCAACGGTTGCTGCTCTCTTCCCGTAGCATCCCAACGCCTAGTTGGCCAGGGTTGCCATCGACGCAACGGTTGCTGCCTCCATCATCACACAGTGTACCAGGACATAGTTGGCCACGGTCGCCGTTGTTGCAACGGTTGCTGCTCTCTTCCCGTAGCATCCCAACGCCTAGTTGGCCAGGGTTGCCATCGACGCAACGGTTGCTGCCTCCATCATCACACAGCGTACCAGGACATAGTTGGCCACGGTCGCCGTTGTTGCAACGGTTGCTGCTCTCTTCACGTAGCATCCCAACGCCTAGTTGGCCACGGTTGCCATCGATGCAACGGTTGCTGCCTCCATCATTACACAGCGTACCAGGACATAGTTGGCCACGGTCGCCGTTGTTGCAGCGGTTGCTGCCTCCATCATCACACAGCGTACCAGGACATAGTTAGCCACGGTCGCCGTTGTTGCAGCGGTTACTGCTCTCTTCACGCAGCATCTTAACGCCTAGTTGGCCAGGGTTGCCATCGATGCAACGGTTGCTGCCTCCATCATCACACAGTGTACCAGGACATAGTTGGCCACGGTCGCCGTTGTTGCAACGGTTGCTGCTCTCTTCCCGTAGCATCCCAACGCCTAGTTGGCCAGGGTTGCCATCGACGCAACGGTTGCTGCCTCCATCATCACACAGTGTACCAGGACATAGTTGGCCACGGTCGCCGTTGTTGCAACGGTTGCTGCTCTCTTCACGTAGCATCCCAACGCCTAGTTGGCCACGGTTGCCATCGATGCAACGGTTGCTGCCTCCATCATTACACAGCGTACCAGGACATAGTTGGCCACGGTCGCCGATGTTGCAGCGGTTGCTGCCTCCATCATCACACAGCGTACCAGGACATAGTTGGCCACGGTCGCCGTTGTTGCAACGGTTGCTGCTCTCTTCACGTAGCATCCCAACGCCTAGTTGGCCAGGGTTGCCATTGATGCAACGGTTGCTGCCTCCATCATCACACAGCGTACCAGGACATAGTTAGCCACGGTCGCCGTTGTTGCAACGGTTACTGCTCTCTTCACGCAGCATCTTAACGCCTAGTTGGCCAGGGTTGCCATCCATGCAACGGTTGCTGCCTCCATCATCACACAGTGTACCAGGACATAGTTGGCCACGGTCGCCGTTGTTGCAACGGTTGCTGCTCTCTTCCCGTAGCATCCCAACGCCTAGTTGGCCAGGGTTGCCATCGACGCAACGGTTGCTGCCTCCATCATCACACAGTGTACCAGGACATAGTTGGCCACGGTCGCCGTTGTTGCAACGGTTGCTGCTCTCTTCACGTAGCATCCCAACGCCTAGTTGGCCACGGTTGCCATCGATGCAACGGTTGCTGCCTCCATCATTACACAGCGTACCAGGACATAGTTGGCCACGGTCGCCGTTGTTGCAACGGTTGCTGCTCTCTTCCCGTAGCATCCCAACGCCTAGTTGGCCAGGGTTGCCATCGACGCAACGGTTGCTGCCTCCATCATCACACAGCGTACCAGGACATAGTTGGCCACGGTCGCCGTTGTTGCAACGGTTGCTGCTCTCTTCACGTAGCATCCCAACGCCTAGTTGGCCAGGGTTGCCATTGATGCAACGGTTGCTGCCTCCATCATCACACAGCGTACCAGGACATAGTTAGCCACGGTCGCCGTTGTTGCAACGGTTACTGCTCTCTTCACGCAGCATCTTAACGCCTAGTTGGCCAGGGTTGCCATCGATGCAACGGTTGCTGCCTCCATCATCACACAGTGTACCAGGACATAGTTGGCCACGGTCGCCGTTGTTACAACGGTTGCTGCTCTCTTCACGTAGCATCCCAACGCCTAGTTGGCCACGGTTGCCATCGATGCAACGGTTGCTGCCTCCATCATTACACAGCGTACCAGGACATAGTTGGCCACGGTCGCCGTTGTTGCAGCGGTTGCTGCCTCCATCAGCACACAGCGTACCAGGACATAGTTAGCCACGGTCGCCGTTGTTGCAGCGGTTACTGCTCTCTTCACGCAGCATCTTAACGCCTAGTTGGCCAGGGTTGCCATCGATGCAACGGTTGCTGCCTCCATCATCACACAGTGTACCAGGACATAGTTGGCCACGGTCGCCGTTGTTGCAACGGTTGCTGCTCTCTTCCCGTAGCATCCCAACGCCTAGTTGGCCAGGGTTGCCATCGACGCAACGGTTGCTGCCTCCATCATCACACAGTGTACCAGGACATAGTTGGCCACGGTCGCCGTTGTTGCAACGGTTGCTGCTCTCTTCACGTAGCATTCCAACGCCTAGTTGGCCAGGGTTGCCATTGATGCAACGGTTGCTGCCTCCATCATCACACAGTGTACCAGGACATAGTTGGCCACGGTCGCCGTTGTTGCAACGGTTGCTGCTCTCTTCACGTAGCATCCCAACGCCTAGTTGGCCACGGTTGCCATCGATGCAACGGTTGCTGCCTCCATCATTACACAGCGTACCAGGACATAGTTGGCCACGGTCGCCGTTGTTGCAGCGGTTGCTGCCTCCATCATCACACAGCGTACCAGGACATAGTTAGCCACGGTCGCCGTTGTTGCAGCGGTTACTGCTCTCTTCACGCAGCATCTTAACGCCTAGTTGGCCAGGGTTGCCATCGATGCAACGGTTGCTGCCTCCATCATCACACAGTGTACCAGGACATAGTTGGCCACGGTCGCCGTTGTTACAACGGTTGCTGCTCTCTTCACGTAGCATCCCAACGCCTAGTTGGCCACGGTTGCCATCGATGCAACGGTTGCTGCCTCCATCATTACACAGCGTACCAGGACATAGTTGGCCACGGTCGCCGATGTTGCAGCGGTTGCTGCCTCCATCATCACACAGCGTACCAGGACATAGTTGGCCACGGTCGCCGTTGTTGCAACGGTTGCTGCTCTCTTCACGTAGCATCCCAACGCCTAGTTGGCCAGGGTTGCCATTGATGCAACGGTTGCTGCCTCCATCATCACACAGTGTACCAGGACATAGTTGGCCACGGTCGCCGTTGTTGCAACGGTTGCTGCTCTCTTCACGTAGCATTCCAACGCCTAGTTGGCCACGGTTGCTGCCTCCATCATCACACAGCGTACCAGGACATAGTTGGCCACGGTCGCCGTTGTTGCAACGGTTGCTGCTCTCTTCACGTAGCATCCCAACGCCTAGTTGGCCAGGGTTGCCATCGATGCAACGGTTGCTGCCTCCATCATCACACAGTGTACCAGGACATAGTTGGCCACGGTCGCCGTTGTTGCAGCGGTTGCTGCCTCCATCATCACACAGCGTACCAGGACATAGTTGGCCACGGTCGCCGTTGTTGCAACGGTTGTTGCTCTCTTCACGTAGCATCCCAACGCCTAGTTGGCCAGGGTTGCCATTGATGCAACGGTTGCTGCCTCCATCATCACACAGTGTACCAGGACATAGTTGGCCACGGTCGCCGTTGTTGCAACGGTTGCTGCTCTCTTCACGTAGCATCCCAACGCCTAGTTGGCCAGGGTTGCCATTGATGCAACGGTTGCTGCCTCCATCATCACACAGTGTACCAGGACATAGTTGGCCACGGTCGCCGTTGTTGCAACGGTTGCTGCTCTCTTCACGTAGCATCCCAACGCCTAGTTGGCCACGGTTGCCATCGATGCAACGGTTGCTGCCTCCATCATTACACAGCGTACCAGGACATAGTTGGCCACGGTCGCCGTTGTTGCAACGGTTGCTGCTCTCTTCACGTAGCATCCCAACGCCTAGTTGGCCACGGTTGCCATCGATGCAACGGTTGCTGCCTCCATCATTACACAGCGTACCAGGACATAGTTGGCCACGGTCGCCGATGTTGCAGCGGTTGCTGCCTCCATCATCACACAGCGTACCAGGACATAGTTGGCCACGGTCGCCGTTGTTGCAACGGTTGCTGCTCTCTTCACGTAGCATCCCAACGCCTAGTTGGCCAGGGTTGCCATTGATGCAACGGTTGCTGCCTCCATCATCACACAGTGTACCAGGACATAGTTGGCCACGGTCGCCGTTGTTGCAACGGTTGCTGCTCTCTTCACGTAGCATTCCAACGCCTAGTTGGCCACGGTTGCTGCCTCCATCATCACACAGCGTACCAGGACATAGTTGGCCACGGTCGCCGTTGTTGCAACGGTTGCTGCTCTCTTCACGTAGCATCCCAACGCCTAGTTGGCCAGGTGATTTTGTACGAAAAATGATTTCGTTGGGGAATCGTTTATACGAAAATGATTTGCGTTAGGAATCGTGTCAGCTTACCTTGAGTGTTGCAATCGAAGAGACCGATCCTCTGCTAGCGCAGAGCGATCAGCCTTATCATTTGGTGAGTGCTGAGCCACCCACGCTCTCAGCACTCACCTGGGCCTTTTTCAGCCTGGGCGCATCCGGGTCAACCGCGTGCCCGAAATGACACCTGACGGTTGACCCTTGCCCAGGAGACCACCGCCGCTACAAGATCGTCATCAGAGTTGTAGTTGCGGTGGAGCCCACTTATTCGTGCAGTACACGTTCGTACTGCACCATCCTCCCCCCTTTGGGACGGAGTCGTCAGTCCCAAACGCCTGCTGTAGGCTCGTCGTCCCTATGTCCCGCCGTCGCGGCACGATCGCCGCACGTAGCAGGAACCACAGGATCTGCAGGATCACCGCACGTAGCAGGAACCACAGAATCGTCAGGATCGCCGCACGTAGCAGGAACCACAAGTTCGTCAGGATCGCCGCACGTAGCAGGAACCGCAGGATCGTCAGGATCGCCGCGCGTAGCAGGAACCACAGGATCGTCAGGGTCGCCGCACGTAGCAGGAACCACAGGATCGATGGGCAGGGGAGCTAGTAGACGGACGTTTCGCCGATAGACTCCACTACCTGTCTTCACGTCGGCGACTCGTATAGCCCCGTCCGGGCCAGGGTAGACTCTGATAATGATACCCAACGGCCACCGAGACACGGGAACATTATCATCGCCGATCAATACGATTTGTCCTTCGCGAGCGTTCGGCATTCGTCGAGTCCACTTAGCGGCGCAACGTAATTGCGCCAAGTATTCGGACCGCCATCGAGTCCAAAATTGTTGGGTTAGCCGCTGAACACGCTTCCACCGCGTGTGAATGGGCTCAGCGTCGTCATTTCTCAGCATCGCCGGTGTGCTGAAGGAGGCGCGACCAATCAAAAAATGCGCTGGAGTCAACACCTCGACGTCCTCGGGTGCCGTGCGGACAGCAGTAAGAGGCCTGGAATTAAGGATTGCTGAGATTTGATGCATCAAAGTTTGCATCTCAATCATCCTTAACTGCGCACCGTGGGCGGCGGCTTTTAGCAGTCGCTTGGCCACCTTGATGTTTGCCTCCCATAGACCACCGAAGTTAGGGCTGCGCGGGGGGATGAAGGCGAAGCGCATTCCTTCTTCGGCGACCTTTTCGATGATGCTGTGTTGGAACTCGGCGTTGGTGAAGGCATCGCGTATGCGCTGCAGTTCCCTGGCTGCACCGATGAAGTTGCGACCGTTGTCGCAATGGATTACACTCGGTTTTCCCCGTAGCGACACGAAGCGCATGAGAGCCGAGATGAAGGCCTGCGTGGATTGATCTTCCACTACCTCAAGGTGTACTGCCTTCGTCGCGAAGCAGACAAAGATGCACACGTAGACATCGATGCTGCGATGGCCCTTTAAACCGGGGAGCACCACAAATGGCCCACAAAGATCGACGCCGGTGTGTGTGAACGGTGGCGACGCGTTCACTCGAGGTTCCGGCAGAGGGCCCATTTGTTGAGCGAATGGGCGTGGGCGAGCCTTTGCGCACGGAACGCATCGAGCAAGCACCCCCAACACCGTCCGCCGCAGGTCGCGCATCCAGTAACGCGTTCGGAACTCCGCTATTACCAATGAGACTCCAGCATGGAAGATCCTCTCGTGGATGTCCCGGATCATCACCCTCGAGAACGGGTGGGACTTCGGGACAAGGATCGGCAGCCTGGCGCCGTCGGCAAGTTCCGCATTCTGCAATCGTCCTTGCACGTAGATTAATCCGTTTACGCAAACGGGGTTAAGATGTTGCATGCGTTTCGTCGGTGTGATGCATCCTTTCGTCAGCATCTCATTCACTTCGTTGGGATGGGCGGTCGCCTGCATCCTTCGCAGAATGCGCACTAGGCCATCCTCCAGGTCAGCGTGAGTCAATGGTCCGTACGTAGGGACCAGACCGGGGTTCATTGCGCGTTGCGAGGCCATGCCTGCCTTGAAATTGTTGACCGCCCGTCCAAGCCAGGCGAAGTGTCGGCGTGTTTTCGAGAAGGAGCAGTGGTGACGGTACTGCGAAATCAAGTCGTCGCATTCGGGTCCCACGGTAGCCACGTAGACCGAGGCCTGAGAATGCACTGCTCCTAACTCTGCTGCGACTGCTTCATCTGGTGTTGTTGGTTCAGGGAATGCATCACAGCCCGAGTTCAGAAATGTGGGGCCGTTTAGCCAGAAGGCCATCACTTCTGGACGTATAAGCTTCCTCGCCGAGATCCCACGGGAGATTATGTCGGCAGGGTTAAGCTTGGTGGGTACGTATCGCCAGTCCGCGGTTGCAGTAACCACCTGGATTTTGGCCACTCGGTGTTTCACGTAGACGTCCCACCGAGTGTTGTCGGATCGTATCCAAGACAAAGCTACTTGCGAATCCGACCACCAGTATGTTTCCTTGACACGGGAGTCGAAGGCATCTCGAATTCTCACGTAGAGCTCGGATAACAACAGGGCGGCTTGCAGCTCCAAACGTGGCAACGTCGTCGTCTTCAGCGGTGCTACTCTAGCCTTTGAACACAACAAGCGTGTCGTTTGGTTGCCCTGATTGTCCGTGAAGGTTACGTAGAATACGCAACCATATGCCTTCAGCGACGCATCACAAAATCCATCGATGCGTATAGTGGTCGGGGCACTAGGAGCAGCCATCCGTGGTATGTGCAGCTTCCGCAACAACGGGAGTTGCGTCGTGAATTCGTTCCACTGGTGGACTGACGCGGGAGACACGCAGTCATCCCATGCGAGGTCTTCGCGCCACAGATCTTGCATTATCATCTTGGCCGTGATGATCACCGGCTGCAAGATCCCAACTGGATCATAAAGCTTGGAAATCCTTGCGACGAGACCACGTTTGGTCAGGTTCTCCGCTAGCTGAAGGATTTCGTCGCCTATGACCAGTTGGAAAGTGTCCTCGGTCGGGCACCAGGATAACCCTAACATGCGAACGGCATCGCGGTCGCCGATCTTCACTGGAGCTTCCCGATGCTCCGGTGGTACGTGATAGAGTACATCGTCCATATTCGAGGCCCACTTTCGCAAGGGCATACCGCGGCGAAGCAGCGCTTGTTCCACACCCGAACAGAGGACACGTAGCTCTTCGGATGTGGCGGCACCCAACGACAAATTGTCCACGTAGAACCCATGTCGTATGGCATCTGCGACCGCAGGACTACTGGCACGTACCTCCTCTCCGGCCTCTTGCAGTGCTCTGCATGCCAAGTAAGAGGAGGCTGCCTCACCGTACGTAACGGTGCGCAATCGGTACGTTTGCATCGGCTGGGTACGATGGTCGCGCCACAGGATGCACTGCATCCAAGTATCCTCGTCTGATACCCACACTTGGCGGTACATCTTTGCGATGTCAGCCGTTGCTACCACCGTGTGTAGCCGGAAGTCAAGCCAGATGCGTAACAAATCCGGCTGCAGGACCGGGCCGATAGTTTGGAGGTCGTTGAGTGACACTACTGTGGTCGATTTGGCGCTGGCGTCAAACACCACACGTAGCTTGGTAGTTGACGATTCCGGTTTTACGACGCACGAATGGGGTATAACGTAGCGTACCCGCTTCGCGTCTTCCGGTTCGACTAGTGTCATGTGTCCCAGCTCAATATACTCGCGCATAAATGCGCGGTAGTCGTCATATGTGCTGGAGTGGCGCTCTAGCTTACGCTCGAGTGCTAGTAAGCGCCTGACTCCGTGCTGGTAGGAATCCCCCAGCTCACTCAACTCCCCCCGTAAGGGAATTTTCACTACATATCGGCCGTCCGGCGCCAATGATGTAGTATCGCGGAAAAAAGCCTCAAGTTCCGGTGCTGTAGCCGACGGCGTACCCGGATTCCACGGGAGAGATGCATCCTCAACCTCCCAGAATCGCTCGATGCACTTACGGAGGTCGTCTTCCACTGTGGCCACTCCACATGGGTACGACCTGACCTTTTGGGCAGCGTCTTGACGGAGTAATCCGCCCACTAACCATCCGAACACGGAGTTCTGGATGGTTAGCCCTCGTTCAGTCCGCCCCATTCCTGGGATGAGCGAGGCGAAGTACACCCCGGCGCCCAATATTACGTCAACTGGGCCACTGACGTAGTATGACTTGTCGGCAAGGTCCAAGTCTGTGGGCATACCAGCATTGCTCCCTTTCAGCGACCGATAGGGGAGGTTAGGCAGCTCCGGGATCACGTAGAATTTCACCGGGAAGCTGTGGGTTCCGTCGCAGTTAGCCACCATCGTTTCGCATTCGCGCGTAACTGCGAGTGGCCCGGAAACACCATCCAACTGCAGCCTTGATGGCCGGAGAGGCATCGGCAGCCGTGTCGCTGCGGCAATGGTAATTGCATCAATTTGGCTGCCCGAATCCATAATGCAGCGTACTTGATGCCACTGGCCATCAGCACCTAGCACCCGGGCGATGACCGTCGCTAACAGGGTGGCGATACTGGTCGTAGTGGTATCGTCGTCACGGGAGACGCACGAGGGTGTTCCACGGGAGGATTTGCGGGGGCTGATGGAGCACGACGCACGAGAGCGTTTATCACGGGAGCACGACGCACGAGAGCGTTCATGAGGAGCACTGGAGCTTCTGACACGGGAGCACGACGCACGAGAGCGTTCATCACGGGAGCACGATGCACTGGAGCGAGCAGCACGGGAGCATGACGCACGAGAGCGTTCATCACGGGAGCACGACGCACGAGAGCGTTCATCACGGGAGCACGACGCACGAGAGCGTTCGTCACGGGAGCACGATGCACTGGAGCGGGCAACACGGGAGCACGACGCACGAGAGCGTTCATCACGGGAGCACGACGCACGAGAGCGTTCGTCACGGGAGCACGATGCACTGGAGCGGGCAACACGGGAGCACGACGCACGAGAGCGGGCAACACGGGAGCATGACGCACGAGAGCGTTCGTCACGGGAGCACGATGCATTGGAGCGGGCAACACGGGAGCACGACGCACGAGAGCGTTCGTCACGGGAGCACGATGCACTGGAGCGGGCAACACGGGAGCATGACGCACGAGAGCGTTCATCACGGGAGCACGACGCACGAGAGCGTTCGTCACGGGAGCACGATGCACTGGAGCGGGCAACACGGGAGCACGACGCACGGGAGCGTTTGTCACGGGAGTACGACGCACGAGAGCGTTCTTCACGGGAGCACGATGCACTGGAGCGGGCAACACGGGAGCACGACGCACGAGAGCGTTCGTCACGGGAGCACGATGCACTGGAGCGGGCAACACGGGAGCACGACGCACGAGAGCGTTTGTAGGCACTGGAGCCGAGTCACTGCTCCTCGTTTAAGAGGCTTGCGGAACTGCATAGCATCGTATGATGCTTTTTGCCGCAATGCTGGCACCTCTTCTCCGATACGCAATCGCGAGCCACATGGCTTCGCGAGAAGCAATTTACGCACTTCCCGCGTTCCATGATGAGATTTACCCTTTCCATTGCGGACCGCACACGCATCTCGGGACAGAGATTGCCCTTATGGCCCATCTTGTCACATGCGTAGCACAGCCGACGATCATCTGCCGTTTTCGGCTTAGCGGAAGCCGATGAAGCGGGGCCATCTTTAACGCCAGCCGGATCCCGAGCGATGCACGACTTCGGCTTCGATTGAGCCGCCGCTGGTGCTGTGGTAGCCACGTAGGCTGCCTTGCGCGGTGCTATGGCCGATGCTTGAACCTTGGAGGCTGGGGGGCCACGGGAGGCCGGATCCTTCTGCCTCTTTGGTTCGTAGTAGAGCCGGTTCGCCATAGAATCCAGCTCGTCGCGCAGCTCCTTCCACGTTGGAATGAGCTGCTGGTCGGCCTTTCTGGTAACGCGTGCCAAGCTGTCCTCGTCCAGCTTGGACAGCACTATGCTCACTAGGAACCCGTCCTCCATTGTAGAGGGTGCCTCCTCTGGTTTTCCGGCAACCTGACGGGCTGACGTGATGGCCGTCTCCACCACGTCGATGAGCCGCATCAGGCCGTTCGATGAGGCGCTCGACAGTCTTGGGGCCTCCAAGATGGTACGGAAATGCCCCAAGAAGGCCACTCGCTTCTTATAAAACCGCTCTTGGAGCCTCATCCATGCCTCCTCGAAAGGCATACCAGCCTTTTCGAACGATTCCGCGCTCTGCAAGGCCGGCAGATACCCTGCAAAGCACTGCTGGAGGTACGCGTAACGTGTCGCGTCCTCCTGCCAGCCGGACAGGCGCCGCTCAAAGCGGGACGCGAACGATGGCCAGTCGCTCGGGTCCCCGCCGAACTTCGGCAAGTCAATGCGAGGCAGATGCTCAGGCCTCGGCGCCGGACTTGCCGTCGTCGCGTCCAGCACGGAGCTGGACGCCGTCTCAGCCTTCCGCAAGCGGCCCAGCGCAACCCTCGCCGCTGCGTATGCATCGCAGAATTGGCCGCGGCGTTGAGGCGCACCGGTCTTCGCTTCGAGGCGAGAGAGCACGGCACAGCCCTCCCTATACATGCCCTCCAGCATGTCTGCCTTAATAGGCACCAATTCGTCGTCAAGGTGCCCGGCCTTGGCTTCGATTGTCACGGCCCGCATGGCTTCCTCGAGCGCGGCCAGCTGCCGCGCCCCCTCGTTGGCGGCGGATGGCCTTCCCAGCTCTTGGCTCGTGCCTTGCCGACCACTATCTGTGTTGCCACGAGGCACATCCGCAGCCCGCGGCACCTTTTCTCCACCGGACTTCTGGTCACCAGCTGGCGAATTGGTGATTGGCATTGTTACCGCACTGAAGCACCGTTACTTACACGCGCACGAGAGCGACGAGCGAGAGCGCAACGCAGGAAAAACGTACGGCACGGTAGCACTTAGGGACGTGGGCGCACGGTAGCACTTGAAGAATTTACGAATCCGCTCGCGAATACGGATCACGTCGGGGTCACCAAATGATTTTGTACGAAAAATGATTTCGTTGGGGAATCGTTTATACGAAAATGATTTGCGTTAGGAATCGTGTCAGCTTACCTTGAGTGTTGCAATCGAAGAGACCGATCCTCTGCTAGCGCAGAGCGATCAGCCTTATCATTTGGTGAGTGCTGAGCCACCCACGCTCTCAGCACTCACCTGGGCCTTTTTCAGCCTGGGCGCATCCGTGTCAACCGCGTGCCCGAAATGACACCTGACGGTTGACCCTTGCCCAGGAGACCACCGCCGCTACAAGATCGTCATCAGAGTTGTAGTTGCGGTGGAGCCCACTTATTCGTGCAGTACACGTTCGTACTGCACCACCAGGGTTGCCATCGATGCAACGGTTGCTGCCTCCATCATCACACAGTGTACCAGGACATAGTTGGCCACGGTCGCCGTTGTTGCAACGGTTGCTGCTCTCTTCACGTAGCATCCCAACGCCTAGTTGGCCACGGTTGCCATCGATGCAACGGTTGCTGCCTCCATCATCACACAGCGTACCAGGACATAGTTGGCCACGGTCGCCGTTGTTGCAGCGGTTACTGCTCTCTTCACGCAGCATCTTAACGCCTAGTTGGCCAGGGTTGCCATCGATGCAGCGGTTGCTGCCTCCATCATCACTCAGCGTACCAGGACATAGTTGGCCACGGTCGCCATTGTTGCAACGGTTGCTGCTCTCTTCACGTAGTATCCCAACGCCTAGTTGGCCAGGGTTGCCATCGATGCAACGGTTGCTGCCTCCATCATCACACAGCGTACCAGGACATAGTTGGCCACGGTCGCCGTTGTTGCAGCGGTTGCTGCTCTCTTCACGTAGCATCCTAACGCCTAGTTAGCCAGGGTTGCCATCGATGCAGCGGTTGCTGCCTCCATCATCACTCAGCGTACCAGGACATAGTTGGCCACGGTCGCCGTTGTTGCAGCGGTTGCTGCTCTCTTCACGTAGTATCCCAACGCCTAGTTGGCCAGGGTTGCCATCGATGCAACGGTTGCTGCCTCCATCATCACACAGCGTACCAGGACATAGTTGGCCACGGTCGCCGTTGTTGCAACGGTTGCTGCTCTCTTCACGTAGTATCCCAACGCCTAGTTGGCCAGGGTTGCCATCGATGCAACGGTTGCTGCCTCCATCATCACACAGCGTACCAGGACATAGTTGGCCAGGGTCGCCATTGTTGCAGCGGTTGCTGCTCTCTTCACGTAGCATCCTAACGCCTAGTTGGCCAGGGTTGCCATCGATGCAACGGTTGCTGCCTCCATCATCACACAGCGTACCAGGACATAGTTGGCCACGGTCGCCGTTGTTGCAACGGTTGCTGCTCTCTTCACGTAGTATCCCAACGCCTAGTTGGCCAGGGTTGCCATCGATGCAACGGTTGCTGCCTCCATCATCACACAGCGTACCAGGACATAGTTGGCCACGGTCGCCGTTGTTGCAACGGTTGCTGCTCTCTTCACGTAGTATCCCAACGCCTAGTTGGCCAGGGTTGCCATCGATGCAACGGTTGCTGCCTCCATCATCACACAGCGTACCAGGACATAGTTGGCCAGGGTCGCCATTGTTGCAGCGGTTGCTGCTCTCTTCACGTAGCATCCTAACGCCTAGTTGGCCAGGGTTGCCATCGATGCAACGGTTGCTGCCTCCATCATCACACAGCGTACCAGGACATAGTTGGCCACGGTCGCCGTTGTTGCAACGGTTGCTGCTCTCTTCACGTAGTATCCCAACGCCTAGTTGGCCAGGGTTGCCATCGATGCAACGGTTGCTGCCTCCATCATCACACAGCGTACCAGGACATAGTTGGCCACGGTCGCCGTTGTTGCAACGGTTGCTGCTCTCTTCACCCGATCGCTGCTTGGTTTGCCGCTAGTTAATTTTGCAAGTTATCACAAGCTTCGCTTTTTATGAAAACATAACTTGTTAAGAGAGGCTTTTTCCAAAAAGAGAGGCTTTTTCTTGGTATGGCTTCACTTGATTTCACAGCACACCACTTATCTTGACGCTTAGCGTCGTGGTGTCCGATGCGTAGTCCGCCATCGCGATTCTCCGTCCGCTCGCGTTTTCGCTCAGCCGACGCTCACGCCGAGCGTTCACCTATATCACTCCGTATGCGGAATACGGCGTCCTTGTGTGTTCACGTTACTGGAGGTTTTCGTTCAGCTAAGCCACTATTAGCGGTCCCCACTTTAATCACAACTGTTTGCCGTTTGAAGTTTCATGCTTGCTTTTAACGAAAAAACATAACGTCTTAGTAAATGTTCACTTAATTTCACTTCACTTTGCTTCCACAACTTAATTTGAAGCTTAATTATTTTTTAGTGACTTGGAGATTTTTTAATGTTATAAATATTCACTTGCCCCACGCATGAGGTTTAGTTGCTTCTTTAAATCGTTCAATTGTTTATTAATAGTATAGTGTTTAGTAGTTTAGTATAGTAGTACAAATTAGAGCGACCATTGGAGCGATTAAAAAATCTCCAACTGCCTTGGTCGCGGGCCAGTTGAGAACTCTCTAATCGCTCTGCTCCCTCCTGCCGGTCAGCAAAGTAAGCATATTTGGATATTGTATTGGAATGCTGCAAGAAAAGAACACCTACTGTTGCGAGAGATCTGAACATTTTGCTAGAGAACAGTGGAATAATCAATTATTAATTAAACGTATTAAAGAGAGAATACACACTGTCGCTCATCGGTGCTCGGATTCAACGTTCGCATAAAAAACGTGAAACACCATGCGCCTCCATTGACGGTGATGGTATATAAGTGATGGAGACGCCTGGAGCTTCGTTCAATGAGTGTTCATTCCACGATTCCCTTGATCAGTTGGGTTTAGTATGGTAAAAAAGGTAAAAACAAATTATAGGTCCCAACCATTTACAGTTGCATTAGTAGCTGAAGTAGCTGAAGTAGCGACTGGTAGCCAAGTTATTGGAAGTGGAAGGAGTGGAAAAATTCACAAACTTAAACACGAGTCTATGGTGCTTTTTCCCGTGAGGCGTTAGTTGACGCCTCAGGCGTCAAATTAATTTTGGTTCATTTTCGAGTTCATTATCACCTAA
The DNA here is from genome assembly GCF_943734745.1 of Anopheles darlingi. Lineage (NCBI taxonomy): Eukaryota > Metazoa > Arthropoda > Insecta > Diptera > Culicidae > Anopheles > Anopheles darlingi. The sequence continues at coordinate 56,197,194 of NC_064874.1, forward strand.
GGAATCACCCAAAACGATCGCTTTTTTGCTGGTGACAGCAAACGTTTTGTTCGGGGAAATAATCGACGAACCTCAAAAAATCGTTTAACACGACTGAGGCGTCAAGTAACGGCTGACGGGAATAGGCACCTTAAACACGGGTCTATTAATTTGTTTCGAGCAAGATCTGTCAAAATCGGTTCTCGACTCGAAAGCCAAATTGATCTTGCGTCAGATATGAATAGAGAAAGCAGAGCAGAATGGAAGAGAACCACGAATTGAACTCAAAATCTAACTCTTCCGGCGTGTGAAATCAATAAAGTGTGCAATGAACCGTCTGATTTTGACACAAGTATGTGCGCAAAGTGAACTGTCGCACCACATAGCGATCAAAGCTATATCATTTCAATCATTGCCATTAAACTAATATTGCATCAAATTGAACCAATCAACCAAATAGCCGCAACAAGATGCTTCATCCGCTTTTGTACACGTGTGTCAAATGACAGAAAGTCATGTAAAACTATAATTTTATACCTACCATATCATACTTACACGGTTTTCATTCAAATCTATGCAACCGTTCTGTCAAATATATACTTACATTCCATAAAAATATATTCAATTCAGTTTCGGAAGAGTAAGACCAATCAATCGACTCCATTATACGAGATTTTCATGGACAGTTTATGTTTTAATTGCAAGATGATAATTTCAATAAACAAGGAATACAAGCAATTACAATAATAATCGAGATATTCTTTACATTTTTACGTTACCTTATCCAAAATGAAATAATGCAATGTTGTATTACTACCAATATTATGACAAAACGACGCGTGATCCTGCTAACATGCTCTATACGTATATTATTCGCTCTATTCATTTCAAACTATGATACCTGTACCAACCTCTGATTCATTCACCTTATCCCAATCATTTCATCCCTTGCGTTCTATCTCTTGCCATTTCATTACTCTCACAATTTGCAGTTCAAGTTGGTTTACAGTTCCTATCTATTGCGTTTTAGTTATCAATTCCTATATTATAATTAATCGAATATCTTGTGCTTTTATCTGCTCCATTTCATCCATTCTGATTCATTTTAGAACAATCCTTCCTAACAACTTTTGTTTCTTCAATGATTTGAATTATATATTTCCTTTCTTTGCCTAATTTCTCTGATTTTTCCTAACTTTTGGTTTTGCGGTACCCTCAATAAACCACATCATCAGCGTTAATCACCAACAATGTCACCGCCACCAACCTTTGCAGCGAAAACCAGGAATGCCAGCACGTCTCTAGATCATCTAAATACAGTTTAATGTAACCATTGTGTTGTTTAAGCTCTCATCCAATTGTATATCCGGTATACTGTTTCGCAAACCATACATTGCGGGATGTTTAGGTAGCTGATATGATGAATTGTTTTCCCTCGTAGCGCAATTAAGCGATAAGTATTTATCTTTGTAGTCACAAGTCAGGAGACCATTGCGCATTGACATCAATCGAGCGATTATTTTTCATCTATTTCTCCACAGTAGCGGAGACGTGACTTTCAAAGTTATTTTTCCTCCCAGTGATTTCCATTTCCAGTGAGTGATCCATTTCACTATTAACGATAATATGCATCATCCGGCTGATGTGTTAATCTGCACTCGTTCAATGTGTGGTTACAGGAACGTGTTGAGGTAATCAATTTCTTCTTTGTTTCTGCCATAATGTGCTTTCGCTGTGATGTTGTGTTTACTTCGGTTTCATCATAACTGCAGAGCATGCTGATCGGTTGGAATTTTGAGCACTTTCATTTCACTTAATCTTCATAATACTTTAAAGCAGCTATGCTCTCGATGTACGTGTTGATGCTGCTTCCAGACTCCCAATCTCCACAATGCTGCTCCACAATAACTGCAGGTTGGCCAATGTTGAATAAGTAATGCAACAATGTTGTCGAAAAGCTTTTTTGGTGATTTTTCGTTGTAGAACGCTATCAGTTGTCATTGAATTCAATCGTATTTCCTTGTCGCAAATGATGAAACGATCGTTTCATGCACGACAATTTGATAATCAAAAGCATTGATACAAGCATAGCATGGTTTTCTTATCGCTAAGATTGGGGCGGATATTTGAAGCGATCAAACTGAGATTTGGCTTAAGGATATAAAATAACCAACGCTCTTCATTTCTATTCCCTACGCTATTCTCCTTATAAAAGTGAGTCAACGTATGTCTTAATATTATTTATAAAACGTATAGTATTTTCCTCATGCTGATTCCCATTGTAGAAGAAACTGTTTCCAATCGATGCTCTGCCATAATTGAGAGGGTTAACCTGAAGTTGATGGAGTATCACACGCGGCGTAGAATTGGACCTCCTTTGAGCCTTGATTCATTCTGTGAAAATAATAATAAAGGAAACGCGTAAATTTCTTGAAAAATGTACACTCAAGCAGATCGCAACTGTGAAAACAACAAAACACATACCTGGAGATTAGATGAATCGTAGTCGATACCTTTTCATTGGTAGGTTGACATTCTTTTCGTTGTTTCATGGATGCCGCGAAGGGTTTTCTGTTGTTGGCAGTTGAGGCAGGTTTCACATCTTGGGTGATGCTGGCTCGCTTTGCACGACTCTTGTTGAGGTTGAGGTACTTTAAAGTTGCCGTTACATTGTAGTTTCCATTACATTACATAATCTTTTGTTCTGTGGTTCTTGTTGTTGATGTGAATGTCATTTCTTTACAATGTTTTGTTTGCGATTAATAACATTAATTCAGATTGGTAATGTTTCAAAATAAAATTCTCTCTTCGTTCGTACGCGTCGTGAATTTCTGAGACTTTTTTGTGATATGTTTTTACATTAATGATTGTAAAAAGAGAGCAAAACCGATTGTACAAAGTTAGGTTCTAGCTTATCTATTGTATTGGTATTCGTTCGTCTTTGGTCATTCAAGGGACAACATTAAATTGCATAACAAATCCAAGCTTCTTTGTTCAAACGTCACTAGGCTTGTGTTATGTTAAGGAAGGCACTATTGCTCAGAAAAGATCTAGTTCATTTTATCAACTGCTAGAATTCTTTTTGGAATGGTTTGCTCTTAGGTACCTAGTAAGTAAATAGAGTAAGTGTGTGGCCATGTTTGGACGATTCTTGATGAATTTGATATTTACTTAAGCAGGAAGTGCTTCTCGTTCTAGAAAGATTCGAATTGTGAGATTGTGTGCCTTCTCTCGAAAATAAAAAGAAGAAAAGTGAAAAGGGAAAAGAAGAAAAGATGGAAAGAAGAAAAGAAGGAAAAGGAATAGGGAATAGTGACCCAGGGCGGTCACTTGTAGCCTTAACGACTGGCTTAGTACAAAACTGTACTTGGCAGACGTTGGTGCGTACCGTGGCTGATAAGAAGCCTTTTTAATCACGATAGTCTTCAGCGTTAATAGAAGCGTTCGGCTTTGCAGCCGTAGCAAAAAATGGAAAAAATTGCCATTTTTTAAGGGTAAACCGTCAATTGCACTGCAAAATTCTCTTTTATTTGTCAAGAATCATTGACGCCAGCGGGATAGGGCAAATGGCAATAGCGAGAGTATGGTAGAGCGGGCGAAGAAAGATATGTGAGCGAATAGAAGTAGGATCATTTGTGATTGATAAAAGATAAGCCCAGAGTCGCGATCAAGACAAAGAAAATAAAGCGTTAAAACACCGACTGTGAAGGAAGTCTCTTAAAATGCATTACGGTACATGCCACAACAAGGGATCCTGTGACGAAAAGGGATGCTCGTTCTTTGTCGACTGTCGTCGGGTCGCTACGACTCACCAGTGGCCGAAGGGGGTATCACCAAGAGACGGGACGCACTTTTATAGTTGATTATGTTCAAAAGTCCGTAAAGGGGATAAAAAAATTCCGCACGCGTGGTCTGAAATCGTGCTATATTCTGCACGCGTGGTCCTGTGTGCTATAATGCGCGAAAATTGCCGACAACCCATCTGATGATCTCACAATGACAACTGATAAGGCACCCTCCGCGGTCAAGGATGCTTAGCACGTAGCTCCGAAACCGACCGGGTTCCCGATCGCCACGAAACAGACATCCGCCATCACTGTATCTAACGTGAGCTCCAATGAGAGGCGAGGCGCTAGAGTGAAACTTCAAGCGCTAGAAGCACTCAGGTTGCTGGACATAGCAGAAGCGGAGAAGGAGAGAGTGTACCTCTTGAGAAAGTCCGCTCTCGGGGACCGTTTGTGTAACTCCTGTCGAACCGAGTCAATAGCAAGCGCGTCGGCCGACGGTCGTTATGTTTCCAAGGCATGCTGTCGCAGCTCACGTGCCCATGCCCGTCGTCACGGTTCCTGGCGCGTGGTCGGTCCCCAGAGCGCAACACATGTCATAAACTTCAACGCCAATCGTTTCGCTGAGCAGTACCCATCCGCCGTGCGAGCTATTTGCCAGACGAAATATGTTGATGACATGCTCTGTAGTGTGGGTATTACCACAGATCAAACGATCCGCTCGTACTAGCCGCGTTCACCGGACACCCACAAGCGAAGAAGGACCTTAATCTATCGCCTGGTCTCATGACGGAGTAAGTGCTAGGCATGTGGTGGCCAAGCAAAGAAAGCAAAGGCAGAAACCCGTGGCCGGAAGCGATGCAGATACCAGAAAACTGACCGAAAGATATCCAACTTATCGCGTAGAGAACCAACAACGACTTCGAATAGAATTAGGGACGCATTAAAGTTGTCTGTGAGTGCACTAACAATCAGACGACGATTAATGGAGGCTAATCTGTACGCACGTAGTCCCCGCAAGGTACTATTATTGACGAAACAACATCTACAGAAGCGTCTCGACTTTGCAGAAAAGCATGTCGGCTGGTCCAAACAAGATTGGCGCTATATTTTGTGGACGGATGAGTCCAAAATAGCGTTGTTTGGGATAAAAGGCCGTCGCCAATACGTAAGACGTCCATCTGCCACCGAATATCAGCCACAGCAAACGGTGAAGACCACAGCAAACGGTGAAGACCGTGGTGTAGGTGTAGGACCAATGTTTCGCATTCCAGGCATCATGGACCAGCATGTGTATATCAATATCCTACACGACGTCATGCTTCCGTATGCTGAAAAGGAAATGCCACCGAAATGGTTATTTCAGCAGGATAATGATCCTAAACACACGAGCAAACGCGCCAAAGCATGGTTTGAGCACAACAACATCAATGTAATGGAGTGGTCAGCGCAGTCTCCGGATCTCAATCCGATTGAGCATCTATGGGGAGATGTTAAAAGTGCTGTTTCGGAGGCACAGCCAAAGAATGTGGAAGAGCTTTGGTCGGTAATGCGTCAATCGTGGGCTGCAATCCCTGTGTCTCATTGTCAAGAACTTGTGGATTCTATGTCCGATCGATGCGCTGCTGTTATTGAAAATAATGGCTATGCCACGGAATACTGAATAGTAAAAAGCAATAACATCACAATGCAACCGTTTTTTCTTTTCAAATCCGATATTCTCGTGTGAATGTACAGGTATTATTGAAATACTGCTATTTTTGTGAACAGCTACTTTTTTGGTTATTTTGAAATTGCCCTAAACTAAGAATTTATTTTTAGAAAAAAAAAACACTGAATTCTTGTTTGGTTTTTGTTCCCTCTTCCATGAAGTACCATTCTATATCACTTTTTATCTCTTGAACCACCCACTGCTATTTATTTGAACACAACTGTACGTACGCATCGCAAGTATGATGATTATTAAGCAATTTAATTAGCGGTGATTTTCGACAAATTTTACCTGCTAATCTAAATGCTTATCTTTGCATGTGTAAAAAATTCAAAAAAAAACTTCAAGGCAAATAATGCGATTAGTTTTGGGTGACTCTCATGCACAACCAGGGTTGTCTTTGATTTGCCAATAAAATTATGTCATCTCGATTGATCCGATAATTCAAGCCATTTATCCAAATGTATCAACACTATATCACGAAAGAACATGGTTAAAAGAAAGAGCTCTTAAAATGTTCTTAAAATAAATATCCTTAGCTCCTTCAATGAAGAAGTCCACAAATGCTGCTACAGCTACAGCCACCTGGACCTGGACCTGGACCAGGCCGTACTCAATGAGTTATTGGTAGGTCGATGAGTTTTCTTAAAAACAAGATAGGAAGGCACCTCGAAACTCAACATTAAACCACCCGCCCGAATCAGCAGATTCCAAAGACGACGCAGTTCCAGAGAGATCCAGCGACGTAAACATCAACAATTCCCGACACCACTGTAGACTCATCAGAAAATCAGCACCACCCAGAATCAGCAGACTCAACAGCATCAGATTACAACCGCGATGCGCGCGGACACAATCATAACTATGTAGCATCCGCGATGCGCGCAGACACAATGACAAATACGTACCATCCGCGATGCGCGCGGACGCATTTAACTTTAGTTCGCTCTTAACCGGCAAGAAATAAACAGGGGCATAGCTCCTAGTAATTCTTTTTAAAAACCGGCTAATACAGCTCAAATCATTAACTAACATTCGAATTGGTGTTTTCAACATCTTTGGACAACTTTATTTCTACTTTCAAGGTTCAAGGATAAATGTATCATCAAGTCGCATCGCTACACACCAAGCAGGTTCCTGCAAATTTATTTCATGAGGAACAATGAAGAACAAAGTTGTCGATACAATCAAAATGCAGATCGTGGAAGCTACAATTAATAATAATAGAAACATAATGAATTGGTTAGACTTTTCAAAACAGCTCTGGACATTATGCCAACAAACGGGAAGGCCGCGACGGGTGAGAAGAAGACGAAGGCTGACAAACGGTGCCCGTACGGTCGAAGAAAGGCACGCCAAAGCATGGCAGGACGCCAAGCATGGTCGAGATGGCAGGAGATGTTGTGAGGACGAGGACGACCCGGCATGGGAACATGCTCATCGAACTGAGACCGGGCGCGGCAATACCCACCAAGGAACTGCGCGCTCGCTGATACAGGAGTCCCTCGGTCAAGAGGCGGCAGTCAGAGCCCTGACCCAAGACGTCAAGATCGAGTGCCGGAATCTGGATAGCCTCAATACTGAGGAGAAGCTGAAACGGGTACTCCAGGAGCAGTGCGGAGTAGAAGCAGTTTCGCACCTACATCTGAGGAAGGGTCCCATGACCGCATGATGATAGCGACGATCAGGGTGCCATGATGATAGCGACGATCACCAAGCACGTTCCTGCAAATTTATTTCATGGGGAACAATGAAGAACAAAGCAACCAACGAAGTTGTCGATACAATCAAAATGCAGATCGTGGAAGCTACAATTAATAATAATAGAAACATAATGAATTGGTAAGACTTTTGAGTGAGAAGAAGAAGAAGGCTGACAAACGGTGCCCGTACGGTCGAAGAAAGGCACGCCAAAGCCGACTGCCAGCCCAAAACCAGAGCAAAGGAGCCGGCGAAAGAGCTTCCAGCTGCGCATCCATCCCCGAGGTGATACAATTCAGGTCGAGGTGACGGCAGGAACTACCTACGCCGATCTTCTCAAGGTCACCTCAGCCCCGGAGCTCGCGGGGATGGCAGGAGATGTTGTGAGAACGAGGACGACCCGGCATGGGAACATGCTCATCGAACTGAGACCGGGCGCGGCAATACCCACCAAGGAACTGCGCGCTCGCTGATACAGGAGTCCCTCGGTCAAGAGGCGGCAGTCAGAGCCCTGACCCAAGACGTCAAGATCGAGTGCCGGAATCTGGATAGCCTCAATACTGAGGAGAAGCTGAAACGGCTACTCCAGGAGCAGTGCGGAGTAGAAGCAGTTTCGCACCTACATCTGAGGAAGGGTCCCATGACCGCATGATGATAGCGACGATCAGGGTGCACATACAGGGCGCAAAGAAGTTGCTCGCAAAACGATCCATCAAGATACGTTGGTCAGTCGGCCAGTTTAGAGTAGCTCCGCGAGTCGATCCGAGCTCCAGAAAGTGCTACAAGTGCCTGGAGCTGGGACAACTGGCGGTGATAAAAGCGATTCGGCGACTCAAACCATCGGCGTACATACTGGTCAAATGCTGTCAAGCCATCGCTCCTATCCTGGTCAAAATATTCAACCTATCATTCAAATCCAGTACCTATCCGTTAGCTTGGAAGGTTTCCTGGATGATGCCAATTCACAAAAAAGGCTCTAAAGCTGACGCAAACAATTATCGCGGCGTGACATCGCTTTGTGCATGCGCCAAGGTGATCGAGCTGATACAATTTGACACACTCGCTTCCGATTTCCACACTCTATCTATTTCAGCCTGAAGCTTGAACTTCTCACGTAGAATAGAAAAAAAAAAATATAAATCCTCCCATGGTTCGACCGCTCAAGTATGCCAAATTATACAGCCAGGTGTTTACTGCTAGAGATAGAGTCACTTCAGTCGAGACGGGTGATAGCGCAGGCCAGTTTTGTCGCCGGAATCGTTACTTCCAACATTGATTCAGACGAATTAACTAATCAATTGTCACTATAAGCTCCTGTTAGACGCCTGAGATCTCAGTCCGGGATAGTTCCCCCTAGGTGCCGCACGGTCTTTGGGTTGAGCAACCCCATTGTAGTGTCTCTGTCCCATTTCAATGACCATTATCACCGCTTTGACTTTAATATGACCATGTCATCGTTTAGTTCTGTGCTACGTTCAGCGTTACGAGCGAATATAAATATAAATAAATAAATGGAAAAACCTTTGACGTATGAATAGCTTAGGATGCCCACTTTTTGTATATTGGTCTTAGTGAATTAGATTTAAGTTATTTAAAACGTCAAGTAGGCATATTAGCCCGTTGACCAAATACTGACAAATAAATAAATAAATAATAGCCTCCACATAAAAGAAGAAAAATAATATAAGTGGAAAAAAAGAAACCTCCACATAAAAGAAGAAGGAAGTGGAAAAAATAAAACTCCACATAGAATAAGAATAGAAAATAAGGAGAAAAAATCTGGAGCTTTTTGTCCATCAAGTGGACAGAGCCCAGCGTCATTATGGGCTGGACAGCGAAGAAACCGTGAATATAGTAATATCCAGACTTCGCAGAAAGGCGGTGGCTTACTACCACCGAATCAAAGCCGCAACCTGGGAGGAAATGCGTAACCTGGAAGAATTCGACACGAAGCGCAGTGTGGAAGCGATCTTCCACCAAACGGAGACGCTAGGACAACGGGCAGGGGAATCGTCGTTCCGGCATTATAAAGATCGGGCCCGGAAAATCGTGCAAGCATTTTAGAACTACAGCCCGGACAACGATGCTCTACTGGAGTGTGCCTGCCGACACATCCGGAATCAATTCGTGTCAGGCCTACAGGACGAGAACCTGAAGGTGCTGGCCCTGATGGACCCGGAGTACGAGTTCGAACCACTATGGCACTATCTTGAGGACGTCGGGGAGAACAAGAACGGGATTCTCTCCATTCCAACTAAGGTCCAGTGTATATAAGATCTTGGCACTATTGGTCAACAAGAAGAACATCTCGCGGTAGCCTGGTTCTGAACGACCGACATTGTCGGACAAAAAGGTTCAAAGGGTGCTGAAACGGAAGACTGAGGGAAAAGTCGCAATATCACTGCGTGCGTTTGGCCGGGAGGTCGGTGCAACTGGCCAAACTGTTAAGAAGTACCTGGCACATATGGGAATACATATGAGAAAGCGAAAGTCACGGCCACTGGTCTCGTAGCGGTAAAAAAAAACTCAGCACCGGCGGCTGAAAAAAAGACCAAGACGATTTTCTCGGTACATCGCGACGTGACGGTGGTGATGGACGGCGAGACTTACCTCACTCTAGATGGTAACGACTTCATACTTTACATCCCCCACGAAGAAAGTGAGCCCTGAAGTGCAGTTCATTGGGCACACCAAATTCCCCAAGAAGGTGCTGTTGTGGCTGGCAATCAGTGAGAAGGGAATGTCAAAGCCGCTGTTTTTTCGCTCCGGACTGGCCATCAATGGGGAACTGTACAGTACCATGTGTCTGCAGGAAGTGGCGTCATTCATTAAAAACCAGCACGAGAGCGAAAACACAGTGTTTTGACCGGATCTTGCGACGGGCCATTACTCGAAGCGATCGCTAGTGGAAATGAAGCGATTGGGTATTAATGTGATACCGAAGTCACTGAAATGGAGAAATATGTTTTCGACCGCCATGACGAAAATACCTAACTGCCGCAAGGCTGCTAGGAATGGCGCAGGATTTTTTTTGTAAATAAACTGATAAAATTGCCCTCCAAATACCATTTACAGAACTCAATTATCTGTCAAACGTTAGAAAGGCTAACCGTACTCTGGGCACGGTGCTCAGGATGACATCTGAAATCAGGGACCCTTAATGTCTAAGGGCGCTATTCTGTGCTTGGGTCAGACCGACGCTCGAGCATGCCAGCATTGTTTGGTCGCCGCATGCTGTGGGAGCCATCGCGAGGCTTGAGGGAGTACAACGGAAGTTCTCACGGGAGGTCGCGCGCTGATTCCTCGGATGCTCGCCCGCTTCGGTCCCTCCCTACTCCACTCGATGCCGTATGCTGCGCCTCCCGTCCCGTTGAATCCCGTCTTGAGCATGCGGGGGCTATGTTCATCGCGAGCCTCTTGCACCACCAGCTGGACGCACCAACGTTGCTTGCGGCTGCGCCTTTTTATGCTCCCTCCCGTGCCCTGAGAGATAGACCCCTTCTCTTGGTCAGCAGACGCCGGTCCCTGCAGGCTCAACGTGACCCATGCTAGCGCCATTGGTGGCGTTTAATAGCTCCTACCAATACTTTGATTTCAACATCCCAGCATTTCTTTCCCTTGCGCATCTAACCCCCGTACGTCCCACTCTATGTAACTTTCGTTCTTGCACGCGCAGCTCCATGTATGTCCTGCAATCATTTCGCCCAACGTCGTAATTGGAATCAACAACCTCGTAGAGCCCAGCCGGCAAACGAGGATAATAAACTAATATGAATATGAAATATGCATAATATTAGAATTACAAAGCGACGAAACCAGTCGCCAACCAGGCGCGGGAAGGAACGCAAATGAAGCCTGGGTGCAAGCCCCAGCCCGACGCCACGACGATAGGATTAACCACCGTACCTCACCATCAGACGTCGCATCACGCCGGACCTCTGGGTCCCGAAGCCAGTCAGTATCACCTCGAAACGGCAGTTGAAGTACCTACCTGGGCGTCGTGATCGATGACCGGGGCTCAACTTCAACAGCCACGTGTGGACTACGCTTGTGAGAAGGCGACCAAATCGATCAACGAAATCTCTCTCCAGGATCCTCCCGAACAGCTACGGACCGCGCAGTAGTATTAGACGTCTCTACGCCAACGTTTCGACGTCAATTACGATCTCATTTTTCGTCATTTTTACGATCTCTTGCAGCAAGGAAGACTCCACAAGGACTGCCTATGTTATTAGAGTGAAACCAACGAAAAGAGGTGAAATAATCACCACTGTGTGTGTAATGAGCGCAGGTGGGGAATATATTCCACCAGCCCTGATATGTAAAAGAAAGCGTTCAAAAGCAGAGCTCTGCTTTTTAGGACGGCGCTCCTAAAAATTCAATTATGATGCTATCCGACATCCGACAGTGGCTATATGAACAGCGCATTGTGTTGGAAATTTCAAATAGGTGGTGGAGTCAACCTTAAGGTGGTGGGTTCTAGTAAAGGTTCTGAATTAACTAACATAAACGGATTGTTAACGGACGAATGAAATGATAAGAATAGACCGGTCAGACGAAACGTTCTAGCCGCCGCCGTAAGGAAGGAAAAACCAGAACTCGCTTTTGCTCAAACACATTGTTTCTCGAATGGATTAAGCATTTCCCAAAGTTCACCAAAGCATCACAGAATGATCCAGAGCTATTAATTTTGGATAACCACAGTACGCATTTATATTTAGAAGCAAATGCTATTTTGCCGCGAATGCTATCGATCCCCCCCCCCCCCCCCCCCCCCGCATAGCAGCCACAAATTACAGCCCTCGGGTTGCTGGTTTTTCAAAGCATTTAACACTTTTTTTTCGAATGAATGTTCTGACTGGTTGGCTAATAATCCGGGAAGAGTTATTAATCAAGACTATTTGGTTCTGCGTATGAAAAATGTGCCACATGAGCAAAAAAATGCCGAAAATGCTTTCAGAGTGTTTGGGAGTGTGCCTATGAACTCGAAGATATTCAATGACAAGGATTCTGCTTTTCCCAGAATCCTGTTTCGGTACCGAAACAAACTATCGAACCGAAGCGGTAAGAGGCCCCATCAGTTCCTGATCAAATCCATACTGAAGGTTTGGTTTAAGAAGAACCGCTCGATTTATCGACCGAATTGGACGAAGACATTCCGCATACTGTCATCGTACCACACTGGTCAGAAGAGGACAACAATACGCTAATGATTAGAGGTTTCGCACTTCGGCATTCTCGTTTCTGACGGCGGCACCCTCACATACTCCTTCAACCGCGGCCCCACCGTTCGATTTTTTATTTTCGGACTTCGATGTTCGGAGCAAATAGCCAAAATGTAAACTTATTGCAGGGGTGGATAAACTTTTTTGTCATAGTGTATGTGAATAGGAAAACACCATACAATCGTGTATTGGACTAAATATAAATATATATATTATAGGAAGGAAATTGCAAGCTTGTAGCCGCCCTGTCGACTGGAAGTTTCAATAGCGGGAAATATTCAGACAGCCGTAAGCCGCGAAAACGCGCCGCTGCTTTAGGGTTTAGGAAAAGCTGCAGGGCCCAGCTGAGAGAGCCTGGGGGTCTCACCATAGTTTAATCAGTTTTTTTCCGTTTTTTCCCTCATTATCTTATTAGGCTTAGTTAGGCATCGGGTACGGCCCCGTGGGTGCCGACTAGTACCGCCCCCGGGATTCCTGGAGGCATGAGTGCTCCAGGGCTGGGTTCAATTCCCAGCACCGGCGGCCTATAGGGATAGGTTAGAATAAGAGCTAGCGTAGGAATGCTGACCATGAACGCCTGCGTGCGTCATAACAGGTCCCATTTCCTCCAGAATAAGGCAAGTTATCTTTTTTATTTATTTAGGGTAGTTAGTTAGGGTATACGGAACTCCGCTAGTTTCTGTTCTGAAGAAAGACGTCGTCGTTCGTCTGTTCGACTTTGCGCTGATTATCGTGTCACAGTCATTCCGTTTTTTTTTTTAAAGATCATCATCATCTGTTACCAGTTATTGATGCGATTTTTGCGGCCTTGCAAGGTGGTCAACATTTTTCGAAGTTAGATCTCAAAAATGCCTATAATCAATTAGAACTAGACGAAGAAGCACATACGGTTTTGGCTTAGAGCACTCATCGAGGAATATTTCTTTTGAATCGTTTGCCATTTGAAACGAAGACGGCGTACTCCATCTTTCAATCTACTCTGGAGTAGATTTTGCAAGGAACAGTTATGAAACAATTATTTATCTGGACGATGTGATGGTTACTGGTTCTAACACGGAAGAACATTTGAATAATTTGGATCGAGTTTTGCAGCGGTTGGAGGACAACGGTCTGTTGCTGAATAGGCAGCAATGTGATTTTTTCAAGACAGAGGTGAAATTCTTTGGTCATCGTATTGACAAAGATGGTTTACACAAGGATTCTGATAAAGTAAAAGCCATCTTAAATGTAGCAAGACCATCAAATAGCAAAAAAGTTCGGTCATTTGTTGGTTTAATGAATTAAATTAAATCCAATGGTGCTGCAGAAAATGTCGTGGCGCTTTATGCCGACAGTGATTGTTTTTTGGGAACGCTCGATTTTGTTTGAATCGCGTCAAGGCGACACCGAAACAATCGTGGAATGGACAACTCGATTGAAGAAGCTGTCGAGCAGTTGCGAGTTTGGAGGCCATTTCAATGAAATGATTAAGAACATGTTCGTAGTGGGATTATTACGCCGAGGTCCAGTTTTTGATCGAATTTGTGATGAAGAAGACACATACTACGCAAGATACGGTCGTGCTTACGCGGTATCCTATTGTGGCCCCGCTAGAGAATCAGGAAGCCACCACGGTGGCGAGAGTTGTTGTAGGACATGTAATTTGCATGTTTGGGGTCCCCGAGGAATTGTTCACCGATCAAGGGACCAATTTCATGAGTCAAGTGATGATCAGCGTATGCAAACTACTGAAAATTAAGAAGATTAATACGAGCGCGTACCATCCCCAAGCGAATCTAGTAGAGGGGGCCAACCGAGAATTGAAAATGTATCTCAGTCAGTGTGTGGTAGGGGACCCATACGTCTGGGATCTGTGCACATTCCCTACTTTTGTTTTGAATTCAGCACTTTGCTGAATTCATTGACAGGGTTCAGCCCGTTCGAACTAATGTACACGGTCGGGAACCCAATCTGCCCACATTATTTTATCGAAGAGAAGATAATAAAGCAAACTACCAGACCTACGCGGTCGAGTTGCGCAATATCGTCCGCTCTACCCACAGCGTTACAAGGGAAAACCTGTTTGCTGTGAGCCGACCGAATGAGTCCCGCGCTCACCTGAGATTGAGTGATCAATCTCAGGTGATGCACCGAAGCGGTGACCGATCGACACTCGAGGCGTTCTCTTACCTACCGGCCTCCCGAGTGAACGGACGTGCGAGCAGGAGCCGGATTCTTAAAGTGTAATCGTTTATTGTCCCGTTTTTAAGAGCACCGTAATTTGTAGTAGTTTCGTGTAAGAATAAAAGACATAAAACTATTGAAGTCCAAAGAGAAGCGCAAGGTGACAGATGACAAGAACGCTCGGGAATGGAGTCCCATGTGGGGGGAAAAGGTTTTGGTCCAGGCCAACCCAAAAGGAGTAGGCCAAAAACTCCAGAGCATCTGGAGGGGACCCTATACGGTGCTCCTGGATATACCCAGTGACCAGACGACGTAGGGACCAAGAAAATAACGAGTCTCCGAGAATAGATATTTAAGAAAAAGAAACATTTGTCAGGGGAGGAGAGTACGAATAAGCAATAGTACCCGCACTAGGACAGGTAGAGTAATGCGTGCACATGTTGTGGTTCCAATAATTAGGATAATCCTGATCGGCGAAATGACTCTGGCGATTGTACCACCGAGACTCCATCTGGACGCAGCCGGAAAAACGTTCCTCAATCAGGGGGAAATCAACATCCAGATACAACAGGACTTTCGGAACGTACAACGCAGTTGGGACTATCTAAGTGCCATCATGGCATTGCACAACGAGCAATGCAAGAAGCTGATTCAGACGCTACAAGACAGGACCGGTGTGCGATATTGTCACAAGGAATAAAGGAATATGGGGACCAACTCGCGTATCTCAGTGGGTATTTCGACGTAATGGATAGTGACGATCGGTTCCGCCCGAACACCGCCATTGCGACATTGGAGCAGATTGAAGGAAATCTTAAGGAAGCCTACTCACATCAAACGGGAGTAATGGAAAAACTCTATCAAGAGATATCAACGGCGACGGGGTAGACCCGGGGAATCCACCCAATATCGGCAGAATAAGATATCAAGTTGACTGATCGGGTCCAATTACTAACTACTCCACAGAGCTCGACATCTTGTACAGGGTAATGGAACGATTAGAAAAAGAATACGGTAACGTGGAAATCATTTACCGCACTCTGCTCAACGATCTGTTAACAACGGAGAGGCCATCTCTACGTACGCCGAAAACCTTCGTTTTCATGAGAACCTTAGAGAATCTGGTGTCCTATATGGTTTAATTGGACCGGAATGATTAGCGGTTGCTCGCAGACCTCAAGGATGCTCGAGGACGGCTTCGTGGTAAGCGTGGTACTGTCCATGGCGACGCTGGACGACAACAGCTTGGGCAGAGTGACACACCGAGCCGATCAGCGGTAAATATCGACTAATTATACTATATACTAATAAGATGGGTTACGTAGCCACCGTGGCGCCATCCGCTAACGAAATGGCATCCCGACCGAAGCCCTGCATCGCGTGAGATTCGTTACTGTTACTGATCCGAAACTTCCACGAGAGATAAAGCTATGAAAATCATCAAACCGCTATAATTGCAATGCGATTTAAGTATCAAATCTTACAACTAAGGGCCACTTATAACAGCGTGAAACGTGATTGTCAACACTATAAGTTTCATAAGGTCATTCCACAGCAACCAGCGATGGCAGTTGGTGGTGCTGACAGCTGCCAAGAAGCCCCAACTGACAGCTAAGAGGGTAGAGGAGGAGGTGCGTCGCATCCAGAACTGGATGGGGCATCAGTCGCTGAAGCAGCGAAGACGGAGACAATCGTCAACAGCCGGGCGAACATGGGGGAACCAGCACACGATGCTCAACGTCGACTCGAGCATAGTGAGCACTGGTACGATCCTGAAGTACCTCGGCATAGTGATTCATGATCACCTCAGCTGGAAGAGCCACGTGGAGTATGCTGTCGATGAAGCAACTCGGGTGATCAGAGCTCTGAGGAGCACGATTATGAAGCAACATGGCGGTCCTACGAGTGGCAAGAGGATTGCCACAGCTGCTCTAGCCATCATAAAGTACGCCGCTCCGGCCTGGGCGGAAGCAGCCTTGACTAACTCTGCCAACTGTCGGCGGATGGCGCGGGCGCAAGGCCTGGCAGCGTGCGGTGTTGCGAGCACGTTCGGCTCGGTGTCGATGGAGGTGGCAAGTCTGCTGGCTGGGATGGTGCCTATCGACCTGCTTTTGCAAGAAGACGTCCGGTGCTATCGGAGGGCAGAAGCGGCACAAGCAGAACGGCTCTGGGGGCCAGTCGCTACGTCAGGTGGACGTACATCATCCTCCCAGAAGTGGAACCGTGGGTGTCATGGGGGCATGGCTCGGTGGATTTTCATCTGGCCCAGGTGCTCTCGGGACATGGCTTCTTCTGGGAGTATCTGCCGGTCAAAGGGCTTGCCATGTCGTCGGACTGCCCCCACTGTCTGGTCGAGCGTCGATTGAGGGAAGCTGAGATAGCCGACCATGTGCTGTTTGACTGCCCCCGGCCCCGGTTCATGGACAGCTACTCGGGCACGGTGGCCATCTCCCGGTCACTGCCGCTAATCTAGAAGAGGAGCTGCTGCGCAGCCCGCAGCGCTGAAAGGAGATAAGCCAGGCGTGCCGTTTCATCGCCACCGAGTTGCAGGAACGCTGGAAGGTCGACAGTGCGAGCACCGCTGCTGAAGCTGCTGGGATGAGAGCAGAGGAGCGGAAAGCTGCCCACCGACAATTGGTGCAGCGGCATAAACGTAGGCAGCGGACGCCTCAGTCACGGCTCCGGCAGTCCCTTAGTGCGGCAGCAAGGGGCACAGCAGTGGTTGGGCAGCGATTGCGGCATGGGTGTGGAGTGGCAGGTATGCGACCGTGTCACAGAGGCCGGAGGGGTAAGAGCTGCCGGGGCAAGAGCTGGCACGGTCGTTACGGTGTGTCCCGTCAGACGTGTGCGGAAGGCGTAGGGCGGGCGTAGGGCAGGTGCAACGGCGGTAGCAAAGCAGGGTACTGCGTGCTCTAGAGCGGCAGCGGGGCTGTGACCTACAGCAGCACCGCAAGGTGGCACGGGCGCGCCTAAAGCGGTGAAGAAGTAGGAGGAAGGAACGAGGCTGCTCGGCTGCTGTCAGATGCTGCGAAGGCAAAGCGTGCCGGGGGGAGAGACAAACAAATGAAGGCCAGGGCAGATGATCAGGCCCACGGCCCCCCTCATGGGCCCTCATGGGCCTCTAGTCGCCACCAGGTGCTGGCAATGCCAGCCTAGGTGGGGGGTTTGGAGACATGACCGTTTCTATGTATATATAGGGTATAAGCAACAAATAAATGGTCAGATATAAGACAACAAAAAATAACACTGTCCCCTCATTGTTAAAGTATTGTTGGAATTGATTCCTGACTACTACAGCATCATTCATAATCTGGCCTCTTGCTCCACGCTCAAGGTCGTGCGTTAAGTCGGCATCACATCTTTCTCCTAGTTCCATTGAGAATTCTAACGAGGAAGGATGAGCATCTGCAGCAAATTGTGGAGAACCTGGAAACAGTAACCTCAGAGGAATTACTGGGCTATGAAGCCCCTGAAGCAAGGTACACTCTGGCAACGAATTGCTTGTTCTCCAAACATCGAGTAGTCATTCCTCCTATCCTCCGTCAAGCGATTCTTAAGCATCTTCACATAGCTCACATCGAGATAATGAAAATGAAAGGGCTAGCACGATTGTTCGTGTACTGGCCCGGGCCAGGGATCGACGAATATAGCAAATGGGTAGAAGTAAAAATAACGCATAGCACAACCACATCAGCAATAATCAAAATTCTACAAGAATTATTGTATGGAGTACCGACTACACTGGTCTCA
This sequence comes from Anopheles darlingi, assembly GCF_943734745.1. NCBI lineage: Eukaryota > Metazoa > Arthropoda > Insecta > Diptera > Culicidae > Anopheles > Anopheles darlingi. Next base: position 56,215,508 of record NC_064874.1, read on the forward strand.
GACAATAGACCACAATTCACTGCAGACAAGTTCAAATCATTTCTACGGACCAATGGCGTGAAGTTTCACAAACTGTCGGCACCTTTTCACCCAGCAAACAAATAGCCAGGCTGAACTTTACGTATAAACCGTAAAGAAGGTTCTAAGAACATATGTTGAGAAATGCAAGTAAATTGATTAAGCGATTATATTTCTTTACATTAAAATTTAACAAACCAAATCAGCGATGGAAAACAGTAAGTAATGCATCCTATGAAATTACGTAGCCAATAAACAGCACAAGATAACAGACATAGACACTTTCGGCGCAGAAGACAACTAAGACGTGAAGCAATGGAAGGAGCGGCTAGCGCTAACGTCCAAGACGGCCACATGTAACGACGACCAGAAGCTCCTTATGTGTAAGAGAAAATTAGTGGGCGCTGGTATCACGAAAGAAGACACGACGGAAACATTAGTAGTGTTGAACAATGGGTAGAGTATAGTTCGCCTATTCAGTTTTGGCCAATTTTGATAAAGGTACAAGAGCTACCCAAGGCCCCCATCATGCCTATCGGGATTTATATGGGTCAGAAAAAACCGGAGGAAGTGGACCAATATTTGCGTCGTTTTGTCAACGAAATGAATCCACTAATGGATAATGGTTTGGAATTTGGGGATAAATATGTTGATGTAGCGATAAGTGCTTTTATCGTGGAATTTCCGGCACGATCATTTATTAAATCCGTGATGGGGTTCCAATCGAAACACGGATGCACCGGCTGCCGTGTGAAAGGAGATTATTTAAAAACCCACAAAAAAGTTATCTTCGATTCTGTGGATGCTGAACCACGAACTGATGCAGGGTTCAGAGCCAGATTAGATGCAGACCACCATAAAGAGGTAAGATCACCACTGGAAGACTTGAAAAATGTTGATATGATAAACAGTTTTCCAGTGAGTGATCGTCTGCATCTAATTGATCGTGGGGTCACTAGAAAAATTTTGAAAGGTCGTTCAGAAAATGACTTTTTGTCCGTTTTGGCCATTGGTCATCTTGGTAGAGGCAGAACATTTCTAAATTCATGATTCGCACTAAACTGCCGAGTGAAGTCAACCGACCTTTCCGCGGCGTCGACCTGCTCCCTTTCTGGAAGGCGACTGAGTTCCGCTCTTTTCTTCATTACATAAGTATTATTATTTATAGGGACTTCATGTGTAACGATGCATTTAACCACTACTTGCTTTAGTTTAATAGCTTTACAATATTTTCTTCAGCATTTCATAGACCGAAAGCGGGCGTTAGCGGCAAGGCTGCTTAAACTATTTGTAAAAACATTTAAACTTCATTACGGTCGATCTCATTTAGTAAGTAATGTACATAGTCTGCACAATGGGTACAGAAATGTTTTGAATCATGGCGCGTTAGATGATTTTTCGGGATATTGTTTTGAAAACCATTTGCATTTTCTTAAGCGCTGTGTGAGGTCAGGAAACATATGTTTACAGCAAGTGGTAAGCAGATCACGTGATTTTGGTTCCATACATAATGCTGCATCCAAACTTTGTTGTACTATAGCGTATCCCTAATTGACAGCAACGAGGATCGGGATTCAGTTAACCGCAGATTTTTTGTTAATGCCTAACATGAAGGAACAATGGTTCATGACCCGATCGTTCGGCATAGTCAAGTTTTTAAAACCTCGTAAAAAACCCCTATGGGTTCGTTTAGTTTGCTAGGTAAACTGTTTAATCATATGGAAGAGTTATTTGAAATAAACACAGAAGATGATATTGGGAAAAGGGGGAGGCGAGAGAAAAGGATGAAGAGGATGAAAATTGTGAATCAGTTCTGTTCGGCATTCAAGATGGCCGGGGCGTCGCGATCGTGCTCTCGGTAAGTTTAGTAAAAATATGCATAATTTTCGCATATTTTGTGGTGTTTCTTATCTTTGCAGTCTTTTTAACATCCGCTGCAACAACGTCTGTACGATCCTGTATGATCTGGTAAGTAATTCAAGTGCTATTTCTATGATCTGTGGTGATCGAGTCGTGTTTTAACGTGAATCTACGTGTTTTGTGTTTTTCAGCAGGAGTTGGCGATCCGCCAAACAACAATCCTACGCGGAGGTAGCAAAAGAGCAGAAAAAATTTGCGCGTAAGTGTAGTGTTTTGTGATGTGATCAGCAAATAAGAATCGTATGTAGATTGAAAAACGCATATAAATAAAGTGCAATTAAAAAATATTTTTTTGCATCCTTTATGTTGATCCGATAAGCAAATTAGTGGGCGCTGGTATCACGAAAGAAGACCACGACGGAAACATTCCCTGACTACATATATGAAATGCAGCACGTCAGCATAGCGATGAAATGCATTCCATGGATGGATTGGAGGAACAGCTAATCGATGATGAGGATTTCTCATGGCCTCTTGGTGAGTTGGTATTTATAAAGAATTTCACTCTATTTCATGTTTATGTTAAACATAAGCAAAGTAATAGTAATAGGAAAGTAGATTATTTGCTTAAACATGCTGAAGATTGAATAAGCTGGTGATAGGTTAAAAATGATGTGTAAAAGTGATTTACAAAAAGTAATTTGTTGTTATTTTGTTTTTGCAGCGGACGTGGCGGGCATCGCTGATCATGGTGATGCACCTCCGACGCCAAGCATAGATTTAGATGTAGATAGATTCATGGTGGTTTGGTGCATGATGGTATTTTAAGCGACAATAGCTCTGGTGAAGTAGATATCAACGTGGACTGTATTATTGAACAATGGGTAGAGTATAGTTCACCTATTCAGTTTTGGCCAATTTTGATAAAGGTACAAGAGCTACCCAAGGCCCCCATCATGCCTATCGGGATTTATATGGGTCAGAAAAAACCGGAGGAAGTGGACCAATATTTGCGTCCTTTTGTCGACGAAATGAATCCACTAATGGATAATGGTTTGGAATATGGGGATAAATATGTTGATGTGGCGATAAGTACTTTTATCGTGGAATTTCCGGCACGGTCATTTATTAAATCCGTGATGGGGTTCCAATCAAAACACGGATCCACCGGCTACCGTATGAAAGGAGATTATTTAAAAACCCACAAAAAAGTTATCTTCGATTCTGTGGATGCTGAACCACGAACTGATGCAGGGTTCAGAGCCAGATTAGATGCAGACCACCATAAAGAGGTAAGATCACCACTAGAAGACTTGAAAAATGTTGATATGATAAACAGTTTTCCAGTGAGTGATCGTCTGCATCTAATTGATCGTAGGGTCACTAGAAAAATTTTGAAAGGTCGTTCAGAAAATGACTTTTTGTCCGTTTTGGCCATTGGTCATCTTGGCAGAGGCAGAACATTTCTAAATTCATGATTCGCACTAAACTGCCGAGTGAAGTCAACCGACCTTTCCGCGGCGTCGACCTGTTCCCTTTCTGGAAGGCGACTGAGTTCCGCTCTTTTCTTCATTAAATAAGTATTATTATTTATAGGGATTTCATGTGTAACGATGCATTTAACCACTACTTGCTTTAGTTTAGTAGCTTTACAATATTTTCTTCAGCATTTCATAGACCGAAAGCGGGCGTTAGCGGCAAGGCTGCTTAAACTATTTGTAAAAACATTTAAACTTCATTACGGTCGATCTCATTTAGTAAGTAATGTACATAATCTGCACAATGGGTACAGAAATGTTTTGAATCATGGCGCGTTAGATGATTTTTCGGGATATTGTTTTGAAAACCATTTGCATTTTCTTAAGCGCTGTGTGAGGTCAGGAAACATATGTTTACAGCAAGTGGTAAGCAGATCACGTGATTTTGGTTCCATACATAATGCTGCATCCAAACTTTGTTGTACTATAGCGTATCCCTAATTGACAGCAACGGGGATCGGGATTCAGTTAACCGCAGATTTTTTGTTAATGCCTAACATGAAGGAACAATGGTTCATGACCCGATCGTTCGGCATAGTCAAGTTTTTTAAACCTCGTAAAAAACCCCTACGGGTTCGTTTAGTTTGCTAGGTAAACTGTTTAATCATATGGAAGAGTTATTTGAAATAAACACAGAAGATGATATTGGGAAAAGGGGGAGGCGAGAGAAAAGGATGAAGAGGATGAAAATTGTGAATCAGTTCTGTTCGGCATTCAAGATGGCCGGGGCGTCGGGATCGTGCTCTCGGTAAGTTTAGTAAAAATATGCATAATTTTCGCATATTTTGTGGTGTTTCTTATCTTTGCAGTCTTTTTAACATCCGCTGCAACAACGTCTGTACGATCCTGTATGATCTGGTAAGTAATTCAAGTGCTATTTCTATGATCTGTGGTGATCGAGTCGTGTTTTAACGTGAATCTACGTGTTTTGTGTTTTTCAGCAGGAGTTGGCGATCCGCCAAACAACAATCCTACGCGGAGGTAGCAAAAGAGCAGAAAAAATTTGCGCGTAAGTGTAGTGTTTTGTGATGTGATCAGCAAATAAGAATCGTATGTAGATTGAAAAACGCATATAAATAAAGTGCAATTAAAAAATATTTTTTTGCATCCTTTATGTTGATCCGATAAGCAAATTAGTGGGCGCTGGTATCACGAAAGAAGACCACGACGGAAACATTCCCTGACTACATATATGAAATGCAGCACGTCAGCATAGCGATGAAATGGATTCCATGGATGGATTGGAGGAACAGCTAATCGATGATGAGGATTTCTCATGGCCTCTTGATGAGTTGGTATTTATAAAGAATTTCACTCTATTTCATGTTCATGTTTAACATAAGCAAAGTAATAGTAATAGGAAAGTAGATGATTTGCTTACACATGCTGAAGATTGAATCATCTGATGATAGGTTAAAAATGATATGTAAAAGTGATTTACAAAAAGTTATTTGTAGTTGTTTTGCTTTTGCAGCGGACGTGGCGGGCATCGCTGATCATGGTGTTGCACCTCCGACGCCAAGCATAGATTTAGACGTAGATAGATTCAGTGATAATCATTTGGTGCATGACGGTAGTTTGATTCATGGTGGTTTGGTGCGCGATGGTAGTTTGATTTATGTTGGGTTGGTGTATGATGGTATTTTAAGCGACAATAGTTCTGGTGAAGTAGATATCAACGTGGACTGTAGTGTTGAACAATGGGTAGAGTATAGTTCGCCTATTCAGTTTTGGCCAATTTTGATAAAGGTACAAGAGCTACCCAAGGCCCCCATCATGCCTATCGGGATTTATATGGGTCAGAAAAAACCGGAGGAAGTGGACCAATATTTGCGTCCTTTTATCGACGAAATGAATCCACTAATGGATAATGGTTTGGAATATGGGGATAAATATGTTGATGTGGCGATAAGTGCTTTTATCGTGGAATTTCAGGCACGGTCATTTATTAAATCCGTGATGGGGTTCCAATCAAAACACGGATGCACCGGCTGCCGTATGAAAGGAGATTATTTAAAAACCCACAAAAAAGTTATCTTCGATTCTGTGGATGCTGAACCACGAACTGATGCAGGGTTCAGAGCCAGATTAGATGCAGACCACCATAAAGAGGTAAGATCACCACTAGAAGACTTGAAAAATGTTGATATGATAAACAGTTTTCCAGTGAGTGATCGTCTGCATCTAATTGATCGTGGGGTCACTAGAAAAATTTTGAAAGATCGTTCAGAAAATGACTTTTTGTCCGTTTCGGCCATTGGTCATCTTGGTAGAGGCAGAACATTTCTAAATTCATGATTCGCACTAAACTGCCGAGTGAAGTCAACCGACCTTTCCGCGGCGTCGACCTGCTCCCTTTCTGGAAGGCGACTGAGTTCCGCTCTTTTCTTCATTACATAAGTATTATTATTTATAGGGACTTCATGTGTAACGATGCATTTAACCACTACTTGCTTTAGTTTAGTAGCTTTACAATATTTTCTTCAGCATTTCATAGACCGAACTGGGCGCTAGCGGGAAGGCCGCTTAAACTATTTGTAAAAACATATAAATTTCATTACGGTCGATCTCATTTAGTAAGTAATGTCCATAATCTTCCGGAAAGCTCCTACAAACCTCAACTATATTTTATAAGTTTTTGACAATGTAATCATGTATTTATGTAAAATTTACCTTTAACGAATACGCCAATTAGGTCCGATGACCCGTTGACGTTTACGAAATAAATTACGAAATTACGAAATCATAAAATCAAAATACATCTGTACAGTGTTTGTTGGGACGTAGAGCCGAACTAAATAGAGGAGAAATTCGCGCGCTCGCGATAGATAGGTGAACGGCGGGAAAGAATTGTAGAAAAGGAAATCAGGTTAGTCGTACTGAGGAAGTGATAACGATAAGATTAAAGTTTTGATCCATACTGCATAGTAACGTCAAGAATGCCAGAGAACCCGGAGATGGTGCCAATACCCGCGGCACGGTTAGCGGCCTACGAACAACCTTTCACCTTTACCGGGATTGACTATTTCGGGCCGTAACAATGGGCCGCAACAGAACAGAAAAACGATGGGGCGTACTCTTCACGTATCTCACAGTAAAAGCTATTCACATCGAGGTAATAGCCTCGCTTTCCATTCACGTCTGCATAATGCCTTCATTGCCGAACTAAACCTGCCAAACACGACGTGGCGCTTTAACACTCCTGCTGTTCCTCATTTCGGCGGAGCGTGGGAAAGAAAGATCGGGACAGTTAAGCGAATATTAGAAAAAAATATAAGGTTCAATTCTCCGAAACGTGCTGATCGAAGCGGAGATGGCACCAGAGGAGCCCAGTGCGATCACGAATACCATTACGCCCGTGCGGAGTGCTTTCAATAGTGCCACAGCTGAGGATCCACTCTCTCACCCCGCACACACTCTGACCAAAGCCACTAATAGTTCCACAAAGGAGGATTCAACTCTAACTCATACCAGCATGTTGCCAGCTTGGGAGAGGGGTATTGGGGACGTGCTCACACAAACACAAGTAACTGCAACGCAGCCTGCCCGAGTCTGCACTGAAGCAGACTTTGCCCACGGATCGCGTCGTTTGAGCACCTTAATCCAGCATGTTGTCTCTAACCGGCCAGCTAGGGGCATGCACCGCTACCTCCCCTATTGATGGCTCTCCCTCGGATGTACATCACACACTACTCAACATGACCTCGACTGCAGCTACTACCTCTCCACTCTCACACAACACACACACGCAGAATATACAGTTTGGCTCCGGTTCTATACCTGCCCACAGTGACATTCTGAACTGCCTGGTTTCGCCAAGGTTTTGGCTGTATCTGTCGGGGTGGTTTAAACCCACCTGCACGGAAGATATATTGGCGGAAGATATAAGGACAACTGACGCGACAATTAATGCTCGGCCACACCAGGCCCCGGCCGAGCTTGGGGCTCTTAAGCATAGCGCCGTAATGCGTTTGCTATCGCAACACCATCTCCATGCGCACATCACGGCACGATATTCAACCAGAACACAAGAACCTCTCAACCCCTGGCACTTTATTACCAGAACGATCGGTTGCGACTTAATCGTGCTCACCGAAACGTGGCTCACAGATGACATCCCGTCCGCCATAGTGTTTGACGACTGCTTCTCCGTCTATCGGTGCGATTGCTCCGCTAGCAATAGCACTCGCTCCCGTGGCGGAGGGGTACTCATCGCATGCGCTCGTCCTCTGTGTGCCTCACTGACAGGTCACTCGAGCTCGTCTGGGTGCGCATCTGGTTCGGATCGCACTCGACCTACATCGGGGCACTATATATCCCTCCCGATCGTAGCTCATCCGGATCACATCTCGAGCGACTCAACGAGTGTGGCGACCGTATCGTGGAGAGCCTGGGATCCATAACAAGTTCGACCGGCAGCTCAACCTGATCTTCACGGACACCAGGGACTTCGCTGAGCACGTAGCGGTTCAAGCTGCGGTAACCGTGCTCGCCCCCGAAGATGACTACCATTCGGCTTTTGGCTTCCACCTGGTGGCTCGACGAACCGGCCCTTACTTCAACGCGAGCCCATTTATCTACTACGACTAACCTCCTGTCGCTCATGCAGCGCATCTACCTTGCTGTCGCTTCTGGCTCTCAGGTGGATGTAGTCTACACAGACTTTAGTGCCGCGTTCGACTGCATCCTCACACAGTTTGCTGGTTGCTAAGCTCCAGCAGATGGGCGTGCGTGATCCTGTCCTGTCCTGGATTAAATCCTTCCTTTCCGGGGGAAACCCTCCTCCACTTCCCTTTCGTTTCCCATCCCATCTGGGGTCCCTCAAGGCAGCGTCTTGAGTCCCCTCCTCTTTTCAATGTTCATAAACGACTGTTCCGCTGTTCTCCCTCCCGAAGGCTACCTTATGTATGCCGTCGACGTCAACTTCTTCCCTCCGGTCTCCTGTCCTGATGACGCCCTATCCCTCCAGAGAGCTATTGATGCATTTGCTGATTGATGTGTATCCAAAGGCCTCTGTCTGTCACCGCACAAGTGCTACATCCTCTTCTTTTCGCGCTCGCGGTTTCCCCCACTCCTGGGATTACTCGCACCTAAACTCTCCTCTTCCTCGAGTATCCTCGATCGAGGACCTCGGCGTATGTCTTGCCTCTGACCTTCATGTCTCCCTTCACATTGAGGTTACAGTTGCAAAAGCCAGTAGGATCCTCGGCCTCTGTTGTAAATAGTGGCGTACCCCCTTCACCGGTGCCAACTGACAGCATTTTCGAGCAGATAACGGGAACCGAAACCAACTAGGACCAGATCAGATTTGCCGGCCGTACTGAGTACGTATAATTTTATTCGCTTGTGAGGCAAGTGAACTAAATAAAGCGAATTAAAAATACAACTCCGCGGCGGTCTCAATTACTATCGGCAACAGCCTCATCTACCGGATGTCATCCGACATTCGGGACCCTGGGTGCCTGAGGGCTCGTTATTGCTGCTGCTGGGTTCGGTCGATCCTCGAGTATGCCTGCGTGGTCTGGTCACCCTCCACGGCGTCCGCTATGGGCAGGTTGGAGGGGGTCCAGCGGACCTTTACAGCGATGATAGCCCGCCGACTTCTCGGTGGCTCCTACCTGACAATGCCACCTTACGACATGCGCTGTCGTATGATTGGCCTACCCACTATCGCATCCCGCCATTCGCATGCCCAGTCCCTCTTCATTGCCAACCTCCTCCTCCACAACACCGACGCCCCCTCTCTTCTTTCCGCACTCCCTTTCTACGCTCCCGTGACAGACCTCCATTTCTCATCCCCGCCGGACCCGCTTCGTGTCTAATAATCCTCTTTTCCGAGCACTAGAGGAGTTCAATGCCGTTCGTGTTCTGTTCGATTTCCACCTCCGAATCTCCTCCTTCCACTCCCGTCTAACACGCTCTACCCTCCCTTAGTATATAAGCTATAGCCTGTAAGTAGCACAATTGTATAGCCTAGGGCAAACAATTAGAAACACACGTACCATTAGACAGGGACGACGAGGCCCCACTCACTCCTAACCACTTCCTCTTGGGTTCCTCCTCTTCGGGAGTGAAGCCACTAATATTACCAGGCAGACACCGCAAACCTAAAAAAAAACACATGAAAAAAAGCGCAGCGACACAACAATCTGCTCTGGGAACGGTGGATTCGGTAATACTTGCCGACCATCCGTAAACCAACGAAATGGTTCACTAATGTCCGCGCAATACAGGTTGGTGATCCTGTGCTTATCGTAGATGAAAATCATCCCAGAAACTGGTGGCCGTGTGGAATCGTGGTCCAAAGACTAAAGCTTCTCGCGACGGTGTGGTACGCAAAGCCGCAGTAAAAACAGCAAACAGCTGTTCAGGATATCGTAAAGGAACTTGGTTGGCAGCTGCTACCCCACCCGCCGTATTCACCAGACTTGGCATCTTCCGATTATCATTTATTTTTATCTATGGCATACGCGTTGGGTGAGCAGCACTTCAAGTGCTATGAGGAGGACAAAATTTGGGTCGCTGACTGGTTTGGATCAAAAGATCAACAATTTTTTTGTCGAGGAATACATAAACTATCTGAAAGATGGATGAAATGTGTCACCAACAATGGACAGTACTTTGAATAAAATACGATTTGCCGATCCATAATAAAAAAAGCGTTTCTGTGTTCACACAAAACGGCTCATTTCATATTGGTAGACCTGGTATACCATTCCCCGAACCATTGCAAGAATTAATAAAAGAACCATTCCAATTCCGCAACAGTTAATTAGGACGTGCGGCCCTCGGTAATAATAGGCAGTAGCGCGGCGGTCGACGTCAGGCAGGCATACAGGCAGAATATAGATGTGAATAGACGTGTCGCAGAAGGTGCAGAAAGCCATGTGCAAACGGTCGCAAGAGGATGGTGTTTCAAAGGGTGAGAAAAACGAGTCACTCTGTCGCCTCTTTTGCTTCATCCTGAAACCAAAGAGCCGCGATCATGCTCAAACTTGCGGAAGAAGAACACGAGCTCGATGTTCCTCAAGAAGAAATCCGGTGAAGCGGTAGGTGCGAAGCGTAAGCCGAACTGTTGATTGGACCAACAAAGGCACAGGCAGCGGCGAGGAAAATGATGGATAAAGAATTGCCCAAATTTAACGGCCGGCAAGAGGAATGGCTGATATTCCACAGTGCATATACCAACAGTACAAAAGAGTGTGGGTACACACGAGCAGAGAGTTTGGTTCGCTTACAACGATGCCTTATAAGCGGTAGATTATGATTGCCGACAACAGTGCCATCAGTAATGGCAACGCTGGAAAAGCTATTTGGAAGGCCTGAAATTCTCCTGAACGCGCTGTTGACTAAAATAAAGAAAGTCCTCCATCATCACATACGGCCTGGCAGCGCAGAACTTGAAGGAGCACATGATAGCGGCCAAACAAAAGCAGCACCTACAAAACCCGATGCTGATACAAGAACTAACAGCAAAATTACCCACGAGCATGAAGCTGCAACGGTTGAAATACAAACAGGATTACAAGGAAGTCACAGATGGCACGCTCAACCAATTTCTGACGAAACATGTTGAGTTGGCATCGGAGTTTTATGGAGTGGAGAGACAGTCGCGGCAAGAGAGGCCGAATCAAAATGAAAGACTGCACGCCTACGTGGAAAAAAACAGATCGAACGAGTGATGACAGACGATGCTTCCATTGCAGTGTATCAAACCATTATATTGCAAATTTCACCAGTTTCAAGGCTTTAGATGTTGCCTGTGACGCTATTGGACGACCAGATAGCGAATGAGTCAGGCCTTAGAAAAGAAGAGGGCTCGCGGCGAGTTAGCGTGGAAATTCAAGGACAAGATAAACGAGGCTACCATTTTAGAAATGTGAGAACTGTGAGTAACCTGGAGATACCGGCTCACTCGATGGACTACGAACAGCTATCTGAACAGTTTCCACACCTTGCTGGTCTTCTGATTAAATTTTACAAAAACGTTAAACCGGGACTGCTCATCGGACTAGAGCACGCCAATCTGCTCGCTAGATGGAGAACACGTTTGGATCGAAATTAGGCACCAATAACCGATAAATCCAAGCTCGGTTGGTGCGTGTATATAGAATAACTGCCTGTGATTCTACTCTGGGAAACTGTTCTACTCTTGAAGACGGATGAATGCCAGCTTCCAAACAGTCGGCCCATACCTATGAACCCCTTTCTGTCGCTAGAAAAACGGATGAATTGAAATTGGCGACCTCCTATAGGTGCCGATGAAGGTTTTCCAACCCCAAATCGAAAAAAGGACTTACTTTTATAATTGTTCCATGATTAAATGCAAGACATCATTAAATACTTGCTGTAAGTACTTCGTCCACAACCTTCAGGCATTCACTTCGTCGATTTCTGTTGAAAAAATATCATGCTATAAATCACCATGCTATAAAACTTAAACTGAAATGTTTCATCGATCACAGTACCTCAATAAAAATGCAATCAATCGGCCAGTGCTATAAAAGAAGAATCAATATTAATCCAAAAGAAATTGAAACACCATCACGGTTTGCACAACTTACCTCGACATAATAATGAAGCATTTAAGGCAGAAAATGCTAGTCACCTAAGTTCCCATAGATTCTTTAAGAGGCAACCTTGCTAGCCAATTGAAGGCATGGAACAGGCTAAACATAAATAAAAATGAGACTCATAATGTTATAATGCCCGGCATGGTTATCTTACCGGTAAAACGTAATTCCTATAAGTTAAACCACATTTTCGTTCGGTAAATTTCATCTGGACACTACTCTCAACTAACCTAATACACACAATTTTATTTCACCGGAGCACGAGACCGCGATCCGCGCCAAAAGAAATATCCGAGCCACACACAATCAACCGGTGGCCTCGCATCGGATCTGTTGAATAGCCAAACATGCCCGCACACATCACAAACGAATTTCATTACAATGACACCATTTTCTAAGAAATAATTAAACACACACTACTCGCAAACAAAGCCTTTTGTCTTTCTGTCTGGCTGCTTCGTTTCTTGTACCAATATTTTTTCCTGGAACGAATATGCCGGCATCTACTGAAGCACACACACACACGCTCGCGCACATAAAACCTCGTGGCTGACGCTGCAAAACAGCGCGTTCCTCACATTCTTCCAGTTCTCCTATTTCAAATTCAAGTAAAAAAGTGCGCCATGATTAAATAACAACTGCACTTCGCTGCACTGAAAACCAACTAAGAAACACGTAAAACCGTTTGTCGTCGGCAAACCACACCGAACACTTTACGAACCTCTTTCCTTCTTTGCTCGCAATGAGTTCACATCATCCGCGACAGCTGGAGTATTGAGAAGCTGTTGCAGCTTTTATTGTGCCTCTTTTTAATAGAGCCAAAACTTTTTATAAGGCCAAAACTTTTCATAGGGCCAATGTAAATTAATTGGCCGTTTGGATCTTGCTGGGCAGAATATATCGTGAGATGTAGTTTTCCGAGATAATCAGCGTTTTCCTTAGACCTAAATATTTTTCAGTGTTGTTTTAAAAGTCGAGCATCAAGTAAATTTGAAAAAATATTCATCCAAGAAGTACGGCCCCATCCCAATCCACCAGACCAAAGTCGTTGGAGGGGTAATGTTGTTATTTAAGATGACGATGCTTAATGAACTCAAATTGACCAGCTTGACTTCAAAACCATGACATTCACTGAGGAGTTTCATGATTAGGATAAAATAACGAACATGACATCTGAACATCTAACAAAGGCAATTGGTTTTATATGGAAACATTTCTCTACTACTATGGAAAGGAATCATGCACCTTTAACCTTTAACTATAGAAAGAAATCATCCACCTTTAACATGAGCCGTCCGGTTTTGCGACAAGTATGCGCGCAAAGAAAACGCCCGTACCACATCGTGGCCAAGGCTATACCACTTCAATCATTAGACTTCATACCATTAAACTATTATTGCAGATCTTTCGATGATCAAAATGAACCAATCAACTAGAAATTCACCTAGGGTAAGAACACAAATAGCCTCGTCAAGATACTTCATCCGCTTTTGTAATCGTGTGTCAAATGAAAGAAAGTCATGTAAAACTATAATTTTATACCTACCATACCTTACATACGCGGTTTTCAATCATCTATTCAACCGTCAATATATACTTACATTCCATCAAAATTTATTCATTTCAGTTGCGGAGGAGTAAGACCAATCAATCGACTCCATTATCAGTCGCTTTTGACAGTTCACAGCACGCGGAAGTGTTTTGAAGTGTTTCTGGAGATTATAACCAACAAACGGCAAACAAAAGACCTCGGACGGAAGAAATTTCAACGGGAAAGTATCGCAGAAGGGACGTAGAAGGAAAAGGCGAGAGGCTAATTAGAGGGTGGGAGTAGGGCGGTGAAGAAGGAGATGGGGGTCATAGACCCCGGGGGTGGAATCCCCCTGAGAAACGAATACTCCGTATTGGCAGAGGCGCCAAAGGAAAAGCGCAAGAGACGAAATACGCAAAAGGCGATCCAATTCGAGGACGACATGTCCGGAGATGGAGAACAAATTATGCTGATGGAGTGTCTAACAGCTGGCAAAAGCTTAGACAAAGTGAACCCGTTTCTGCTGGGCAAATTAATCGAGAATGCAATTGGGGAAAAACCCCTAGAGGCGAGAAGACTTAGAGACGGAAACATTTTAGTCCGTACGAAATCTTTAAGGCAGGCGCAAAAGCTTATGAACATCAAAGAATGCGTCTGGGGAAAGGCGAAGATCGGGATTAAAATTTCCGAACACCCCACGCTGAACGTAGTGAAAGGCGTCATCAGAACTGATGATATAGCGTTTCTGACGGAGGGCGAGATACTGGAAGGGCTTAAGACCCAAAAGGCCACCGAGGTATATATCCTCAAAAGAAAGGATAGCGCCGGAAAGCTTGTAAACACCAAAACGGCAATAATCACATTTAAGCTGCCGAGAGTGCCGAGGAGCGTGGACTTCGGCCTTTATCCGCTAAAGGTGGAGGTCTTTATCCCAAGGCCCATGAGATGCACGAACTGCATGAACCTGGGGCACACTAAAAAGAACTGCAAATCAGAGGCAATGTGCGCAAAATGCAGCAAAGCAATGCATCAGGACCAATGCACGGAAGTCAGGTGTGTGTCGTGCGGGGAGGAGCACCACACTCTGGACAAGAGCTGTCCGGTCTTCCTCGATGAGTGTGAGATTCAGAGGATTAAAACAGAAAGGAAAGTACCGTACGGGGCTGCCAGAAGGTTGAGGAGGGAGGCGTGCCCAGCGATACCGAGAAACTACATTAACAGGGCCTCCTTTGCCAGCGCCCTAAAGAATACACAACAGTACCGACATACAGAAATCAGCAAACAAACAGAAATAACAAGATCATCGACAACAGCAACAACCACAGACTATTCAACAAAAACACCCGAAAAAGACAACAAAGAAACGACAACGCAACAAGATCAGATAGAGAACACACAGCACATGCCAAGTAATAGCAACAGTGACACAGACACAGAATGCACAATAAACAGCAAAAGCAAGAGCAAAGACCAAGAAAAAACAACAGAACTCAGCACAACCCAAACAGAATCAATTATGGAAAGCGACCCGGAAAGGGGTAACACAACTAAGCGAAGCGTAATGCTAACAGACAACACTGTACTCATCTTCTCCAATGACGACGAATCTATATATACAACTGATGTAGGTACCTGAGCGATCAATTAGGAAGCCAAATTGACATCTATTTAGTCAATTAAAATCATACAAGCCAACATACACGGATGGAAAGCAAACAGAGATGAAATAATAAGAATTGCTGCACAAAATGAGGCCGATGTCCTGTGCCTGCAGGAAACATGGCTAAAACCAGACGAGAACGTAGTTTTGAAAGGCTACCAAATAATCAAGTGTAGCAGAGAAGACGGCTACGGTGGCAGCCTGATAGCCGTCAAGAACTGCTATAATATAGGGAAGTCGAACTCGGCTGACACAAATGGGCAAATACAAGTGGCCACGGCGGAAATTGTGGATCCTCACATGTTAGTAACATGTGTGTATGTGAGCCCGAGAACGCCTATAGCCCGATTCAGGAAGACGATAACAAAAATAATCACTGAGACCGAAGAATCACGGGCCAGCCAAAAAGTACTAGTGGGAGATTTTAACGCCCACCATCAAGTATAGGGCAACGAACATACTGACAGTAGGGGAGAAAGTCTGTTTAACGATATCAACGAAACAAACCTGGTCATCCTACATAAACAGGAACAGACTTTTATCAACCCGGACCCGAACAGAGGAAATTCGGCTATAGATTTAACGATAATCTCCGCCGATATGTACCTGAAGTCAAAAAGGACTGTAAGTGAGATACAGATAGGTGGCAGTGGTCACCGGGTGATATTTACAGATATAGAAGGAGTTGCAAAGAAATTGACAAAAACTGTGATATTAAACCCTAAGCGAATGGCCAAAGACATCTATAAGATGAAACCCTCGGAAGACTTTCAGCTGAACCGCTTCACCAAAGAAATCAGGAAAAATCAACGTCACCCCCAAGGCCTGGTGGGACGCTGACGTTAGGCAAGCATGGGACGACAAAAATGTTGCAAACGTGGAATATGCTGCCAACCGCACGTTGGACAACGAAATAAATGTCAAAAAGAAACTCGCGAGGTTCAGGTACCTGAAGAAGCTGAACAAACAAAAGAACTGGGAGAAGTGGCTGGACAGGACTGATCAGCAAAATTCCACCAGCGAGCTATGGCGCCTCATTGCCAAGTGCAAGGGCAGCAAGTGGGCCAACGGGAACACCAACGTGGTTCATAATAACCTGAACAAAGCAAAAGAGTTCATGAAGATCAACTTCCCCGATGTCAGGAGGACAAATGCAAACAAATATAAACCACAAATCACAACAGACGAGGATCTCATAGACATAAAGAAATGGAACAGAATACTGGAGTCAAAGAGAAACACGGCCCCAGGCATGGATGGCGTTAGCTATGAAATGTTGAGGATGCTGAACGAAGAGTGCACGGAAAAAATAATTAACAATCTCAATGAAAGGTGGAGAAGAGGAAAAGCAGGAAAAGAGCTTAAGGTGATAAAAATTGCGGCGATCCCTAAGCAGGGAAGAGATCTGCTGGACGCAAAAAACTACCGGCCAATAGCGCTACTGCCAACCCTAACAAAAATGGTAAACTCGGCAGTGTTGGAGATACTGCAAGAATTTGCAGAAAAGCACCTGGTCATCCCGTCCACCTCGTTCGGTTTTCGAAAAAAGAGGTCAATTCACACGGCCACGAACCTTCTGAGTGTGAGTGTGAGTTCCATAGCGAAAGGACACACAAATCTGTGATCCGCTTTAATCGCAAAAAAACTCAATTCAGAGTGCGCCGCTAACAGTGAAATTTGGCCATCACTCTGGTGAATGCCTGTTTCACGCAGCGGCAGTGAAGTGCCAGTGCTTTGTTTTACTTAAAGTGCGGCAAAAAGGTAAACTTGCCCGCTCAAGCAAACGACGCTAAGCGGGCTCCCGGTTTAGTGGTGTGAGTGATAGTGGGCATCACTAGTGATAGCCGCTATCAATCGTCACGTCGCGAACTGGTGAGTTACCCAAAGAACAAATAACTCAAGTGAGCTACCCAGTGAGCAATCGCCATGAGTGCTACGGTCGAGGATGTCCCTCCGGAAGCCGAGGCTTTTGGAAAGTGCTCTAAGACGGCGCGTTCGCCGATTCAACCTCGGGGGGTTTCGAAGAAACCAGGGTTGGGAGCTAGCAAAGGTGTCTCCTCTGGAGCTGTAGTCTCTGGAAGCACCAACAAGAGTGATGGAGTGGCGAGTAAATCAGCGAAAGCAAAGCCGGCTGTTACTGGTCCCACCACTCGGGGCTCAACCGAGGGGGACGCTCCGCTAGCTCCACCATTTGCACGGTGCGCCAAGTCGGAGGGTAAGAAACCGGAGAGTGCCCAGGGAAAACTGTCGGAGGTAGCCACGGCTGCCACTGGCCCGTTAGGGTTGGCTTTGAAGGGAGCCGACAGCATCCTGGCTCTGGTCCGGGATAAGAAGAGCGGGGTCCAGCTGGAGGTGGCCAAGTTGGCGATCCAGCTGATCCAGGATCTTAGAGCCCTGGAAAGGCAGCAGCAGACAGAAGTAAGGAGTGTAGAGTGCCAAACCGTGCTCGCTCCAAACTTCGTCAGTGTGGAGTGCCAAACCGACAGCGCTTCGTCGGTTGCGGTGGGTGGAGAGACCCTCGCATCGGCAAAAAGCAGGTCGTTTGCGTCCGTTGTGCAGGGCAATATGCACAAGAAGGATGAGGAACCGAAGGTGTCGAGCGAGAAGAGGCAGAGGAGCTCGCCTGGGGAGGCGGCTCCCAGCAAACGAGAGCGCAAGGAGGAGAAGAGCTCTTCTCTTCCGAAGACCGATGAAGAGGGGTTTGTGGTGGTGAGGCGTAGGAAAACTCGCCCCAAACCCGAAACCACGTTGCCGCCGAAGGTTGAACCGAGACCGCAAAGGCGCAAGCCTGATGCGATATTGGTGAAAGCCGAGACGGAGGAGAAGTACGTGGAAATCATCGCTTCCATGCAGAGCGCAGCTGAGCTAGTCGAGCTGGGTAAATGCGTTAAGCACGTTACCCGCTCAAGCAACGGAAGCATGCTGTTGCACCTGCGTGGCCACACCAGGAGCTTGGACTACACCTCAGTTGTGCAAAAAGTCCTAGGGGAGGCGGCCACTGTAACGGCTCTAACTCAGAGAAGAACCGTCCAGTGTCGCGGTCTCTATGAGGCAACAACAGAGAAGCAGCTGCAGGATGCAGTATGCGAGCTGTTGGAGTTGAAGGAAGCGCCAGTCGTTAAGCTGCGTACCTCCTTCCAGCGTAAGAAGGTAGCGGAAATCGTCCTGCCAGAGGCCCAAGCGACGAAACTCGTCAAGGCTGGTAAGCTGCGGGTGGGATGGAACGATTGCCCTGTGCGAATCGTTTCAAAACGATATCCATGCTCGCGGTGCTGGGAGTGGGGTCACCAGAAGAGCGGCTGCAAAGGGGTGGATCGGTCCACCAAATGCAGAAGGTGTTGCGCGGAAGGGCATCTTGCCAAGGATTGCAAGAATCCGCCTAACTGCGAGCTCTGTCCAGTCGGACAGGACAGGTGCCATGTACCTGGTGGGTCCCGCTGTACAGCGGTAAAGCCCAGTGGATGCAAGTAATTCAAATTAACTTGAACCACTGTGAGGTTGCGCAGGACCTACTGGAACAGCGCATGGGAGAAACGGGGTGCGACCTTGCGATAATTGCCGAGCCCTATGAAGTTCCTGAAAGGGACGGAAACTGGGCGACCGACAGTGGTAGGTTGGCGGCAGTAATGGTCGGAGGGAAGTACCCGATCCAAGAGGTGGTGGACAACAGCCATGAGGGATTCGTCGTAGTAAAGGTTGGAGGTGTATATGTGTGTGCCGTCTATGCGCCTCCCAGATGGTCTCTCGATCAGTACGAGAAGATGCTGGAGGAAATGCAGGACGTGCTATCACAGCACAAACCACTCTTAATTGCCGGCGATTTTAACGCGTGGTCGACCACGTGGGGCAGCAGGGTCAATAAACCGAGAGGCGATAGTCTGTTGGAAGCTATTGCGAGACTAGATGTCCTCTTGGCCAATCAAGGGAATACCAGGACTTTCAGCAAGAACGGTCGAGAGTCGATCATCGACATCACGTTCTGTAGTCCGGTGTTAGCCCAAGACATGCATTGGCGGGTCAGTGAGGAGTATACGTACAGTGACCATTTTGCAGTGCGATATACGCTTCAGTGCTCAACAGCTGGAAATAGCCCCTGCGAGGTGGGAAAACGCAAGAAGGAGCGGGCTTGGAGAAATGCGTTTTTCGACAAGAATCTCTTCAATGAGTTTCTCAAATGGTCATATGACGGAACGTGCCTTAGCCCGAAGGAACTAACCGAAACTATGACTAGGGCATGTGATGCTACAATGCCGAGGAAAACTACGGCCTCGAGGGGTAAACGCCAAGTTCACTGGTGGTCCCAAGAGCTAAGCGATCTTCGTGCAGAGTGCCTCCATGCCAGGAGAGATATGCAACGTGCCAAGCTGGAAACAGATAGGGTATCGAAGCAAATCGTCTATAAGGCTGCACGGTCAGCACTGAAAAGACAGATTGCTATTAGCAAGGAAGAGAGCCTTCGTAAGTTAAACAGGGAGGCTGAGCTAGACCTATGGAGGGGAGGAGCATATAGGTTAGCTATGAAGAAACTCAAAGGTCCGAGCGTTCCACGAGAAACTTGCCCTGAGAGACTTCGAGCAATCGTTAGCAAGCTATTTCCAGCACACCAGCTATGTGTGTGGCCCTCAATGCCATACAACAAAGAGGAGCAAGTGGAATGCCCAAAGATAACGATCGGAGAACTACAGCAGGCGGCCAGGCGTATGGTGCCGAACAAAGCTCCGGGGCCTGATGGCATCCCGAATATAGCTTTGAAAACTGCTATAGAGGTATGTCCCGATCTTATCATGAAAACAATGCAGAAATGTCTGGATGATTGTAGCTTTCCCGTTTGCTGGAAGCGGCAGAAGCTTATCCTGCTGCCCAAGCCCGGCAAGAATCCTGGAGACACTTCGGCGTACAGGCCGATCTGCTTGATAGACACTCTGGGTAAACTTCTGGAACGGCTGATCCTTAACAGGCTGACGCCGTACACGGAGGGTAACCGGGGACTATCCTGTAGACAGTTTGGTTTTCGCCAGAGAAGGTCAACTGTTGACGCCATTCGCACAGTGGTAGAAACTGCGAATAAAAGTGGAGGATTCTGTGCGATCATTACCATTGACGTACAGAACGCCTTCAACAACGCCAGTTGGACGGCAATCGCAAGGTCGCTGCGCAGCATGAAAGTGCCAGAGTACCTTTGCCGTATGCTTCGGAGCTACTTCGAGGATCGAGTACTGATCTACGACACTGATTCAGGTCAACAGGAAGTGCCTCTTACGGCAGGCGTACCACAAGGCTCCGTTCTAGGGCCAACACTCTGGAACGTGATGTATGATGGTGTCCTGCGGCTGAGGCTGCCTGTTGGGACTTTGGTCGTTGGCTTCGCCGATGATATGGTCCTGACGGTCTGCGGGCAGTCCCTGGAGGAAGTGAAATTGAACGTGGAAAGATCGGTAGAAGCGGTTAGCAGGTGGATGAAGGGTCGAGGCCTGGTTGTCGCACACAACAAAACCGAGATGCTGATTGTTAGTAAGCACGTCCAAGAGACATCGGTTACGATTGGTGGTCTAGTGGTTCGGCCGCAGAAGGCAATAAAGTATCTTGGTGTGATGTTAGATGATAGGCTAACCTTCAAGCACCATCTCGAGTATGCGGCTAACAAAGCGAGGAATTCTTTGAATGCTCTCACTGGCATGCTGCACAGATCAGGGGGCCTTTCAGGCTCCAAGAAGAGACTGCTGGCGACTGTAGTGTCATCTACACTACGGTACGCAAGCCCAGTCTGGGGTGTAGCACTGAGAAAACCCAGCAACAGGCTGATTCTAGACCGCGTGCACCGGCTCTTAGCGATCAGGGTGGCGAGCGCATTCCGCACCGTCTCACTAGAGGCAGTGTGTGTGATATCGGGTATGATGCCAATCACTTTAGTGATCATGGAAGATACCGAGCGCTACGCTGGAAGAAACATTCCAGGCAGTCGATATGGGCATCAAAATTCAATGCGGAAATGGCAAAGTCAATGGGACGCAGGCAAAAGCGGACGATGGACGCATCGCCTAATCCCAGAAATCGGTCCATGGGTGACCAGAAAACACGGGGAGATTAATTTCTATTTAACCCAATTCCTCTCAGGAAACGGTTATTTTAGGGATTATCTACACCGGATAAACAGAACCATGACACCGTACTGCCCAGCCTGCCAAGGAACTGTGGAGTCTCCAGAGCACATTCTGGTTGTCTGCCCAAGGTTCGCAGACACAAGAGAGGAGCTGAAGAGGAGCATTGGAGATGACTTTTCGGTAGATGACATTGTCACACGAATGTGTCAGAACCCTGCTGCCTTCGATGCTGTGAATAGGTTCATCAGCCATGCGATGAGGAAACTATTTGCCGAGTGGCAAAAAGAAGACCGGTTGCCCAGGATAGAAAGCCAGGGGCAATCTCAGTGAGACATCTATTTGCGAGAACATCAGTAGATGTTGAATGGGGCGTTTACCGCCCAGCCTCCCCTTTGAAGGATGCCGCAAGGTACTACCGAAGGGGGCTAAAGGCATTGGAAGGGGGGTTTTAGTGGGTAAAAATCCCACACTACCGAAGGGAACTCTCGTACTCCCCTAGGTGCCTATGAAGGTTTCCCGCCCTACACTTGTAAAAAAAAAAAAAAAAAAAAAAAAAAAAAAAAAAAAAAAACGAACCTTCTCGTCAATGAAATTCATAAGAACAATCGTGAAGGATCACATACGGGAATTATATTTATAGACTTAAAGAGTGCGTACAACTGTGTAAATGTGGAAAAACTAGCGAAAATGCTGCAGGCAATCATGGTGCCAGCAGCGGTGGTCAACTGGATCTACGACATTTTAACAAATAGAACAATGAAGATCAAGGTTGGGACAAATAGCGTGACAAGGGTAGTATCTCACGGGCTCCCCCAAGGGGATGTGCTGTCACCAACGCTATTTAATATATACACCCATGAATGTCATAGAATAAACTACGGAGGGAAAACGAGAATCATCCAATATGCCGACGACTTCGCCATATTGGCCGTTGGCACTATCGAGCACCTACAGGCGGAATTAAAAAAGTCATTGGAATCCTTCACGAGCACAGCAAAAAAAACTGGATATGGAAGTAAACTGGGAAAAAACCAAGATGATGACATTCCCAATGGATGCAGAGCTGGAAATCAGTTTGAACGGACATAGGATCGAAAGAGTAAAAGAATACAAGTACCTGGGAACGATAATTGACCAGAAGCTAAGGTTCCAGAAACACACAAACGAAGCTATACAAAGAGCCCAAAAAAGACTGGACGTTATTAAAATGATATGCAACCGTAAAAATAACGTCAGACCCGAGAAGGCAATCCAGGTTCACAGGGCAATAATCAGAGGATCGATGGAGTTCGGAGCATCCCTGATTAATAATGCCAACAAAAACACGCTTGCCAAAATTGACAAGGTACTCCACCAGTCACTCAGGAAGGTAACTGGGTGTACGAGGACCACGCCAATCAACTCCCTGATGGCACTGGCAGCAGAAATTCCGTCCAACATACGTAGGAAGTATGTAATTGCCAAAGAAATGGTAAAAGCAATAGCATACTCGGTGGCCAATAGGCAACAAATTGCCAACGTAAAAAGATCATACACAAAGAAACGATACTCAGGACAAGAACTGTCGGCAATTGAGAACGGCACCCTCATAAAAAGGATCCCCACTTTTGTACCAAATGATTTCAAACACTGTGATATAGTAATAAGAGAAAATATGCCAGGACTTCTAGGAAGCAAAAGTGAGCACAACATACAAGCTGTAAAGCCGATCTGCTATGAGTACACAAATATGCCAAAGACAGAGCACGTATATACACCGATGGGAGTTTAATAGACGATAAATGCGGTGTAGGAATAGTGATTCAGGAGCCAGTAGTGACAAGGGAATGGGCATACAAACTCGAGAGAAACGTTGCTATAAGCACAATAGAACTT
This sequence comes from Anopheles darlingi, assembly GCF_943734745.1. Classification (NCBI taxonomy): domain Eukaryota; kingdom Metazoa; phylum Arthropoda; class Insecta; order Diptera; family Culicidae; genus Anopheles; species Anopheles darlingi. The sequence continues at coordinate 56,238,664 of NC_064874.1, forward strand.
ACTGCAATAGACAAAGCCCTCAAATTGGCCATCGCAAGGAACGTGCGTCGGCCTATAATTCTCACCGACAGCAAGGCGACCTGCGAAACATTGAAAAATGCATTGGAGAGTGACATCGTCGAAGAGACCATTTGTAATGTACTAAGCAACTGTAGGTACTCAGAGGCAACCATACAATGGATCCCCAGCCATGTAGGGATCCACGGAAACGAAAGGGCGGACATCCTGGCCAAAATAGGAACTACCAGCGACAGGATAATCGAAAATAAGGACAGCTTGAAGGACATCATCAGAAATCTGAAAAACCAAATGATGGTAGAGGCCAACCAGTGGTACACGCAGTACAGTGCCGAAAAAGGAAAAACCCTATACAGGGTCCAAACTGTGATACCCACTAAAATGTGGCATAACAAAACGAATTTGAAACCTAAAGAAATTAGGATAATCAATGGGCTACTCGCAGGACACGATTACAGCAAATATTGGTTGGCCAAGATGAAGATCACCAATAACGAAAATTGCGAGTCTTGTCAGGAACCGGAGACAGGTAGACACAAAACCTTCTCCTGTGCAAGATACATGGTGGAAAGACGAAACCGTGGCATTACGTTAGAAAGATTCGAAAAAAGTTTCAGGGAGAAGGATGCGACGTACCTCAAAACCGTAGCTAGTTTTGTGATCCAAAATAGGATAGAGTTCTGAAGGAAGCTGAAGGGGCGAGAGAGACCGAGTGGGGGCATGCAACAATCAACCTCCGAGTAGGCCCGGGATAAGGCCGGGGTGAAAACCCTGCGACCCGAAAGAAATGTCGGTTTCGGCCAACTCGTGCCTTCACAAGGTCACCCGAGCCACCGAAACAGCTGTATAAACGAAAAGAAGCAATGACAGAAAAACTATTGACAGAAAAAAAAAAAGAAAGAGAAAGCAGAACATCAACGAGGAAAAGTGTTGAAAATCAACGAATAGACAGTGATACACAGAAAATTGGGACATGTGGCCATAGTAGCCGGTCTCTTAAAATAGCAGAGGTCTATATCTCCAGGCTAGCTTGCGAAGGCCCAGGAAGCTGGATTCAATAGCCGTACTGGGGTAAATCCTCATTGAAGAAGAAGAAGAAGAAGACTCCATTATATAAGATTTTCAAGTACAGTTTATGTTTTAATTGCAAATAGATTGTTTCAAATAACGAGAAATACAAATAATTACAATAAACATCGAAATGCTCTTTTCATTCTTACTTTAGCGTATCCTCAATGAAAGAATGCAGTGCTGTATTATTATCAATATTATAACAAAACGACGCGTGATCCTGCTAACATGCTCTATACGTAAAGTATTCGCTCTATTCATTTCAAACTATGATACCTGTACCGACCTCTGATTCATTAACCGTATCTCAATCATTTCACCCCTTCCGTTCTATCTCTGGCCATTTCATTACTCTCACAAACTAAAGTTCAAGTTGCTTTACAGTTCCTATCTATTGCGTTTTAGTTACCTATTCTTATATTATACCTAATCGAATATCTTGTGTTTTTGTCTGCTCCACATTATCCTATCTGATCCATTTTAACAGTATCCTTTCTAACAGCTTTTGTTTCTTCAATGATTTGAATTATACATTTCTTACCTTTAATTTCTCTGATTTTCCTAACTTTTGGTTTTGCGGTACCCTCAATAAACCACATCGTCAGCGTTAATCACTATCAATGTCAACGCCACCAACCTTTGCAGCGAAAACCAGGAATGACAGCACGTCTCTAGATCTTCCAAATACAGTTTAATGTAACCATTGTGTTGTTTAAGCTCTCATCCAATTGTATATCCAGAATACTGTTTCGCAAACCATACATTGTGGGATGTTTGATGTTCCTACATTATCTGGTAGCTGATATGATGAATTGTTTTTCCTCGTTGCGCAATTAAGCGATAAGTATTTATCTTTGTAGTCACAAGTCAGGAGACCATTGCGCATTGACATCCATCGATCAATTGAGATTATACTCCATCTATTTTTCTATTTTTCCTGGAGTGAAACTCAAATATGTTCTTCCCATCAGTGTTTCAGTTTCAGTTATTGTGTGATTCATTGCACTATAACCGGTAATTCGTTCCATCCAACTGAAACATTTTTAGAAATCGAGTTTTTTACTTTATTTCTCTTTTATTAATTTGATCGGAACGGGGGTCGCAGTACAGTCCGATCGACAAGACACGCCTTTTCTCTTCCGCGGTTGAGTATCGAGAGCGGTGGTAGAAAGAACTACCACACACGGCTAGAGCGTTCGAGAGAGAGAGCGATAGTGCGCTGGTGAGCGCAAACTTCTCTTGGTGTGGTTTTCGTGGCAGCCAAGGTTGATGCTTCGGTGTGGCTTCCCAAGCCGCACCAAGGTTGATGCTTCGTCACACATTCTTAAGCACTCATTCATTATGTGGTTGTAGGAATGTGTTTAGGTAATGAATTTCTTCTTTGTTTCTGTCCTAATGTGCTTTCGCTGTGATGGTGTGTTTTCTTTGGTTTCATCATAACTGCAGAGGATGGTGATTGGTTGTAATGTTGAGCACTTTTCTTTTCGTCGTCAAAATGTCATTGTACTTTAAAGCAGTTGTGCTCTCAATATACGTGTCGATGCTGCTTCCAGACTCCCAATCTACACGATGCTGCTCCACAATAACTGCAGGTTGGCCAATGTTGAATAAGTAATGCAGCAACGTTGTTGAAGAGCTTCCTTTAGTGAATCATTGTTGCAGAACGTTGTCTGTTGTCGTTGAAGTCATTTGAATACCGTTGTCGCTTTTTGTAGCAGATGATGAAACGATCGTTTCATGCACGATAATTTGATAATCAAAAGCGTTGATACAAGCATAGCATGGTTTTCTTATCGCTAAGATTGGGGCGGATAATTGAAGCGATCAAAGTGAGATTTGGCTTAAGGATATAAAATAACCAACGCTCTTCATTTCTATTCCCTACACTATTCTCATTATAAGAGAGAGTCAACGTATGTCCTAATAATATTTATAAAATTTATAGTTTTTTCCTCATGCTGATTCCCATTGAAGAAGAAACTGGTTGGAATCGATGCTTTGCCATAATTGAGAGGGTTAACCTGAAGCTGATGGAGTATCAAACGCGGCGATGGCAAATTAATGTACACTCAAGCAGGTCGCAAGTACGAAAACAACAATACACATACCTTGAAATTAGATGTATTGTACTCAATACCTTCTTGTTGGCATTCTTCTCGTTGTTTCATGGATGCGGGGAGACGTTTTCTGTGGTCTGCAGTGGAGACATATTCACATCTCAGATGATGGCTCGCTATGAACGATTTTTGTTGAGGTTGCCGTTGTATTCATTAGAATCGATAGATTTGGGATTCACTGCAATAGATTGTGTGAAACAACTGCTCTTGCAATTCTGCGTGGATTTCGAAGCATTCCTCACCACGTAGGAGAAGACGCCACTTTGGAAGATTATGGATTGAACGGTTGGATAATGGATTGAACGCATTCTATGCTAAGCAACACTAGATAAGAGGAAATTATTGAAAGTGTAAGCTTAAATTTCATCGCTTCCCTAAAATAAACAGTAGAAAATTCATTCTAATGGAAACTGTAAACATGCAAACTTCGTATGAGAGCATGGTAAACATGCAACAGGAGCTCAATTACCCAGTTACGGCAACAAAGTGCAGTGTTTCCACGGGAAGCAGCACGACCGAATGTTTTTCGCATTTCAGATCCAATCAAAAGTATGTAAAGTTTAGCTGGAAATAAGCGACAGCTTCACTCTTGGTTGGCTCCAGCTGAAAGAACCCTACAATTATACAGAAACAGAGTGAGCGAAGACGTGTACAACCTATAGAAGCGATCTATCATCAGCAAAATTGAAGGTGAAGCACGCAATACATTCTGTGTAAACGGAAACATAAGAACATTAGAAGAAGTTTCTGATATTCTGCGCCATTTATACGGCAGTAAGAATGAGTTGTCAACATATCTAGCGAAATTATGGTGTTTGAACGATTTCAGACGAATCTTGTGTCATATTTGAATATTGTATTTGAATGCTGCAAACAAATGAACACCTACTGTTGTAAGAGATCTGAACATCTTGCTAGAGAACAGTGGAGTAACCATTTATTAATTAAACGTATGCTACTCGGCATTTCAACCACTGGTTACCATGGTGATTCAAGAATATTATTCCAACACGAAGACATAAGGAAACTTGTATTAACACAGCTGGTTCATTTCGTGAACTCAACGGTCTTGAAACGTTACGATTTGGAGGCTTCCATTCACTACCAGGACCAGCAGCAGCATCGCCATCGCGCCGGAGATATGAAGAGAGAATGCACAATAACGCTCATTGGTGTTCGATTCAACGTTCGCATAAAAATCGTGAAACACCATGCGCCTCCATCAACGGTGATGGTATCCATAAGTGATGGAGACGCCTGGTGCTTCGAAACTAATTCCACGTTTTCCCTGATTAGTTAGGTTTAATTTGGTAAAATTAAAAGGTAAAAATAATTGATCTCGTGTCAGATATGAATAGCAGCAGGACGAAGGAACAGAGCAGAATGGAAGAAAATTAAGAATTGAACTCGAAATATAACTTTTCCGGCGCGTGGAATCAATAAAGTGTTCCAACAACCCAAACCTCCTTTTGTTTAATGTTACTTTTGATTTTATTATACCTCACACTACCCAGAAACGGAATGATACTTACATATACAATCGACGGAATAATTTTCGTAAACTATGAAAGGGAATCATTATCAATTCAACAATTTAGGAATCATCAATCTTTGCCATGAGACGTCGGGTTTTGCGACAAGTATTGCGCAGGAAAACACATCGTAGCCAAGGCTGTACCATTTCAATTATTGGACTTTATGTCAATAAACTGTTATTGCGGAGCTTTCGAGGATTAAAGCTGCTTTCACATCGAGCGCGTTTAAACGCCACTAATAGACGCAGCAGGTTTTTTGACGCAGAAAACACGGTTGTACCACATCAAAATATATGGAAGTGTTCACGTAACGCACCGAAAGCTATTTTTGGAGCTTTTGAAGAGCTTAAAAGTTGGCGTTTTTTTTTCGGATCTGTAAAAATCTACAGATTGTGGCAGGTTCTGAGCCGACTGTAGCAGGCTACGCAGGCAAGCCAGCGTTGCCCTTTGGTTTTGCAATTTGTTTTGGCAGGAATGTTGAAATCCGGGTAATAACTGTTTTGCGTGAAGATTAAACTATTTATCATGATTTGATAAGGTGGCGGTAGTGATATGGTGCTACTTTTCGTGTATTTAAATCGGCCTTCGCGCAATGTAGGTGTGAACAACAAATTAAGCTTTTGCGTCAAAAAACGCCAACTTTGACGTTTTTAAAAACGCGCTCGATGTGAAAGCAGCTTAAAACGACCCAATTAACTAGAAATTCAACTATGCTTTTTTTCAAGGTGGAAATCTTTATGACGAACTCTAAGGGTAAAGCGGGGTGCACCTGGCGCAAGTCAAGCCCACAAAGCCCCTGACCTTGGAGAACAGTGAGAGTGTGGGAAGGGGAGACTTCATGAAATTCACATAGGCTACGAACACACATAGCCTCGTCTAAATGCTTCATCCGCTTTTGTAATCATGTGTCAAATAAAAGAGATTCATGTAAAACTATAATTTTATACCTACTATACACGACTTGCACCGTTTCCATTTAAATCTATTTAACCGTTCTCACATTAAATATCTATACACGTTCCAATCTATACTTACATTCCATAATACTTATCCAACAGTTTCGGAGGAGTAAAACCAATCAATCGATACCATGATATGACATCGCAGATGTGCAATTACTAAAAAGGTTGAGTTTTAATTGCAATTAGATTGTTTCAAATAATCAAGAATACAAACAATTACAATACTAATCGGAATAATCTTTCCATTCTTACTCTAAATCGTCCTAAACGAAAAAATACAGTATTGTATTAACCTCAAGATTACGACAAAACAACACGTGCGGTCGATATGCTGACAGTGCCTAAACATAACTGATAAACGATATAATAAGATCAATTTAAGAACACTAAAAGGACGCTGAAAATATTGAAGCACACAGCATGGGACTATCTAGATGCTTGTTGATTTGCTAAAATGCTCTATACATAAAATATACTCTATTCACTTACAACTATGATACTTGAAACCCACCTCTGATTCATTCATCGTGTCCTAATCACTTTGCCGCATTTCATTTCATTACTCTCACATTCTGCTGTTCTCACGAGATTTACATTTCCTATCCATCTCGGTTTAGTTGTCAATTCCTATATTATACCTAATGGAATATCGGGCTTTTTTGTATTTGTTCCGCCCTTTTCATCGTTTCTGATCCCCTTTCTACCTTTACCTAATTTCTACTGTTTTTCCTAGCTTCTAGTTTTCTTGTATCCTTATTATGCCACATCGTCAGAGTTAATCACCATCAATGTCACCACCACCAACCTTTGCAGTGAGAACCATGAATACCAGCAATTCAAAAACAGTTAGATATATCAATTATGTTGTTTAAGCTCTCATCCAGTTGTATATCCTGCATAGCGTTGCGCAAATTATACTTCGCGGGATGTTTGATTTTCTTGCATTATCGAATACCTGATATACTGAAGTGTTTTTCCACGAAGCTCAACTAATCGATAATTATTCATTGTTGTAGCATCATGTCCGGAGACTCCATCCATGACATCAATCTAGCGATTATTCTCCAACAATTTCTCCACAGTAGCTGGCGTGAATTTCTATGCAAATTCGTCCGTTTAGATACTTCAGTAGTGTGGTTTCCATTTCACTACGGATGGTAATTTGCATTATCCGGCTGATGTGTTAATCCGCACGAATTCAGTGTATGGTTACAGGAACGTGTTCACGTAATTAATTTCTTCTTTGTTTCTGTCCTAATGTGCTTTCGCTGTGATGTTGTGTTTACTTCGGTTGCAACATTACTGCAGAGGATGGTGATTGGTTGTAATGTTGAGCACTTTTCTTTCCGTCGCCAAAATGTCATTGTAAAGCAGTTGTGCTCTGAATATACGTGTCGATGCTGCTTCCAGACTACCAATCTATATTGATGCTGCTTCACATTAACTGCAGGATGGCCAATGTTGAATAACTAATGCATCAATGTTGTCGAAAATTTTCTATGGTAATGTTGTTGTAGAACGTTGTCTGTTGTCGTTGAATACAATTGAATGCCGTTGTCGTTTTTTGTAGCAGATGATGAAGCGATCGTTTCATGCACGATAATTCGATAATCAAAAGCATTGATACAAGCATAACATGGTTTTCTTATCGCTAAGATTGGGGCGGATAATTGAAGCGATCAAACTGTTTTATTGGGAATTCCTGCATAGTTTGGGTGAAACTTTGTACAGCCGGTAGGCTCAAGATTGTATTTTTTCCATTTAACAAAGCACATCTACGTTTCAAGGAGAATCTCTGCTATCGTTTTTGATCAAAAATGGTGTGGAAAAAATAACATATTAGTGAAATAATGCTTTTATTAACATGAGAAAGAAGATTACGGCTTCGAATAAAGATCAGAAAATTGATTTGTTGGCCATATATGCTCGCAGTATAGCATAAAATCCGTTGGAAAACATCTTCTGAGTTCGAATTAGTAAATGGGGTGCTGGGGGAAAGCAGTATTCTTCGTTTCGTGAGCTTTAAGCGATTATTTTAGCGGTTTTGAGAGACATATGAGAGTCTTTGCTTCTAAAATTAACCAAAGTTTATGAAGAGCATGCCAAATCCCGTTTTACACATTTGAAACCATTAAGATTTGATAACAAATAGTTATTTTCGGGATTTAGATGATTTGGTTACTTCTTTTCGCTGATAAAAAAAATAAATCAAGGTGGTCTTATACTAACTGGACACTTAATTTTTTGTTAATTTGCCGCCAAAATTCAACCTGTGATTTTATCCATCCCTATTAGTGTTTAATAACTTATTTTTAGAGTAGAGAATAGTAATAAAAAGTCTCGATTTGAAATTGTGATCCTTGAAGATTTTCTGGAACAAACTGATGGTGGTCTTATAGTAACTGGAAGGAGTGTATACCTTTTCTTGCCGCCAGCATAAATAAAGGAATAGTTCTAAAACCTGTAACGGCCGCGTTCACTTTGACTCCTTACACATACCTTGAGTGTAGATGAATCGTAGTCGAAACCTTCTCATTGGTAGGTTGACATTCTTTACGTTGTTTCATGAATGCCGCGAAGGGTTTTCTGTTGTTGGCAGTTGAGGCACTTTTAACATCTCGGGTTTTGCTGGCTCGCTTTGCAAGATTTTTATTGAGGTTGTTACTTTCACTTTAAAGTTACCGTTACATTGTAGTTTCCATTACATTACATAATCTTTTGTTCTGTGGTTCTTGTTGTTAATGTGAATGTTATTTCTTTACAATGTTTTGTTTGCGATCAATGATAATATTAATTAAGATTGACCAAGTATCAAAGTAAACTTTTATCATCATACGTTCCGAATTTAAAAGAGTGATGTACGCGTCTTGAATTTCTTAGACTTTTTTGCGATATTTTTTTACAATCATTAAAAGCAAACCCGATTGTACAAAGTTAGGTTTTAGCTAATCTATTGTATTGGCATTCGTTCGTCTTTGGCCATTCAAGGGACAACATTAAATTGCAACAAATCCACGCTTCTTTGTTTAAACGTCACTAGGTTTGTGTTATTCTTAAGGAAGGCACTATTGCTCTGAAAATATTTAGTTCATTTTATGAACTGCTAGAAAACTATTTGGAATGTTTTGCTCTCAGGTACATAGTAAGTAAATAGACAAGCGTGTATGGCCTTGTTTGGGTGATTCTTGATGAATTTGATGTTTACTTAAGCAGGAAGTGCTTCTTGTTCTAGAAGGATTCGAATTGTGAGATTATGGCCCCTATTGCGATTGTCTTGTCTCGTTTCCAAGACAAGACTCGACCAGTCTTGTCTGGCAAAAACCGCCGAGTCTTGGTTGTCTAAAATCGGTATTGCGAGAGTCGCATGAACACTTGAATGAACAAGTGTTCATTTGGCTGTCAAAAGCCATCAAAATCGCAGCTTTGTTTGTAAACAATCGTGCGCAGTTTGAGTTTCCTTACCGTTAACGTGTTTTAATTCATCAAAAAAATGTTTTCAATCGTACAATATTTGTTCAATTATTCTCAATCTCTGATGCATTTTTATTCAGGAACTCGATCGTCACGAAAGCAAATGCTGAGGTTTGAGCCCATTACATGGTTCTCAGAAAATGTGCCATTTCGTGCAATTGAACATAATCGATTACTGGTAATAGGTTATTGATTAATTCCATTAAATTCTTCCAAATCAACCGCCAGTCTGCTAAACAAAAAACTGTTACGGTAATCTTAAATCGCAGTCTTGTTTGGCAGACTCCCAGTCTGGTAGCTTTGAGTACAAGACAGCTGAGTCTCGTTTCCAAGACAGAAATCGGTGTCAAGCAAGACACTCGCAATACCGACACCAGACTGACGTTTGTCTTGGAAACGAGACAAGACAATCGCAATAGGGGCCTATGTGCCTTCTTTCGAAAAGAAAAAGAAAAATGAAAAGGGAAAAGAAGAAAAGATGGAGAGAAGAAAAGAAGGAAAAGGAATAGGGAATAGTGACCCAGGGCGGTCACTTGTAGCCTTAACGACTGGCTTAGTACAAAACTGTACTTGGCAGACGTTGGTGCGTACCGTGACTGATAAGAAGCCTTTTTAATCACGATAGTCTTCAGCGTTAATAAAAGCGTTCGGCTTTGCAGCCTTAGCAAAAAATGGAAAAAATTGCCATTTTTTAAGGGTAAACCGTCAATTGCACTGCAAAATTCTCTTTTATTTGTCAAGAATCATTGACGCCAGCAACATAGAGCAAATGGCGATAGCGAGAGTATCGTAGAGAGGGCGAAGAAAGATATGTGAGCGAATAGAAGTAGGATGGTTTGTGATTGATAAAAGATAAGCCCAGAGTCGCGATCAAGACGCAGAAAAAGGCAACACGGATTTCTTTAACGCTCTTCCAAAAGAAAATAAGGCGTTAAAACACCGACTGTGAAGGAAGTCTCTTAAAATGCATTACATGGTCGCTATGGCTCACCAGTGGCTCCCCGGGGTGTATCAACAAGAGACGGGAAGCACTTTAAGCTGTGTAAGATTTGAGTGTAAAATTTAATCAGAAATCCTTTCCGACGTGGCATCGACAATAACGGCAGTAATGCGGAAAAACATCAGAGAAAACATATGGTGGCTTATATAGCAGGAAAGCGATACTCACACAGTGATCATCGAAATCTTCAGTGCTCAATAATCCATCCGGAGTTCGTCGCCAAGAGCAGCAACAGCAGTAAGTCGATGATCATCTCCGTCGGCATCATCGACAACAGGGTCAGTGGGTGACAGGCAGACGCTAGAAGCAGGGACAGTTCGACTCCGAAGCCTTCGGGCTTGCGCTCAGATCGTCGCAGTTTTCAGAGGCAGTGTTAACATCCCCAGCGCATCTAGTAGATGACTTAGCTGCAGCAATGAAGAAGCGGCCTACCTCCGCCCCGGAACAGGTAAAGCCACCGAGCAGCGGAAGTACCAGGAGCGACGATATGGACGACGACGGAGAGGATGACGTGATTAACAAACCCGATTGTGGCGAGAAACGCGGCACCCCTAGTTCCGCCAGAAGGTGGCGATACAAAATATGGCGGTTCCTCACGCAGAACTGCTCAAACAACTTGCCGAGCTAAGAGAGCAGTTCACAGAGGTAGTGAACAAAAGCTCTCTGCAAAAAAGAAACATTCCATGGAAAACCATGGAAAAGAAACAGGCACTGCAGCAACATCTGAATTGTCAGAGGAAACAGTTCACCTCCTACACCAATAGCTCAAGGTGATTTGCCAGACAATAACGAAAAGATATTAATCGAACAACCGGAGACGACTGAAGCAGGAGCCGTCCCGTCTAATTCTGTCCGGCCAAAAATTAATTAATGGAAATTAATCCGCAAAGCGTCGGCGGTAACAACGACGCTTTGAAAAGCGCGAAATGATATGCCGAAGAAAAACGTTCTGGTTCAGGAAGAATCTATAGAACAGATGAGGAAGGTGAGTGAAAGTATCGCCAATCTTGCAGACGCAGTAAATTTACAAACGCAGGCAATACAGCAGCGACAGAAATAATTGCTAAATTTTATGATATGTTGGCAAGAAAACTATAAAGGATTACAACCAGTTTTACCAGGTACCATACCAGGTATGTTTTAAATTGTCCAGAATTGTATTGAATTGTCGTTACATGCTGCGCTTGAGTATGAATTAATATAGGAATAAATGATAGGATCATCTGCAATGCTACAAACAGTCTCTCATGTGATCCCGGGTGTGTAGCTGCGCTTGCTTCATCGAGACCATTGTAAATATTGGCTGTCTCTTGGCCCGTGCCACACGAAGCGTAAATTTACGCGTAAATTTACAAATTAATGCTAAAACGTTTAATTTTAACCCTTACACGCTGTCAAATCTTTGACATTGACAACGTGTAACGGTTAAACGTAACCGTTTTGGCACTAATTTTTCAGTTTTTAACGCTTCGTCTAGCAGGGCCTCTTCGATTTCTCCTGCGGATTCAATTTCTGGATCGCCTTTATTATATGCACTATATATGCTGTGTAAAGTGACGCATGCATTTACAATCCGTAGTGTTTCGAATATTTCTGCACATCATCAACACGGGCATCAGATTCTCTTCCTCTTCTTCTACGAATTCATCGTAGAAATATGGTACGATTGAACACATTTTTTAGTGAACACGATAATGGTAAGGAAACTCAAGCTGCGCGCGATTTTCATACTGAGTTGAGATTTTGAAGCCTTTGACTTGTTCATCTAAGTGTTCATGCGACAATCGCAAGTAACAGTGGAGTAACCATTTATTAATTAAACGTATGCTACTCGGCATTTCAACCACTGGTTACCATGGTGATTCAAGAATATTATTCCAACACGGAAGCATAAGGAAACTTGTATTAACACAGCTGGTTCATTTCGTGAGCTCAACGGTCTTGAAACGTTACGATTTGGAGGCTTCCATTCACTACCAGGACCAGCAGCAGCATCGCCATCGCGCCGGAGATATGAAGAGAGAATGCACAATAACGCTCATCGGTGTTCGATTCAACGTTCGCATAAAAATCGTGAAACACCATGCGCCTTCATCAACGGTGATGGTATCCATAAGTGATGGAGACGCCTGGTGCTTCGAAACTAATTCCACGTTTTCCCTGATTAGTTAGGTTTAATTTGGTAAAATTAAAAGGTAAAAATAAATAATTGATCTCGTGTCAGATATGAATAGCAGCAGGACGAAGGAACAGAGCAGAATGGAAGAAAATTAAGAATTGAACTCGAAATATAACTTTTCCGGCGCGTGGAATCAATAAAGTGTTCCAACAACCCAAACCTCCTTTTGTTTAATGTTACTTTTGATTTTATTATACCTCACACTACCCAGAAACGGAATGATACTTACATATACAATCGACGGAATAATTTACGTAAACCATGGACGGGCATCATTATCAATTCAACAATTTAGGAATCATCAACCTTTGCCATGTAACGTCGGGTTTTGCGACAAGTATTGCGCAGGAAAACACATCGTAGCCAAGGCTGTACCATTTCAATTATTGGACTTTATGTCAATAAACTGTTATTGCGGAGCTTTCGAGGATTAAAGCTGCTTTCACATCGAGCGCGTTTAAACGCCACTAATAGACGCAGCAGGTTTTTTGACGCAGAAAACACGGTTGTACCACATCAAAATATATGGAAGTGTTCACGTAACGCACCGAAAGCTATTTTTGGAGCTTTTGAAGAGCTTAAAAGTTGGCGTTTTTTTTTCGGATCTGTAAAAATCTACAGATTGTGGCAGGTTCTGAGCCGACTGTAGCAGGCTACGCAGGCAAGCCAGCGTTGCCCTTTGGTTTTGCAATTTGTTTTGGCAGGAATGTTGAAATCCGGGTAATAACTGTTTTGCGTGAAGATTAAACTATTTATCATGATTTGATAAGGTGGCGGTAGTGATATGGTGCTACTTTTCGTGTATTTAAATCGGCCTTCGCGTAATGTAGGTGTGAACAACAAATTAAGCTTTTGCGTCAAAAAACGCCAACTTTGACGTTTTTAAAAACGCGCTCGATGTGAAAGCAGCTTAAAACGACCCAATTAACTAGAAATTCAACTATGCTTTTTTTCAAGGTGGAAATCTTTATGATAAACTCTAAGGGTAAAGCGGGGTGCACCTGGCGCAAGTCAAGCCCACAAAGCCCCTGACCTTGGAGAACAGTGAGAGTGTGGGAAGGGGAGACTTCATGAAATTCACATAGGCTACGAACACACATAGCCTCGTCAAAATGCTTCATCCGCTTTTGTAATCATGTGTCAAATAAAAGAGATTCATGTAAAACTATAATTTTATACCTACTATACACGACTTGCACCGTTTCCATTTAAATCTATTTAACCGTTCTCACATTAAATATCTATACACGTTCCAATCTATACTTACATTCCATAATACTTATCCAACAGTTTCGGAGGAGTAAAACCAATCAATCGATACCATGATATGACATCGCAGATGTGCAATTACTAAAAAGGTTGAGTTTTAATTGCAATTAGATTGTTTCAAATAATCAAGAATACAAACAATTACAATACTAATCGGAATAATCTTTCCATTCTTACTCTAAATCGTCCTAAACGAAAAAATACAGTATTGTATTAACCTCAAGATTACGACAAAACAACACGTGCGGTCGATATGCTGACAGTGCCTAAACATAACTGATAAACGATATAATAAGATCAATTTAAAGACACTAAAAAGGACGCTGAAAATATTGAAGCACACAGCATGGGATTATCTAGATGCTTGTTGATTTGCTAAAATGCTCTATACATAAAATATACTCTATTCACTTACAACTATGATACTTGAAACCCACCTCTGATTCATTCATCGTGTCCTAATCACTTTGCCGCATTTCATTTCATTACTCTCACATTCTGCTGTTCTCACGAGATTTACATTTCCTATCCATCTCGGTTTAGTTGTCAATTCCTATGTTACACCTAATGGAATATCGGGCTTTTTTGTATTTGTTCCGCCCTTTTCATCACTGATCCCCTTTCTACCTTTCCCTAATTTCTACTGTTTTTCATAGCTTCTAGTTTTCCGATATCCTTAATATGCCGCATCGTCAGCGTTAATCATTATCAATGTCACCACCACCAACCTTTGCAGTGAGAACCATGAATACCAGCAATTCAAAAACAGTTAGATATATCAATTATGTTGTTTAAGCTCTCATCCAGTTGTATATCCTGCATAGCGTTGCGCAAATTATACTTCGCGGGATGTTTGATTTTCTTGCATTATCGAATACCTGATATACTGAAGTGTTTTTCCACGAAGCTCAACTAAGCGATAATTATTCACTGTTGTAGCATGATGACATCAATCTAGCGATTGTTCTCCAACAATTTCCCCACAGTAGCTGGCGTGAATTTCAAAGTTTTTTTGTTATCCCAGTGATTTCAATCAGTGAGTGATTCATTTCACTATGAACGGTAATTCGCTATGAACGGTAAACCATCTGACTGAAGTATTCATAAGCACTCGTTCGGTATGTGGTTGTAGGAACGTGTTCAGGTAATTAATTTCTTCTTTGTTTCTGTCCTAATGTGCTTTCGCTGTGATGTTGTGTTTACTTCGGTTTCAACATTACTGCAGAGGATGTTGATTGGTTGTAATGTTGAGCACTTTTCTTTTCGTCGCCAAAATGTCATTGTACTTTAAAGCAGTTGTGCTCTCAATATACGTGTCGATGCTGCTTCCAGACTCCCAATCTACACGATGCTGCTCCACAATAACTGCAGGTTGGCCAATGTTGAATAAGTAATGCAGCAACGTTGTTGAAGAGCTTCCTTTGGAGATTCTTCGTTGTAGAACGTTGTCTATTGTCGTTGAATTCAATTGAATGCCGTTGTCGCTTTTTGTAGCAGATGATGAAGCGATCGTTTCATGCACGATAATTTGATAATCAAAAGCATTGATACAAGCATAACATGGTTTTCTTATCGCTAAGATTGGGGCGGATAATTGAAGCGATCAAAGTGAGATTTGGCTTAAGGATATAAAATAACCAACGCTCTTCATTTCTATTCCCTACACTATTCTCCTTATAAAAGTGAGTCAACGTATGTCTTAATATTATTTATAAAACGTATAGTATTTTCCTCATGCTGATTCCCATTGAAGAAGAAACTGTTTCCAATCGATGCTCTGCCATAATTGAGAGGGTTAACCTGAAGCTGATGGAGTATCAAACGCGGCGAAGAATAGGACCTCCCTTGAGAGCCTTGATTCATTCTGTGAAAAACAATATTAAAATAATTGTGTGAATTTCTTGAAAAATGGTAAATTAATGTACACTCAAGCTGGTCGCAACTTCGAAAACAACAATACACATACCTTGAAATTAGATGAATAGTACTCGATATCTTCTCGTTGGTAATTGATATTCAGCTCGTTGTTTTATGGATGCCGCGAAGCGTTTTCTGTGGTCTGTAGTTGAGAGATATTTCACATCTCACATGATGTTGGCTTGCCTTCCAGGATTCTTGTTGAGGTCCTCTCCACGTTTCCCGAAACGGACTACATGCGTCCTCGTCTTCGCAACGGTCACGCTGCGACACGCAAAGTGTGAAAAGAGTGATTCGACAACACACCGCCATCTTGATCCTGACCGGTCCACGCAAGCAAACACGCGGTTTGGTAACAGTGCGCGTTTCGCGAGAGTAACGGTGCGCGTTTAGAACGACCACGCGTGTCGCGATACCATCGCGCGTTTGGAGAGAATGGCTACGGAAAAACCAGAGATTGTTCGACCGCAGCACGTCTTTGCTACTAACGCACCACCAGCCAGCTACCACGGTCGAAGTCAACAAGTCATTCTGGAACACGGTAGCGATCGAAGAGCCGCAACAAAAGTGCCTCTCAGAAGCGAGAAGGCTGGTTGTGTTTCTATTACCACAGATACGGTGCGGCCGCTAAGCACTGCTCCCAACCCTGCGCAGCTACCACGGTCGTACACCGTCAACCAAAGCATGCAGCCGAACGCGGAAAGCAACCTCTCCAACAACAACTCTCGACCATCTCGGCATCTTCCAGAATGGGGGCAACGTCTCTAGTTTCACCGAGCGACTTCCCGGCAGCCGGCTTACAATCGTCGACCAGAAGAGTATATGGCGGCCTCGTCGCCCCAACGGGGTGGTTTAAAATTTAAATACGACTGGACTTAAGCTGAGTTAACATTCGATCCAGCTTGGGCCACACACCTGTCATCACGCGGATCACAGCTCGATCTCTTTCTTCGACCGCAACCGCTAAGAGCGGACATGTTTGCGACGCGTGCGAGGATTCGTTACGTCCCGCACAAAACTGTACTTTATCGACTAATAAAGAAGTCCCTCCGAGCCACACACAAAGTGTTTCCCGATCGATCATAATTAAAAAAGTTGGAGGCACGAGCCCACAAGTAAATTACGCTTCTTGGTAGACACCGGCGCGGACGTTTCTATCATTCCCAGAAGAGCCACCAAGACCCCAGCGGAAGCCTCCTGAAAACAATTGTTCGCTGCTAATGAAACGCCGATAAAAGTGTACGGCGAAGGACTATATAATGTCGATCTCGGGTTGCGTCGCGCGTTCCAGTGGAATTTCGTAATAGCCGAAGTGCAATCCGCTATTTTAGGTGCCGACTTCCCAAGTCATTACCACCTTTTAGTGGACCTTTAAGTTTTCGGAACATCATTATTTTCTACCCAGGCGACCATAACGACCCTTGATCAAACATCCCTGGTTACAAGACTTATAGAGGAGTTGACCAGGGTTGACTTCATTAACGTCACCAACGACTCCGATCCAGTCCGGGGTAATGCATCGAATCGAAACAAAAGGGCCAAAAGGGCGACATTGGGAAGGCGCCCATAACGACACCTTTCGGCCTCTTCGAATTCACTAACATGCCCTTCGGGTTAAGAAATGCAGCTCAGACCTTTCAGCGGCTTATCCATGACGCAGTAAAGGGCCTGGAATTCGTTTTCCCTTATATTGACGATATAATGGTCGCGTCAAGATCCCTGGAGGAGCACCGTGAGCATCAACGAGTTCTGTTCCAAAGACTACACGAGAACCACCTCAAAATAAATCCGGCGAAATGTGAATTCGACAAGCCCAAACTGCCATTCTTGGGCGATTTTGTCAGTGCCGGCAAAAGTGGAAGCGATAAATCAGTTCCCCAGACCGACAACCACAAAGGAACTGAAGGGGTTCGTGGCGATGGTAAATTTCTACCGTCGTTTCCTTCGTCATGCCCTTGCTCGAGATGATGCCTGGCAACAAGAAGAATGATAAAACGCGGCTAGCCTGGACAGAAAAAACCACAGCAGCTTTCGAACAATGCAAGATCCAGCTAATCGACACTGTCCTGTTGGTCGATCCTGTGGACGGATGCATCAGATGTCACCGCAGGAGCCGTTCTACACCAGAAGGTCAATGGTCAGCTATGTGGGGAACCACCTTAACATCAGCGTTCCGTGGGCAACGTGCCTAACACTCCAAACGTCAAAGAGAGCTGTCAATCTCTCTTCCTTTTCCGGACGCAGCTTTCGGTCGAGCAACACGCTCCGCGTCCACGCTGCGAGGGCCGAGTCTACATACCGCGGTGCAACTAATTCTGCGCAATAAACAACATCACAAACTCGTAAAATTAACGCGCAATTCTTTTCCCCGTCGCGAAGATAAAAGAGGAACGTTCGCACCAATCGTTCCCAAAGCTAGAACCCCTTGGGTACTTCTCAAGGAAGTTCGATAGGGCTTAGCGAAAATATTCGACGTGCGACCGTGCACTCACGGCAATTTACTTAGTGTTATACGCCAGTAGCCAGCGTCGATACCGAGACGCTGAGAGAGAGGCGATCGATAAGAGAGAGAGGATCGTTGACCGTATCGGCAAGCGAACGATCGCCCTCTTGCTCACCAGCCTCCGAGGACGACGGACGCAGCGGGTGTAATTGTGTGAATAAAGGTTTAGTGAAAACGATATCAGCTAGTGAAATACAACAGTGGCGACGAGGAAAAGTAAACGTCGAAGGATGAGCACTACAGAAGAGCAGCACGAAAGCGAGGAACGAAGGTTATCGCAAAATTTTGCTAGCGTTTTTACACGAAGTACCGTTCCACCGCCATCGCTGCATCCAGCACTGACGCTCCAGTAGAGCGGCTCTACGGCGCCATTGCAAAACGCAACTCCGGTGGCTTCGCAAAATAATTTGCCTAACACAGGCCAAGGTGTCGCAGCGTCATCGAGCGAAACTATGATGTTTCAGATGATGCAGCTCATGCAACAGCAATTGAACCAGCTGTCGTTAATGCAGGGCGAATTTCGGAGATCGCAACTAGACGCCGGAACATCCGTTAATAACAACCCGGAGCAAATCCTAGATTCGCTGGCAAAGCATGTAAAGGAGTTCTGTTACGATGCTACAAACGCCCATACATTTGCCACTTGGTACAGCAGATACGAAGACCTATTCATAAAGGATGCGGCGCAGCTAGATGATGCGGCAAAGGTAAGATTACTATTGAGAATGCTCGGAACGGCAGAGCACCGGCGGTACGTAAACTTTATACTGCCTAAGCATCCCAGAGACAAAAATTTTAACGAAACAATAGAAACCTTAAAAAAACATTTTAGATTCCAAAGAGACGCTTCTCCGCCGGCGCTCTTAGGTGTCTGAACATTCGCAAAATGGCGGGACCGGATTATGTGTCTTGTCAACCGCGTCTGCGAAAAATTCGAGACGTCGCATTTGTCCGAGGAACAGCTTAAATGCTTAATATTCGTGTGTGGATTAAGGGACGAGTCAGATGTCGACATCCGTACCCGACTGCTAGCTAACTAAAATACAGTGCACGAAATCAAAATAGCACGACTATGTTTTTTTACATTATGTTTCTAATAACCTTGGCCGTCATCACTCCATCCTCTCGGGATGCTTGATGGGGCGGGTAAAGTGTTGGAGGATTCGGACACTCCTCGATTGTCACCGAATCAATACGGATTTCGTCGTGGCAGGTCAACGACTCAGGCCATACAGAGGTTCGTTGAGACCTGCAAGTCGGTGCGTGCCAGACATAGTGAGAATCGATGCATCCTGCTAGTTTCTCTCGATGTCAAAAATGCATTTAATAATGCAAGCTGGTACGAGATCGCGGCGGCCCTCCAGCGGATGCAGGCACCGGCAGAGATCCAGAGACTATTGGCCAGTTGGTTTTCTGAACGTCGACTGATCTATGACACCGAGGACGGTCCGATGTCTAGACCACTAACGGCTGGAGTCCTCCAAGGGTCCATCTTGGGCCCTACATTGTGGAACGTTATGTACAATAGTGTTCTGGAAATCGAATTACCGGAAGGAGTGGAAACGATTGCATATGCCGATGATGTGCTACTGATGGTGCCGCACAAGAATCCAGAAGAAGCATCGAAACGGGCAGAAGATGCGATCGCTGTTGTGAACAGATGGATGGTGGCCCATCGCCTGGAGATAGCACCAGCAAAGACGGAGATGATCCTGGTGTCTCAGAAGGCGAACATGAACATAGGCACCCCGGTCAAGATTGACAGTTGCAATGTTCTCAGCAAGGCGAACATCAAGTACCTGGGAGTACTCCTCAACCACAACCTGTCTTGGTTGAAGCACTTGAAGGAGGCTGCCGCGAAAGCCATCCGGGTGGGTAATGCGATAATCGCCTAATGCCCAATCACAGCGGTCCCAAGAGCTCCAAAAGGCGCCTCGTGTCTTCGGTAGTGGGGTCATCGCTAAGATATGCAGCCCCCATCTGGCACGAAGCGATGGACATCAGTCGCGAGGCACGCCGTCAACTATGTCGTGCACAGAAGAAATGTGCGGTAAGAACCGCTTTCGCATTCCGTACAGTTGCGTACAAGTCGGCGGTCGCCATAGCTAACATCATTCCAATATGCCGACTGGCCAGTGAGGACGCCCGATGCTACCAGCGCATCCGCAGCGCACAGGGGGAACCAGACAAGCAGACCATCCGAAAAGAAGAGCGTCTAGTTACCCTATGTCACTGGCAGGAAGAAAGGCGGAGAGATGCGGCAGCAGACGGCTCAACAAGGTACGATCGATGGAGCCACCGCATACTTCCGGACATCACGACATAGCACCTGCGGAAACACGGTGAAGTGAACTTCCATCTTTGCCAGCTGCTCTCTGGCCACGGTTTTTTCCGAGACCATCTGCAATGTATGGGATTCACCGACTCAACGAGGTGCACTTGGTGTCTCAACGTCGACGAAACCGCGGCTCACGCGATCTTCGAGTGCCCACGGTTTGAGGAAATACGCCGAGAATTCCTCACCGTGGATGGCACCGTTCGGGTTACACCTGACAACCTGCAACAGCTCCTTCTCCGCAATCAGGACACGTGGAGCAAGATCACCGAGGGCGTGACCCGTATGACGACGCAGCTACAAAAGGAGTGGAACGACGAGCGAAATAGACTGGCGGCCGAGCGCCCTGCCCAAGCTGATCTACCAGCGAAAGTAAGGGATCTCATACGCCGGACTAGAAACGATCGTCGTAACGCCGCGCGGCGGGAAGCAAGAGCTCTTGCTCGAGCGGAGAGGGAGCGCGCAGCACCACCACAGCCCCCTCCCTCCACATCAACCGAAGTACAACGAGCATCGGTACGAGAACGCGTCCGCCAACATCACGCTCGTAAACGAGCTCAAACATCGCAGCAACAGCAGACGACGAGTGGCGAGCATCAGTGAAAACGACGCCTCGGTTCGTTCATCACTGACAGTTGACGAAGAGGCGGCCGTCCCAGCAGCCGTCACTTCGGGTCGCTAGCCGACCTAGCTGCAGTTCATTGGTGATGTAATCCAGTACAAACTTGAGCAGCAACCGCTGTATAGCGTGTGTATAATGTCAAATAGTGTAGCTCGGCTTTCACAAGTAGGTCCAAGTACCTGCTGCGTTAAAAACTTCAGAAAGGAGTAAGGCCCCTTCCCCATACCATGCCTCGCGGTACAGCATGGGGGAGATGTGGGTCGCGCACATCTGGAGTTTTAGTCGGTAGGAACCCGGCATACTGTGCTACCCGTATCTTGCAGTCGCTGTCTCAGTGACTGTGCGAAGATTTCTCCAGATGTAAAAAAAAAGCCGCCCACCGAAAACCGCCGCTACGAACTGTGCGTACACTCCAGCAATAATTAAAGCAGTTAAAGAGCGTATACGGCTAAATCCGGAACGTTCGGGAAGAAAAATGGCTCGTGACATGAAAATGAGTCACACCAGCATGCAAAAAATATTAAAAGAGGACCTTGAATATAGTCCTTTCAAAAAGCAAAAGATTCATGGTTTGTCCCGCAAAAACGTTGCTGATAGGGTTACCAGATCTCGGATGCTGCTGAAGACGCACGCTGCTCACAGCTTAATTTTTTCAGACGAGAAATTGTTTACTTTGGCGGTAACTTTAAATAAGCAAAACGATCGGGTCTATGGTCAAAGTCTTCGTGATATACCAGCAAGTAAAATAGCAGTCGAGAGATACCAAAATGCCTCAGCTGTGATGGTCTGGGGAGCGATATCCTCAAAAGGAAAATTACCACTGCTATTTATCGATCGGGGCGTAAAAATCAACAAAGAATATTATTTGGAGTTCGTTCTCAAGCGCCATTTGCTTCCTTGTGCCAAGGAACTATTTGGGGATGAGGAGTTTTGCTTTGAACAAGACTCAGCGCCTGCGGATAAAGCTTTGGTTGTTCAGTCATGGTGTAAGGATAATTTACCATGTTTCATCAGTTCCTTTGAATGGCCCGCAGCGTCTCCTGATTTGAACCCACTCGACTTCAGTATATGGGGATACATGCTAGGAAAGCTCAATAACGTAAAACATATGAATTTGGATAGTGGTGAAGATCTGGGATGAAATGCCGAACGAAGTCGTGCGTGCGGCGCGTGCGGCACTTTCCCGTTGCCACCCTGTATAGTCAACCAGATCGGTAAGGATTGGCTGTGATCGATGCAATGAAGATGTTTCATCGATTGATTTATGGGCGTAAGTTTTTGTTACAATTATGAGAGACAATTGTGTAATCGCTAGTATTAACGTCGACTGCGATAATTGTTATGTTGTTAATGAAGCTACTAAAGCATTGCCGTTGTATTTCACGTATGTGACTCAAGAAACATGCAATGATTCTGTTTTACAGAAGGCAATGAAATTCACGCAAAATGGTTGGCCTGAAAAGAAGATTACAGAGGGCGAGCTTAAACACTTGCAAGCCAGAAGGGATTCCCCTTTCCATTTTTAATGGATGCCTCCTTTTTGCATGTGTATCGGCTGGAATAACCTCGTCGGTCAGATTCCTGAGCCTCTACGTAGCTGGAATAGCCATTCTGGCTAGATTCCAGGAAGCACCTCTGAGTGGGTAACTTAATAATATCCATGAATAATATCGAAGACTAACAAGAGTTTGTAGCAAGCGCTGAAAAAGAGCAGTCGAGCATAATAAGAGGCTGAAAAAGGCGTTAAAAGAGAGGAAAACGGGCAGAAAGCGAACTTCCAGTTCGGCTTTCAGCTGCGAGCCAAACACCGATGGATCCCCTCTACAATGCTCTACGATGGAAGGCGCCATTGTCAACCCGCCCATGCCAACGATGACGACGTCATATCTCGTGAGCGGTGGCGTCAATGAACGCCCCGCCGTGCATCCCAGACGAAGGCGAGGACGAAATCGGTCGTCGATCCTTCGAAACCTGGAGGGACCTGTTGGAAGCGTCGTTAGCTCTAATAGGAATTGTCGACGAGGCGGCAAAAATGAACGGCTTCAAGGTTAGGGCTGGCTCAAAACTGCTAGAAATTTTAGAGGATGCACAAGCGACTTCGCTTGACATTCAGGTCACACCGTACTCAGGCGTTATGGACCGTCTGAAAGCCTTTGTAGCGGCCCAACCTGCCCAGACACGGTCATCTGGGTAGGCGTAATTAGTGGCGCTAGTATGGGTGCCGGCACGCGGCCGCTCATGATTCTCTTCCTGTTACCGCCGTAGAGCTGTTCAGCTATACCAATTGGAATATTGTAGTGAAGTGGATCGTGTAATAAACTAGTGATCCCCACAGTGGTGACCCCTATCGACGTGATCAGAGCAGTGCACGCTTCACCTAAAAGGAGCAGTGTCTGTGAAGTAAAACAGATCATCCGAAACTACCGCCCGCCATCGCGCTGACACCACGACTCGACGCATCGAACCAGCACCGCACCAGATAAGGATGTTCCATTCACCAAATTCTCACGACCCTTCCCCGGGGGACGGCACCAGTAAAGCCACAAACAGCCGCACCAACAGCCGTTCCTCTGGCGGCCACTGCGTCTCCACCGTCCCTGGCCCCCACACTCGTATCAGGGGCTGTCGATCCAGCAAAGGCGGTAGAAGCGTTAAGTTGGCCCAAGCTTTCTCCACCAACGATGGACACGAACGCCCTCGAGAGATATTTCTTATCCCTCGATTACTGGTTTGCCGCCTCGGGCGTGCTGCCATCCCATGACCTTGGAAGGTTCAACTTTATCATGGCCCAGGCCATGTGCCGCAAAAAGCGCTGCTCGACCTGCGCACAGAGTACGAGGACCTGCCTCCCACGGGAAAATACGAGCACGCAAAGAGGGTCCTCCTGAACCATTTAGCGGAGAGCCAACAGCGGCGGGTTGTCGGGTTTACATGTTGAGGTTGAAGTGTAAATGAGTTTTTTTTTTAAGTGAATAAAGTCAGTCGCGTCGAACACACGAACGAGTATAGAGCTCAACACAGACGGAACGCGACAGGGTGCAGCGAGTGCTGTCTGAAATGGTGCTCGGTGACTTAAAGCCTTCCCATACGCCGCACCAGCCAGCTGGAGCAGACTTCGCAACCTCCTACTGAAATGGGGGGGGGGGGGGGGAGACAATTTGATAAAAAAGAGAGCAGCAGATTGCAATTGTACCATTCCTAGTTGACGCCGAAGAACAACGAACACTCAAACACACGGGAAAAGAAATGGAGGGGACAAGTCGCCCGCGTCGGTCTACGTCCGTCTGCTCCGCCTCGGCTCCTGTAAAAACTAACAAAAACCCGATGGAGAAGATAATCAGCGCCAGTTGCCCGAAGATGCTAGTCACGGATGTGGCACCCGTGAATTGGCGAAACATGTATGAGCAGCAGGCTGAGGAGGTAAAGGCACAGAGGGAAACCATCGCGCAGCAGACGTCGGCGATCGTTGAGCTGACGAATCAAATCAACGAGCTACGGCAGTTGTTGCAATCGCAACAGCAGCAGGACCAGCAGCTGAAGCAGCTGAAGCAGCAGATTCAACAGCTGCAACAGCAACTGCAGCGGCAGGTGCAATTGTTGAAACAGCAGCGGCAGAAGAAGTCGCCGCAAGTGCCAGGAAGGGCCGACGAAAACCAGCTCACCGGATCGTTGGCGGGATCAACGGCCTCGTCTATTCGCCGAAGGAAAGCCGCTGCACTGAGGCAGCAGCTGGAAGCCGAACAAGCCATCAAGCTCGAACGGCTGAAAATCGAGCAGGAGTTCGTGGAACAAAAGTTCAAGTTGATCGAACAACAGCTCGATGAGGAGGAGAACGAAAGTGTATCAAACAAGAGCGAACTCGTTAATAGCTGGATCGAACGCACCAACACCATGAGAGGCAAAGAAATTGCGCGCGCTACTCACTCTCCAGAGAGGAGCGAGGACGGCGACATCACGAGAGAGATTCGGCACATGAGAGCAAATTTGAATCGCTCGGCTCCAACGATGTCTCAAAGGAGCAGCGACAGAAGCAGTCCAAGGCCACCTCCTCCTTCCCGCGTCGGTACCAAGCGTCATAAACGGATTACGCCGACGCTTCGGAAGGCCGGAACTGCTGCTGGAAGTTTTATTAGAAAGAGTAAGGAAGATCCCATCTCCCCGCGCGGGAGACCTCGAAGGTTTAATCTCATATGGCGAAGTCGCGCAGACTCTGTGCGCACACGTTCAGGCCGCGGGAATGGAAGACCACTTGAGGAACCCAACATTGATATCCGAGTTAGTGGAGAAATTGCCCCCCCCCCCACCCTTTGGGAAGTCCAGTTCACTCCTACTCCTGGTGACAGCAACGCTCCGAAAGAGAAAAAACGCCATCGACCACTCGGTCATAGCGGCCGGCGGACTTTCTCAGTCCGTACATGAATAGGTTCGAACCTAACCCCAGGTTTGGCCTCTTCATCGGAAAGATTTATCTTCCAATTAGACAAGCTGGCGGCACATATCCCCGAGGGAGAGTCGCATGACCAGCTAATACAAGTAGTCTTGGCAAAACTCACCGGAAAAGCAGTGAAGTGTTTTAGACGCCTTTGCGGAGATACGTGGCCCAAGGTGCGAGATCTCCTCAAAAAGGAATTTGGGAGATATCTTAAGTTGGAAAATGTAGCCCAGCAGGTGGAATATTTGGAGCAAGCTATCCATGAGCCCTTCAAAAGATACAAAGAAAGGGTAATGGAATTGTGTGTCCTATTAGAGCAAAATAAGAGGAATGGGGGAGAAGGAATTCCTATGAGGGTATTTCGTTCGCATGCTATCGCTGGTCTAAGGGAGGATCCCTTAGCGTTGAAAACTGCGGCGCGCATGCAACGGCAATTAGAGATTCGCGCTTTATTGGAATACCTAAATGAGGAAGATTTGGCTTTGCAAAATGAGATGGGACTAGAAAAACGATAGGCCAAGAAGCATATGTCACGGCAAGGAAATTACAACAATCATAACCCTCGAAACCACAATTTTGCAGAAAATAGAGAACGTTACCAAGGAGATGAGCATTATTATAATAATTTAGGCACACGCAGAACCCGGGAGGAGTTCCGCGGAGATACTATACCTGCCCCCAATCGTAACAATTAGGCACCGAGACAACAGCATCCAAACAAGACTCGCTATCAGGGCTATAACCACCAGCGAGAAGATAATCAGGAACAAAAACCCGGAGCAAACTTCCATCGAAGAAGAGAATACGGACAGGACGTTCCTGATTCCTACAATTAATCTATTAAAACGCGCACAAACTGTAAATGACCTAGGAGTAATTCTCGACGCGAAGCTGACTTTTACAAATCACTACGAGGACATTATCAAGCGGGCGAATCGTACGTTAGGTTTACTATTTAAAATGACCAAAGAATTTGACGATCCCATGTGCGTGAAGTCCCTTTACTGTTCCCTCGTTAGGTCACTACTTGAGACGAACGCGGTTGTATGGTCGCCGCATCAGGCTAGCTGGTCGTCTAGAATAGAGGCAATCCAACGGAAACTGACCCGGTACGCGTTAAAGAAGTTGCCCTGGGTGAGCCTCGATAACATGCCCAGCTACAATGTACGCTGCCTCCTTCTGGGCCTTGAACCTCTAACGAAACGCCGTCGTAACCACCAGGCTCTCTTTGCAGCCAAACTGCTAACTGGTGGCATCGATGCGCCGGCACTCCTTGTAAAATTAAGAATAAATGTTCCCAGGCAAGCGGCCCGGTATCGTCAGGCTCTTGCTATTCAGCACGCTAGCCACCTCTTCGGAGCCCATGAGCCCATCGCTGCAATGTCGCGCAGCTTTAATGAGGTGGCGGCTTACTTCGACTTTAATATTTGCCTATCTGATTTCAGGGAGCGCCTAAGATTCGCATGACAATACTTCACGCGCACCAACCTGTTTGTCACTATACTGTACTGTTACTTCACCTTGTAAATTGTAATCAATGTAATTTCATAGCTCATAAAGCCGATGCTGGCCAATGAGTCCAATAAATAAATAACAAATAACAAATAACAATCAATTCAATAAATCATATTCTGCGAGGAACGAATATGGTCATATTCGAAAAAACTAATACCTGGGAACTCATACAAACGTAGTGACGAACAGGGTTCCCGTTATAATAATAACAAACCATATGAAGAACCTAAGCTACAATGTGCACAGCGGCAAGCAAAGATTCATATCTCTAAACCTCATGTGGGATACGTAAAAGCTGGTTTAGATTATATTGGACAAGGATTGGTAGGATTAAAACTGAAAACAACAAAGGGAGAAGATATAGATTTCATGGTAGATACAGGAGCAAGTGTTAACCTGTTGAGATGGAAGGATGCGATTCAAGTGGGAATAAACGGAATAAATATAAAAGACACACTAAGACTATCAGGGGTCAACGACATAATTACGGAACCGTTGTTCTTCATCCCAGGGAGACCGATTTTATTGAGAAAGAAACACAACACCAGACCAATACGACAAATAATTTCGAACAAATCGGTGGTCGAATAAGGGTTGCTATGTTACGATTGGAACCACACAATAATAGCACCCATACGGATACAGATAGAGGAGCGGAGGAATACGAACGTGAGGAAGAAGAAGAATGCTACAAAGAAGTTGACTTGGATTCTAATATTGATTGTGACTTGGTGGAGTATCGACAAACCATGAAGTTAACCGGCAAATACCGTGAGAACAAATTGATGGAAACCCTTAAAATACAAGAAAAGGGGAATCAATAGATCAGCTTATACTCAAATATAGTGACGTATTTTTCTTAGAAGGAGACGAATTTACTTGCACAGACGCAGCGGTACATGAAATAGAAACCACCAGCAATGTACCCATTTACAAAAGACAGTACTGTTTTGCGGAAATGACGAAAGCTCACGTCAAAGAGCAAATAGATGAAATGGTGGAGCAAGGAATCATCCGACACAGTTCGAGTTTACGCGAATGCCTATGGGATTACAGAATAGCCCGCTTGAAGAAACGCTTGTACGGTCAAAAGTAGAAAAACGACAAGCCGCTGCCGACAAAAAGCAGCAGCATCAACAGCAGCAACCCCAGCAGAAGCAGAATCAGCGAAAGACGAACAAGAAGCCGGCGGATAAAGATGGAATACTCTTGGACCTCATCAAAGTTGTCCCAAAGTCTTCACACACAGTGAAGGAGGTCTGCAAGCTGGCATGGAAGGCCGACCCCAACTAGAAAAATTTCAACGAAGTGCTGTTCCTACAGGATGGCTGCAACATTCGGATCCGGGAAACTGTTGACGGTTCCGAGATGGAAGCTGCCATCGCGAAAGAAGTAGGGGAGGCTGGCAACGTGACGCTGGTGCAGGAAAAGGCGACGGTCAGTATCGACGAGATCGACCAGCTAGCAGAGAATGAGGACGTCGAGAAGATCCTCCGCAGGCTGTTTGGCGAATCGGTCAAGCTCGATGTGCGGATGACCGAATATCACACTGGGCAGCAAAGGGCGATGGTGGTAATCCCTTGCAAAAGCGCGCTAAATATCGATGGCGTTTACGTCAAAATCGGGCACACATTTTGCAAAATCTGCGTTCATGGACCGATGCCCGTCGAACTGATACACTGCTTCCGATGCCTGGAACGCGGAAACCTTGATCGGGACTGCAAGAACACAGATCGCAAACATCTGTGCTTGCAATGCGGTGAGCAAGGACACATGCAGAAGGACTGTACAGCCTCGAAGGTCGTCTGCATACTGTGCGGCGGTCCCCACCGCATTGGTTCGAAAATGTGCAATAAAGCCTCGCAATGTCGATAAAAGTCCTGCAGGCCAACATCGGGCGCTGTCGAGTATCTCAGGACCTCCTGCGATAGACGGCATTCGAGAAGCACATCGACGCGCTACTAGTCACAGAGCCGTATTGTGTGCCGGAAGATCCGCGTTACGTATGCGATCCGACACGCAAGGCGGCCATAGCAGCGAGTGGAGGGAATGCGATCCAGTACATCAGGAGCGCTACAGTCAACGGAATGGTTGCTGCTGACATTGAGGGTGTTACCTTCGTCAGCTGCTACGTCCCACCGTCGAAAACCCCCCGTCGAAGTGAGCCACAACTTGAAGCGTTGATGGATTCTATCACTACCGTGGTAGCTGGACGACACCGTGTGGTCATCACCGGGGACTTCAACGCGCACTCTCCAGAGTGGGGATGCACCAAGGAAGATGTCCGGGGTGAGCAACAGGCGTCCTTAGTACGGCTCCTGGGACTAGTGGTCCTCAACGATGGTCGAACCCCCACGTACAAAGGCGGATGGCGAGGCAGAAGGGCGGCAGCTACACCGTCGATAGTAGATGTCACCTTCGTTTCTCCCTGCCTAGCGGGCAGAAACCGCTGGAGAGTGACGGAAGGCGACTATGGGGACCATCGTCCAATATGGTTTATCATCCCAGCCAAACAATTGCCAGTAACACCACAACGGGCAAGGAGCGACAGTGGAATAGAGCTCATTTCGACGTGGAGCTCTTTCTACACTCGCTTGCGGCGCAGCGATTCGAGGAAATCAAAACCGGCGACATCCAAGAGCTGACCAGGCAAATGACCAAAGCATGCGACGCCACCAGACGTAGACGTAGCAGCAAACCTGGCCCGCGCAGGTCGCTGTACTGGTGGACCACCAAAATGACGGATCTTCGGGTGGCATCTAACCGCGCGAAGAGTCATGGAAAGGAGCAAAGGTTAGCCGGAGTTTGAGGAAGCTGAGATCGCCTACCAAGCCTCCATAAGAGCAATGCAAGAAGAAAGCTCTCAACGCAAAAAGATCTGCGCAGAGGAACTGGCAAACTCGGCGGCTGATAATCTGTACGGCAATGCTTACAACCTGGTCAGAACGAGGCTCCAAGGGAAGCAAAGTCCACCCATCACGGATCCGGAGATGCTGGACAAAATAGTGGGACACCTGTTCCACCAGCACCCGCCGACCTGCCTGCCGGCAAAAAGGCCCCTGGGCCGGATGATGGACTACCAAACTATGCTGTCAAGACGGCGATGGCGCGCTACCCAGAAGTATTCCAGCGGCTCTAACAACGACTGCTGGAACGGGGAACATTCCCCACCCAGTGGAAGGTCCAGCAACTGGTGCTTCTCAAAAAGCCTGGCAAACCGCCTGGCCTACCGTCCTCCTATAGGCCACTATGCATACTCAACACTGTAGCGACCCAACCTACCCAGACGCGGTCATCTGGGTAGGCGTAATTAGGGCGCTAGTGTGGGTACCGGGACGCGGCCGGAACTCACCTGCACGAGACAGGTATTTAAGAGCGCACGCGACCGGTCATAGCTCTCTTCCTTGTTACCGCCGTAGAGCTGTTCTGCTATACGAATTCGCGAGAGTAAAGTGAAGTGGATTGTATGATAAACTTTGATCGTACAATAAAGTAGTGAAACCTCAAAAGAGATACTTCCACAGTGGTGACCCCAAATCGTGATCGGAGCAGTGCACGCTTCGCCGAAAAGAGCAATCTGTGTCTGTGTCTGTGCCAGTGAAGTAAAAGGAACCGACGCCACCGCCCGCCATCGCGCTGCAAAGAAAGAAGAACCGACGCCACCGCCTGCCAGCGCGCCAAGTATGTTCCATTCTCCAAATCATATGCCTGTCTCTACATTAGGGCGGAGGGGGAGCCGGTATCTCGGTGCAGCTGCTGACGGCAAAGTCGAAGGTAGTGTCCCTGTCCATTCCGCACTCCATTGCGCGACTGGAGCTATGTGGCGCGCAATTGGCGAAGAAACTTGTGCAGAGGGCTCAACGGTCGTTTGCAAAGGACCATCCCGTGCGCTATTGGACGGACTCAATGACAGTGCTGCATTCGCGACGACGTTGGAAACCGTTCGTCTGCAATCGAGTTGCGCTAATCCAGAAGAGACGAAAAAGAAAATCCGTCGATTTTCTATGAAATTGGTACCATGCGTAAACCAAATCATTCAAGATGCTGGAAGTAATTCAACCACCACTGAGATAGTGCAGACATTCCAGGAGTTTATTAGCACAGGATCTCGACCCGCATATCCTACTCGGGAAGAGATGTTGGAGATGTGCGAAACATTTGCCGCCCAAGGTGCCATCGTTGATCAACAGCGGCTGGTGAATCGGGCATCGCGACAAACTGTTCCAATTTTCTCTGTTAGTAAGCGGAATATCACTGAAATTGGTGTTGGCCGTTATTGGCACCGGGGTATTGAAACTTCTATTAAAGAAGTTCTGCCCTTATTAAACAGCAGCACAATCGAGCTGCATTGCAATATCGATGGGGTGCCGTGCGGAGAATACGGGCACCTTTGGCCTATTTCCGCGCAAATAGTCGGGGTAGCTCGAGCAAGGGTACTCACTGTTGGCCTGTGGTATGGGTCAGCAGTGACACCACCGCCTCAATTTCTGGACCAAATTGTGGCGGAGGCCGAGCGCCTCGCAACCAGCGGCTTTACTTGCGCGGGAACGCGCTGCAAGGTGAAGGTCCGCTCCTTTGTGGCGGACGCCCGAGCGCGCCAAGTCCTCACCGGCACAACAACAAGTGCAGCGATATGCTCTTGTCCGAAATGCCTAATCCGAGGGAAACGGCTGAACTACGCAACCTTTTATAAAACGTTAACGCCGTGGGCGGCGCGGACCAACCAAGATTTTCGGCGTAACGTATATAGTCACGTTATCGACGGTCCCAGCGCTACCAGCGATGACACCGGCGCATGCCGAAAGCGCTGACGCGACACCATCGCTACTTGCGCTCTGTGGGAACGGGCAACCGAGCGAAGACGACACCAGCCCGCTGCCACCGAATAGCAATTCAGCAATAATGCGTGCGCGCTATGTTCCGTTCCGTTCTTCCGCGCGGCGCAACCGTTAGGCTAAGCGATAGTTTTAAGAAAACACCTTTTCACTTTTGATTCGAAGCTTAAATAATAAAGACGTGGGTTCCCCACGCATAATTGGCGCAGCCGCACGGAGCCAGCTGAAGTGACAAAGTGTAAAACAGTGGAGAAATTGCGCAACAACAAACGCAATTAAAGTGATCCCGCCGAGATTTTGTCAAAGCATTCGCGACATAAGGACAGATTTGTCGTCGTAGAAGTAGAGGATCCACCCGCAGAGTCACCTGGAGCACCAGCATCGTCAGCCGGCCTACGCAATCCTCGACAGCAAAAACCGTAAGTACCTTCTTTTAATACAGTGAGTCTTACGAAGAAAAAGTGACAGAGAACATTGTGCACTACCAGATAGACACAATATTTTCTTTCCTTTTTAACTTGAAGCCACTACTAGATAGAGCTTTAAGCCTGGCTATTATTAATGCCAAATTTTAAAGAGAAGGCATTTAATAAAGCACGAAACCTGCTTCGGGAACAAGGTATCCATTCTGATACAAATTCCGAAACAGACGAAAGTTTGGAATCAGGTGAACATTCACACATTCCAATTCCAAACTTAGACTTAACACTAGAAAATCTCACGATGGAACCCCAAACAGGGTCGAATCCACAACAGGACGCGAACGCTATTAGCGAACAGTTGGCTCAGATGATGAGAGCCATAGAAGCTGTTAGTTATAGACAAAACCAATACGAGTCGCGTCTTAACTCAAATAGTGCACCAACAGTACAGAACGTCCAGGAAATCCAAAGTGCTAGCAGAATCTTATCGGGAGATCTATTTAAGATTCCTGACCCAATCAAAATGTTGCCAACCTACAACGGAAATAAAAAGCAGCTTAGAAATTGGTTAGAGAGTGCTGAAAAGACACTCAAATTGTTTGAAAATCTAGTAGCTCCAGAGGTGTATGAAATTTTTTTGAACACAGTAATCAACAAAGTTGAAGGGCACGCTAAAGATATAATTTGTACAAACGGAAATCCGAAAACGTTTGAAGACGTAAAAAATATTTTAACAGAGTGTCTTGGCGACAAACAGGACCTCTCAACATACAATTGTCAGTTATGGCATAATAAGATGGATGGTAACACCAGTAAGCACTATAAAAGAACGAAAGAGCTCGTCCACAATATCAAATCAATAGCTAAACAAAATCAAAAGTATAACGAACATTGGGACGTTATTAATGATTTTATTGATGAATACAGTCTCTCAGCGTACATAAATGGTCTTCAAGATCCATATTTTGGCTACGTTCAAGCGGCCGAACCTAAATCCATTGATAATGCATATGCATTTATATGCAAGTTTTCATCAAATGAGTGCAACAAAAATCTGACAGAGACTTACACACCACAAAGTAACAGGATTCATTGTCCCCTAATTTTCCTACCTTTCTTCCAACTTCCCATAGCACTCATCGTATTCGTTTTCTCTCTATTTTTAGCAAAACCAATAGAAATAAGGAAAATCAATAGTAATAAGCGAATTATAAATAGGAGTTATTAGAAGAGCTAATAACAATAGCTATTACCTAACCTAAATTTTCTTTATTAAACACAAAGGTAGAAACTAGCCCTATCCAAATGTATCTGTTGCTGTATACCTTTGTAATAATAGGTTTATCTGTTAACGGTCAGGAGCTTCAAATTACAAATCTAAATAATCAACCAATTATAATACTAGAAAAACACCCGTGTAAAATGCAAGTCGGCGTTATCAATATTATTCACCAGATAAATATTACAGATTTAGAAAACACAATTCATTCGGCAACGCAAGTCGCT
Organism: Anopheles darlingi; assembly: GCF_943734745.1. Classification (NCBI taxonomy): domain Eukaryota; kingdom Metazoa; phylum Arthropoda; class Insecta; order Diptera; family Culicidae; genus Anopheles; species Anopheles darlingi. The sequence goes on from NC_064874.1 coordinate 56,272,373, forward strand.
TTTAGCCAGACTAATAGCCCATTAGGAAACATCGCAAAACAGAAAGCTAGGACTCTATACTCAAACTTTAAGAAGATAAAACCGAAAAACCATCAAAGACGAAGCATCGATCTAATCGGATCTACATGGAAATGGATCGGTGGAAGCCCTGACGCGCACGATCTTCAAATTATAAATCTTACCATGAACAATTTGATTGATTCCAATAACATGCAGTTCCAAATCAATGAACAACTTGGAAACAGAATCAAAGCCCTCACCGACGAAATCAAAGTGTTAGCGAAAAGTAAGCAAAATAACGAATATCTATTCAACGAATTCGAGTTACTAGTAGCAATCATGAATATTGATGCCATCAACAACATTATAGAAGGAATACAAGAAGCGATAGCATTGTCTAAAGCATCAGTGACAAGCACCAAACTACTTTTGACACACGAAATTGCATCAATTCAAAAGATTTTAGAAAATCAAGGAGTAAAAATAGACATGCCAGAAGAAGCAATCAATTACGTTACTCCTAAAATAGCAGTTAACCCAGAAACTCTGCTATACATATTAAAAGTGCCGGAGTTACAAAAAGAAGAATCGAAAATAATGCAACTAGTCGCATTAAACCACAACAATTCAATTATCAACGAATATCCAAACTATCTGCTACGATATCAGAAAACATTGTTCACAACCACAAACCCCGAAGAATACGTCCAAAAATCTTCATACACCAAAACATTTACTGATAGTTGTATTTCCCCTCTCGTGATGGGAACAGAAAGCCATTGCACAGCTTCTCCGGACTATTCCACTACTGCAAAGCTAATAGATGACAACGTCGTAGTTATAAATAACGCAAACGATCATCTCTTGAAGTCCGATTGTGGCCCTGATGATAGATTGCTCAGCGGTAACTTTCTGCTTACATTTTCAAATTGCACAATACTCTTCGATAACCAGAATTTTACGACGAAAGAAATGTACACAAGAAATCCCACGTTACTAGGAGCAACTTATAATATCGCTCTCCATCGCCAAATAATTGAAAAAAATCTAACAGTTCTCGACAACAGAACGGCGATGAACAGAAAACACATTGACCACATCTACCTGCAACAATCGAAGAATTTAATCTGGAATTGGAGCCTGCTTGGAGGTATTGGAGCAACAACAGCAGTAACGATTGCAATAGTGATATTCGTTTACATTTATCTTACACACTTGATTTCGGCGATCATAGCTAATATTGGAAAAAGAAACTCTCGCCAACAAAACCGTCGTGAAACCGACAACAACGAAGTTTAAACGCATGAGGACACGCTTTTTCACCCCCCGGAGAAGTCACGTTATCGACGGTACCAGCGCTACCAGCGATGACACCGGCGCATGCCGAAAGCGCTGACGCGACACCATCGCTACTTGCGCTCTGTGGGAACGGGCAACCGAGCGAAGACGACACCAGCCCGCTGCCACCGAATAGCAATTCAGCAATAATGCGTGCGCGCTATGTTCCGTTCCGTTCTTCCGCGCGGCGCAACCGTTAGGCTAAGCGATAGTTTTAAGAAAACACCTTTTCACTTTTGATTCGAAGCTTAAATAATAAAGACGTGGGTTCCCCACGCATAATTATATATGGCAGCTGGCTACCACAAGCATTCATCGCCATTGCTGAACCTCCCATATTTTGATATGGTTGAGGACATTATAACAAGTGACAACCTACATGTGTTGTACATAGGGGTTATGGAGCGCTTTTTGAACATCATCTGTCAATATACCGCCAACATGAAAGGAATGTTGAAAAAGAACAATCTTCCGAATGAGATCAAGGCCCCATCGCCAGTGCGGCCAACAGCAGGGCACACGTACACCAGAAAACACCTAGCTTATATATTGGAATATGCCGGCATACAAATCTTCAAGGGAGCGACTAAAAAATACTTGTACAACATGTACATTGATTTAATGGTGGCCGTGAGAATATATTCGGCGGACACGTACAGAAAGTACTTAATTACGGCGAAGGAGCTTATCATAGCATTTAGTGACGAGTAGCTGAAGTTATACACGTATGCCGGCCAACCATTCCATTTGCTGCATCATATCTACGATGAATCTCTCTATAGCATTTCTACTCTTATCTTCGAAGACTCGTTCGACCAGTTTCGCGACGAAAAACTGCAAACGAACGACCCGCTGAACAACGTCGCGGATTTCATCGACAAGCGAGCGGCAGAGTCTACGATCGAAGTTGAACATCCAGTTTACAAAAAGTATTCCGGCGAGTTCTACTCCATCATGAAAATGTACAACTATACATTGGGCGCCGAGGATTTTGTGGATAAATGGCTAATAACAACATCCGGCAAAGTGATAGCAGTCAAAGGCTTTAAAAAATCATCCAATGCTGTAATAGGACATGAATTGCATAGCTACAGAGAAATTTCGAAGGAATTGAATCTTCATCGTATCAGTAATTGGCCTTCCTGGACCCTCAGTGGCCGAAGAGAGCGACGTGCGTGGACGAGTTGATCGACCAGGGTGAGGAGCGGGCTGACCCGGAGCTGGTTGTCGGAGTGTCCACGTTGGCGAGCTTTAATACGCAGCTGTTTGCAAGGTTTTCGTCATACTCAAGGCTTCAGCGTGCCACGGCATATTGGCTGCGGTATATTCGGAAGTTGCAGGCGGCTGCCACTGGCAGCACAAAGGCATCGCACGGATCGTGGACTCCCTTATATAGGGATGAGCTTCGTCAGGCGGAGCTCAGGTTGTGCCAGTTGGCGCAACACGACTCATTTTTGGAGGAGATTCAGGCGGTCAAGAAGGGCCGAGAGATTCCACGCAGCTCTCGCCTGAAGTGGTTGGCGCCGTTCTTAGACGTTAATCAGGGACGAGTGAATAGGCTGCGCGAGTACGAGGTACTTCAACGACATCATCAGTGTGTGTGGGCTCGTTGGTACCCGGAGTACCTGCAACAGCTCCAGGCACGCGCGCGTCATCTCAATGCAAAGCCAGTAGGACTGAAAGAGGGACAATTGGTAGTGATAAGAGAAAATAACGTTGCACCTACAGTGTGGCCGATGGGCAGGATCGTCAAGACCCATCCAGGCAAGGACGGGGTTGTCCGCGTGGTAACGTTACGTATAGCGTCAGGGAAGGAGATTACACGCGCCGCGGCAAGGTTGGCACTTCTGCCAAATCAAACCAGCAATACCGATACAGATCCCGTTAAGTCAGCGGAATAGGGCTTAACCAACACAGATAGCAAGGAGTATCACAGATAGCGAGGAGTATGACAGATAGTGAGCAGGTACTCAGTGATACTAGGTAGGTACTCACTGCTGCTGATTTAGGGAACCATTCCGGTCTGCGTCATTATTTTATTCACTAGGTTTGTGCTCATACATTAGCTCAGTTGTGAGGTTTATAAAAAATTGGCATTTTTTGGTGACCGGAATGTTTGAAATTCAAATAGGTGGTGGGTTACGCTTAAGGTGGTGGATTTTAGGATAAGTTAGGAAGAAACGACTATAAACGGACGAACAAAAAGAACAGAAATAAACCGGGGAGATCGATAGTTCTAACGGCCGAGTTCAGACGCAAAATTCGCGATTTCGTTTTACTCAACATTTTGGTCCTTCGAACCGGATTTGGAATCGGAAAACCCGGCAATCAAGGGTTCGCGAGTTTGGTGTTTCGAGGTTTGCACTCGGCAATCAAGAGTGTAATCAGGGTTCGCGCGGTTTTCGGTGGTTTTTGGTGCTCGGGGAAAGGTCGTCGACCTCGGTTTTAAGCGCAAAGGTTTGGTGCTAACTGGTGGTTGGTTCAAAAGTAACGATGGACTGTTGGGTAGCGCGTTCGTCAATAACCGCGCAATCATGGACAAAAGGGGGAAGGCTGCCCTTCAGAAGAAGCGTCGTGGTGCATTGGAAAGTGTTAAAGTGCTAGAGCGGTTCCAGGAAACATTCCAGGACGACGCCGCGATCCAGATTCCCGATGCAATGGAGGATCTGGATCGGTACAAGGACCAGTATCTCGCAGCAATGGCGAAGCTCGAGGAGCTGGAAGACGACGTGGAGGCTAGCGACGCCCTCCTTCTTGAAATGGTTTCGAGATTCGGGTTGAATCACGGAGGACATTGAATGTTCTATTGTGTGAGAAGATCTATGCAGCCTCGACAACCCGCAACGCTGCTGGACGGTATGTGGTACGATTGCCATGCAGCACAGATCCGAATATCGTTCTGGGAGCGTCCAAGCAGATCGCAGACCGCCGGCTTCTCGCAGTGGAACGGCGATTGAAGGACAACCCTGAAATGAGGGAGGCATACTGTGATTTTATGCATGAATACGAGCGATTGGGCCACATGAAGAAACTATCGGAACCCATCGATGATACAGCAAGCAGGCAAGCAGTAATCCCAGGATCCCCACCGAAAGATGTGCCGGTCGGGGTGGCCGGTCATTGGTCAGGGAGTCATACGGCGCTGTCCGCGCCTCAGCAGCTGGAAGTGCCGCGGTTTGTGTCGTTTCCGCAGCCATCAAGTGTCCAGGTGCATGCCTTCGCGGATGCCTCACACGAGGCATATGGTGCATGTCTCTACATTAGGGCGGAGGGGGAAGCCGGTATCTCGGTGCAGCTGCTGACGGCAAAGTCGAAGGTAGTGTCCCTGTCCATTCCGCACTCCATTGCGCGACTGGAGCTATGTGGCGCGCAATTGGCGAAGAAACTTGTGCAGAGGGCTCAACGGTCGTTTGCAAAGGACCATCCCGTGCGCTATTGGACGGACTCAATGACAGTGCTGCATTCGCGACGACGTTGGAAACCGTTCGTCTGCAATCGAGTTGCGCTAATCCAGAAGAGACGAAAAAGAAAATCCGTCGATTTTCTATGAAATTGGTACCATGCGTAAACCAAATCATTCAAGATGCTGGAAGTAATTCAACCACCACTGAGATAGTGCAGACATTCCAGGAGTTTATTAGCACAGGATCTCGACCCGCATATCCTACTCGGGAAGAGATGTTGGAGATGTGCGAAACATTTGCCGCCCAAGGTGCCATCGTTGATCAACAGCGGCTGGTGAATCGGGCATCGCGACAAACTGTTCCAATTTTCTCTGTTAGTAAGCGGAATATCACTGAAATTGGTGTTGGCCGTTATTGGCACCGGGGTATTGAAACTTCTATTAAAGAAGTTCTGCCCTTATTAAACAGCAGCACAATCGAGCTGCATTGCAATATCGATGGGGTGCCGTGCGGAGAATACGGGCACCTTTGGCCTATTTCCGCGCAAATAGTCGGGGTAGCTCGAGCAAGGGTACTCACTGTTGGCCTGTGGTATGGGTCAGCAGTGACACCACCGCCTCAATTTCTGGACCAAATTGTGGCGGAGGCCGAGCGCCTCGCAACCAGCGGCTTTACTTGCGCGGGAACGCGCTGCAAGGTGAAGGTCCGCTCCTTTGTGGCGGACGCCCGAGCGCGCCAAGTCCTCACCGGCACAACAACAAGTGCAGCGATATGCTCTTGTCCGAAATGCCTAATCCGAGGGAAACGGCTGAACTACGCAACCTTTTATAAAACGTTAACGCCGTGGGCGGCGCGGACCAACCAGGATTTTCGGCGTAACGTATATATGGCAGCTGGCTACCACAAGCATTCATCGCCATTGCTGAACCTCCCATATTTTGATATGGTTGAGGACATTATAACAAGTGACAACCTACATGTGTTGTACATAGGGGTTATGGAGCGCTTTTTGAACATCATCTGTCAATATACCGCCAACATGAAAGGAATGTTGAAAAAGAACAATCTTCCGAATGAGATCAAGACCCCATCGCCAGTGCGGCCAACAGCAGGGCACACGTACATCAGAAAATACCTAGGTTATATATTGGAATATGCCGGCATACAAATCTTCAAGGGAGCGACTAAAAAATACTTGTACAACATGTACATTGATTTAATGGTGGCCGTGAGAATATATTCGGCGGACACGTACAGAAAATACTTAATTACGAAGCGATAAGCGAAGGAGCTTATCATAGCATTTAGTGACGAGTACCTGAAGTTATACACGTATGCCGGCCAACCATTCCATTTGCTGCATCATATCTACGATGATGTTCGAAAACTCCAATCTCTCTATAGCATTTCTACTCTTATCTTCGAAGACTCGTTCGACCAGTTTCGCGACAAAAAACTGCAAACGAACGACCCGCTGAACAACGTCGCGGATATCATCGACAAGCGAGCGGCAGAGTCTACGATCGAAGTTGAACATCCAGTTTACAAAAAGTATTCCGGCGAGTTCTACTCCATCATGAAAATGTACAACTTGAGCGCCGAGGATTTTGTGGATAAATGGCTAATAACAACATCCGGCAAAGTGATAGCAGTCAAAGGCTTTAAAAAATCATCCAATGCTGTAATAGGACATGAATTGCATAGCTACAGAGAAATTTCGAAGGAATTGAATCTTCATCGTATCAGTAATTGGCCTTCCTGGACCCTCAGTGGCCGAAGAGAGCGACGTGCGTGGACGAGTTGATCGACCAGGGTGAGGAGCGGGCTGACCCGGAGCTGGTTGTCGGAGTGTCCACGTTGGCGAGCTTTAATACGTAGCTGTTTGCAAGGTTTTCGTCATACTCAAGGCTTCAGCGTGCCACGGCATATTGGCTGCGGTATATTCGGAAGTTGCAGGCGGCTGCCACTGGCAGCACATAGGCATCGCACGGATCGTGGACTCCGTTATCTAGGGATGAGCTTCGTCAGGCGGAGCTCAGGTTGTGCCAGTTGGCGCAACACGACTCATTTTTGGAGGAGATTCAGGTGGTCAAGAAGGGCCGAGAGATTCCACGCAGCTCTCGCCTGAAGTGGTTGGCGCCGTTCTTAGACGTTAATCAGGGACGAGTGAATAGGCTGCGCGAGTACGAGGTACTACAACGACATCATCAGTGTGTGTGGGCTCGTTGGTACTCGGAGTACCTGCAACAGCTCCAGGCACGCGCGCGTCAACTCAATGCAAAGCCAGTAGGACTGAAAGAGGGACAATTGGTAGTGATAAGAGAAAATAACGTTGCACCTACAGTGTGGCCGATGGGCAGGATCGTCAAGACCCATCCAGGCAAGGACGGGGTTGTCCGCGTGGTAACGTTACGTATAGCGTCAGGGAAGGAGATTACACGCGCCGCGGCAAGGTTGGCACTTCTGCCAAATCAAACCAGCAATACCGATACAGATCCCGTTAAGTCAGCGGAATAGGGCTTAACCAACACAGATAGCAAGGAGTATCACAGATAGCGAGGAGTATGACAGATAGTGAGCAGGTACTCAGTGATACTAGGTAGGTACTCACTGCTGCTGATTTAGGGAACCATTCCGGTCTGCGTCATTATTTTATTCACAAGGTTTTTGCTCATACATTAGCTCAGTTGTGAGGTTTATAAAAAAATTGGCATTTTTTGGTGGCCGGAATGTTTGAAATTCAAATAGGTGGTGGGTTACGCTTAAGGTGGTGGATTTTAGGATAAGTTAGGAAGTAACGACTATAAACGGACGAATAAAAAGAACATAAATAAACCGGGGAGATCGATAGTTCTAACCGCCGAGTTCAGACGCGTAATAGCAGCGGCCAAGCTGTGCGACTACGATGGGGAAAAGTTACTGGCAGAAGCGTTGCTGACGTGATCCAGCAACACGCGGTGAACATCAAAGTGCTGAGAGAGGCTGGTCGAAAAGTGCTTCGCAAAGGGGGTTCCCTCACGGACCTTGTCGACAGAATCCGTGGGTACGAACTTGACCGGAGCAACGAGGAGATTTACGTGAAGGCACACCCCGCAGCACGCGACGCTACAGTGGCAGCCGTTTCTTACGGTCAGCAGAGAGGAAGTTGGCCACAGAGGAATAACTTCCGAAGAGATATATAAAGCGATGCGGACGATGAACAGGCCCGTTCAACTCGCAAGGCCGCAAGAGAAATTGGCAATATTCATACCCAACCGGTCAAAATGGGAAGCTGGATAAACAACCATGCTGGAGGTGTACCAACAACAATTACGTGCCCTCCGGATGTTTCGCATTGTTGTAGAACAAAGTGTGCCACATCGAGACCTTGCTTGCACCAAATTCCCTTCTCCTGCTTCATCCAAACGTAGGAGCTCGGACGACAGAGACGGCAGAACCGCCAAGGTGGCAGCGGTAACAAAAGAAGAAACTGAGGATGCGGTAGCCGTAAGTGACCCGAACGAATAAATTTCGATGACGTTAATGGACGTACACATTTGATTGATTTTGTTGTTGTTGTAACGAATTCGGAAATGGAATAAACTTATCGTCAGTAGTTAATTCCAGTAGGAATGTAAACCTATATTTCGTTACTCAAGCAGAAAAGGGGTTGTCGCTGTCGGGACGATACGATACTGCTGAAGAAATGATGGACAAAGTAAAGCGAGATACAAAGTTAGGCATGAAACGCGATCGCAACGCGCGCATGTGCATTATGAAAACAGACCACCCAGCCAGCTAAACGCTGACAAGGATGTTTATATTACGGAAGCGCAAACTATACGATTAGCAAGAGCCTCCCATTTATGTTTCTGCACATAAGCAGCAAGGTTAATAAGAATCGACTATATAAACGTGCTCCACTCGATGATTAAATGTCAGTCAGTTAGTCGAATTACTTGCGGTCACCAGAACAACTCCGTGTTCTCTTTTAATCCGATCTCGGAGAATCGGGCTTCGGGCTTTCAGGTTCACGGTGCTGATCAAGCTAAGTAAATATCTGACCCGCGTGGCGCGCGACGCGAACGATGCGAGTTCCCTTCGCGCTCGAATCGACTCGAGACAACAACATGGTGGCTCCAGAGAGGAGGTTACAATTCGCGCGCGTTGTAGCTTCGACCGATCGTACTCACGTATAGATGTGCTGTCGCCTAAAGAACAGCCAAAGTGTTAGGAAAACGTCCCAGAGTGAAAGTTCACCGAATCTTGGGTGCCTCAGTGTAGAACCCAGAGAGTCGCAAAGTAGAAGCCGTATCGAACGGACGTGTTTTGTGTGTGCTGCGCGTCGATGCAAGAAGAAGAATAACAAAACAAAGAGATGTGTTGTGTGTCGAGAAATCAGAGGTAGCTGGCGACGGTCCGGAATTCAATACCGGAAGCCGCTTCCGCTTCGCTATTTGCTTTCTCTGGTCATTCGCTTCGCTGCCGTCTGGCCGTATGATCTCCACGAGCCCTTGGCGACAGCCACTATTCGTGGAACGTTTTCATCAGTTGACGAAGAGGCGGCCGTCACAGCAGCCGTCACTTCGGGTCGCTAGTCGACCTAGCTGCAGTTCATTGGTGATGTAATCCAGTACAAACTTGAGCAGCAACCGCTGTATAGCGTGTGTATAATGTCAAATAGTGTAGCTCGGCTTTCACAAGTAGGTCCAAGTACCTGCTGCGTTAAAAACTTCAGAAAGGAGTAAGGCCCCTTCCCCATACCATGCCTCGCGGTACAGCATGGGGGAGATGTGGGTCGCGCACATCTGGAGTTTTAGTCGGTAGGAATCCGGCATACGGTGCTACCCGTATCTTGCAGTCGCTTCTCCAGATGTAAAAAAAAAGTGTAGAACCCAGATTCGCACGTTACAGTGAGTCGTGAAATGAGGTGTACTGCTGCCTAAAGAGCAGAAGTGCTTACAAAGGTGTAGGTGCATATAAACTATTAACAATAAGTCCAGTTCCGTGACGGATTGGCTGAAAATATTCCAAAACAGTGCCTGGAAAGTGCAAGCTTCCGGAGTGAAAGTGTCTCCCCCAGGATCGTATCGCACAAGGTGATAATTCACCATCAAGCGACAGAACGCACTACACAGATAGTGCAGCAAGTTTTAGCGTGACGACGTCACCGAGGCCGGTCTTAGGCAGTAATTCCGGGTCGTGCTAGATCATCGTAAATTCTTTGATCAAATCGGGGTTCGTACAAACGAATACCTAGCATCCTAGATCGTTCAATCGACAAGGATAAAGCAGAAGAGATCTGCAAAAACTCAAAAGAGCAACCAAAGCAACGACCGTAAAATCGGCGAGAATATACGGCCAGAAAGGCTATCATAGTTTAAAGTGAAATTAAGTTCTGCACTACGGTTGGAATCAGGAGCTAGCTCGAGCAGCAGCGGCAAAGATCCTGAATTCAATAAGATTCATCCTATTGCAGCTGCCCAAACCTGCCTCCACCACCGATCTACCCCTGTTTTTGGTCGCTGCTATGATTTGCCTCGGTTCGGAAAGGCGTAGTAACAATCCGCCACAAAGTAGGCATCGCGTCAACAGCGCCCGCCGCTCAATCATAACAATCGATGAGAATCGATGACGATCACCACGATAATGAGAAGGTACGTTTAGCTGAAGCGCGCGGAACAATCCGAAAATTAATTAGTGTTCCGGAGACCTCAGCTTCTCATACTGGGTCGCCGCGAAAGGGACAGCGTAAGAAGCGATCGAATGCCATTTTCTGGCTGATGACAGCATAAATTAACTCAAATTCGGGGCCAAATCTGCCGAGGCTCTCGCAGATGAAAGATTTAAAGCCATACAGAGGAAAATTAGCAGGTTTCTTCTAAACTATAGAAATTGTCCGTGCACCGTAACGAAGGTCACGCCAGCGGAGAAGGTATTCTGTTACACACCGCATACCTTACAGGCAAAAGTGAATCCAAAGGCTCACACAGGAGATATCCCAAAAAGGGTGTTAAAGAAGTGCGGAACACAGTTCTGGAGACGTCTAAGGAAGAAGGGTATCAGTACGAGGAAGAGGAAAGCGTGTATTACCGAAACCACTTTAAGGAGACGGTCAGGTGGATACCTGCGGTTGTCAAAAAGAAGATTAGTCGATTGCGGTACTTAATAAGTGTGAACGGATTAGTGAGAATTGTACATCAAAATCAAATACGGAAAAGGCACAGTGCAAAGGAGATCCAGGCATCTGCCCGAAGCAATCAGGTCAACTTAAACGTACGGAAAAGCGAGCCCGCCACCTTTAAGACGGTCGAAGCGGCTAGAGGGGCAACCTAGATTTAAATACCCGAGATAGTAAACTCTGTTTAAGGGGGAGAACTGTAGTGTAGTAGTTGTCGTCGCCAGAGCCATCGTGCTGACTACCAAGGCCACACGTTTGCGAAACGAGCAAAGGCAGTGAGCGAAGCGCACGGGCGCTGACGCTCTTACATGCTCTATATAAATAATAATCTCGGTAAAGGACGAAACGCGCGCGCAACGTACGGATGCTGTCGCTCTCACCGGAGAGACTCGGCACACGCACACACCACTTAAGCGCAGCGCACGGGCGCTATTCTGAGTGGACTGATATCATACTCCAAGGGGCCCGTAGGTAGGACGAAAATAATTATAAACCTCACAAGAGAAACAAGAAGCGGCGGGATGGCTTCGGTCGCCGACCGCGTAATAAAGTAGGCGTCGGTCTTCTCCACCTTAGTAACGTGTCCCGTCTCTTGTTTGTTGCTATTGTAAAGTTACTAACGGAAGGGCCGCGTCCACCTCCTCCCTCGCTCCTGGGAGCTCCTTTGGGCTGGTCCCCAAAGAAACACCCCCCCTTGCTGCGGCGAGGGCTAGGGGGAGCGGTCGCAGGTTCATTGCCTGCGCCGCTCGCTAACACTGGTGGCTCCAGAGAGGACCAGCCAGGGAGCTTCCCATTTCGAGACGGGCCAGCGCGAGCCAGCGCGCCAGTGGCCAACCGACCGACGAAGGAAGGAAGGGGCCATCCAGCCAGCGCGAGCCAGCGCACCAGTGGCCAACCGGCCGACGAAGGAAGGAAGGGGCCATCCGCCCAGCGCAAGCCAGCGCGCCAGGGGCCAACCGGCCGAATAAGGAAGGGGCTAGCAGACAGTGTGTGCCAGCGCACTTGAGAAGAGAGAAAGCGTGTGCCAGCGCATTTGTGAAGACAACCAGTGTGCGCCAGTGAACTAGAGAGAGCCAGTGTGCCAGCGACTCAGAGACGATCAGCGTGTGCAAGCGCACTTCTTTCGGAAGGAGGGCGGCTTCCAGCTGCACAACAGGCTGTCTAACTCTCCAGCGTTTACTTCAGCCTTCGAGCACAGCGTCGGTTCGTCCCAGCAGAAGGCAGTTGACGGAACCCCAGAGCAGAGTTCCGACCAAATCCTCGGTATGTGGTGGTACCGAAGCACCGAGACCTTCGGATTCAAACTCAACAATAAACTAAAAGAGGCATAGACCCTGATTCTGAGAGAGGTCCAACAGCAAAGTTTTCCGGAGGCCTTCGTTGAAGCCAAAGCAACCGCCACGAACATAATCGCAAAAAAGGGCAACCTGCTACACATAAGGGTCATACATATCGAAATAGCTGCATCACTTCCAACCGAAGCCCGTATAATGGCACTGCGGAATTTCATAGCGCGGAGAGGTACACCCAACGAAATATACAGCGATCGGGGAACGAATTTCATAGGTGCCAGTAAAGAACTCGCCGCGGCGGTAAAACAGGTTGATAGAAACGCGTTGATTGCTGAGACGAACCTGCCAAACACGACTTGGCATTTTAACCCTACTGCTGCCCCTCATTTAGGAGAAGCGTGGGAGAGAATGGTAAGAACGGTTAAGCGTGTACTCTAGAAAACACCATTCGACCGGCTACCTACCGAGACCGTTCTCCGCAACGTGTTGGATCGAAGCGGAGGGAATGATCAACATGCGACCACTTACACATGTGCCGCTGGACAGCGACGACGACGCTCCACTCACACCGAATCATTTCCTTCTGGGCCCGTCTTCCGGCGTGAAGCCACTAACACTCCCAGGCGAGGCCCCACCGAACCTAAGAAACACCTGGAAAGCGGCACAACAACTAAACGATACGATATGGAAGCGGTGGACTCGAACATACCTGCCGACCGTCAGGATACCGTCCAAATGGTTCGACCACGTCTGCCCGATAAAGTTTGGCGAGCCCGTATTGATAGTAGATGAAAACTATCCTAGAACCCGCTGGCCGCGTGGAATCGTGGTCGACGTAACCGAATCGCGTGACGGAATAGTGCGGAAGGCAACAGTGAAGAGGGCAAAGGGAACTCATCTAGTACAACCTGTTACGAAACTGGTGGTACTCGCCGTTGCACCAAAGGACGTGCAGCAGCCGGATTATTCGGACGACTGAGCGCCAGCGGCACCGGGGGGACTGTCGACTGTGGTCGTCGGGGTGCAACGTCAAGTCAGATTTTATAGCGGGCTATAATGGGATAATAGCGAAAAAAATGGAATAAAGTGCGCGGGCTTCCTCCGTTCCTGTTTCTTGTTAGTGCCAAACAGATCGGAGGAAGCACGCTTTTTTTAACTGCTCAGCGTTGTTTTTTTGTTTTTTTTTTTATCGATTACAGCCGGATTGAATCTCACCAACCATTACCGTACCCTATTCGCCCTGGATCAAGATCTAAGCGAAGCCGGGCTGTGGATAACTCAGTTGATACGGCACATTAACCACCAACAACACCTGTTCCTAAAGGTATTGTTGGAGGATCAGCTACGTGGAACCGAGCTGGCCGAACTGATTAATCCTAACACAAACTTATCAACCAGCTGGAAAATTACGCCAAGAATCTGCCACCCCGTCAGTCATTCCCGATTCGCAACGAGGTGGTGATAGCACCGGAAATTATGGAAGACATTCAAACCTCACGGAAAATAATACCCAAACTTTTGATCCAAATAACGCTAAAGGTACCAATAATCCGGCGAGACTTGTTACAAGCTCACAAGTGCATCATCAGCCGCTCGGTAAGAAATAATACTATCACCTTAATAGCTCCGAACCACACCGTCCTCATCCGGGACCCGCGAACCGAAATGGGTTACTTGGTGCCAGAGACCTTCCTGGATCATTGCCGGCAGATCGGGAACGCCCGGATGTACTCCATGACAACGCCACCAATAGATCTGCCCCACGAATCCCAGTGTCTAGCAGAGATATATTATCACAATCACACTTCCTCTTGTGTTGCCAAGATTGTACGAACGAGTCGGACAATCTGGATCGAAACCCCGACAACCAACGAGTGGATGTACATTGCGCCGGAATTAACCCCGGCCACCATAACGAACGGCAGCAGCGAAACGGCCATCACCCTGCACGGTGTCGGAATACACACTATCCACCCGGGCGAGACTCTCACCACCCCACACACGTCGGTGTCCTATGTCATCACCGACGCCGGGAGTAAAAAGCTACTCGACCCGTTGGCAAAATGGAACGTTTCTGAACTGACAACGGAAAGTGCAACGCCCTGGGAAACGGTGTCATCTCTCAACGTCAGCTGGGAACCGTTTCTGTCGCAAGAAATTCTGCTCCAGCACGCCGTCGATGTGGCCGATCTCCAACACTTCAGGCCCACCTTGAAAAACGTGATCTACTCCACGCTAGAACACCCATGGTTCACCACACCGCTCGTATTGGCCATAATCGCCTTGGTTCTCTTGGTTAGTTGCCGGGCCCGGATAAATTGCAACCTGGCACCAACACGACAACAAGTGCGTCGATCAGGGACAAGCCCACCGGTAAACGACGCCCCAACACGGCAACTTCCTTCGCCGACACGGGAGTACGAAATCAACGAGCGCGCCAAAATTTCCGTGGGAAAGTCTTCCAAAACGGTGGACTATCCGCATCGGGCGTCAGGAGACCCAATCGATAGCAAAATTGGTGAACATGCCAAAACTTCGGTGGGAACGCAACCTGAAACTCACCTTCATCGATCTGCGACGGGAGCCAAAATGGAGCACCACCCAGCCGACCTACCGGCACTACCCTTGACGCCACAATACGCAGTCGCCTTTTTCTGATAACCCATCAGAACCACTTTAGCATATAAAAGACCGATCACGGCGTCCATCCTACAATTGTCATCCTACAAGTGTCCTCGACAGCAACAGTGTCTCCACCACCAGTTCGCAATAGTTACCGTGTCCCGGCCGTCACCAGTCGCTCCAAGTTTCGACTTAGCAACAATGTCTCTACCGCCATTAGTTCTTCCGTGTCTACACAACAACAGTTCTTCCGTGTCTACACAACCACCGTTCTTCCGTGTCTACACCACCACCCGAAAAACATGGTTCTCATCCTGGAACAAGCGACGGTTCTGGTCGAGGAAGCGATCCGCCGGGTCGCTGCCAGCCTCCGATCCACTGCCGAATGGCTAATCACGTGGGCCGACGCCCGCAAGGCCCGGCGTTTTGATGAGAGGGGTGCCGCCTCATGGGTCGCCCTCTACTGGGAGGCGGGGCGGATGTCCACCGAAGAGTGGACCGCTCAGTTTTTGAACCAGCAGCCGTTGGAGAACCAAGACGAAACGGAAGAACAGGACAACGAATGGATGCGCTACCGCACCCGCGCGTTTGCAGAAGCGGAAGCCCGTCGGGAAGAGGAGCGAAAAAGGTAGGCTGAGTATCTGGAGTTGTTGGACGAACTGATGAACCAGGAGGTCTCCTGGGATACGGAGATCTGGCCCTGAGAAAGGGGAAACCAATAAAAACCCTGAAAATACCCACCAAAACCCTCAACCCGTGTTACGTTTTCCTTGGCATTTCCGTCCTCTGCGAGATGATTCACAAGCACCAGTAAGTGAGGGGGGATGTAGCGACCGGACCCACCTTCGACCACCGTTTTAGCCAGCAGTTCGGTGGCTTCAAACGCAAGCGTCATTTCTTCTTACTTTCGACTTTCGACTGATGCAATTGATCCCGAAGCGCCGGCATTTAGGCAAAGCACGTCCACCATCGTTACCAGTAGAGAGCGCGGCTGGACAACAAAAACTGCAGTGTCAGCATTTCCGCGGCCAGCAAGAGCTCCTCGCGTGAGGTAGCTCCGCTAGAGAACCCCACCCACGGTAATTTTCTTTTGGACACCAATTGGCATTCCCGGGCAACTGACTAGCCTCCCCACTCTCGTGGAAAGGTTCTATAGGACAGCGCTCAGCCCTTCGATCCGCTAGAGAACCCCACCCGCGGTAATTCTCTTCTTGGACATCGATTGGCAGATACGGGCAGCTGACTATCCTTTCTGCTCCCGGGACGGTTTCTATAGTTGGGTAGCGCTCAGCCTTTTGGTACGTTAGAGAACCCCACCCACGGTAATTCTCTTCTGACCACCAATCGGCAGATACGGGCCACCGACTAGCCTCCTCTCCCCCTCTCTCTGGGAAGGACAGTCAGACAAATACACTTCTGGTGACAGCCTGCTAAAAGAAAAACGCCATCGACCACTCAGGCCATAGCGGCTGGCGGACTTCCTCAGTCCGTACATGATCAGGTCCAGACCCCTCGCCGGGTTTGGCCTCTTCAGTACAATATCCAACGACAGAGCGAAGACATACAGACGACGGATTCCGCGATTGAAAGAATTCTTGCAGGGCAACAACAGCAAATCGCTCAACTGACGAGCATCTTGCAAGAGACGAAAATCAAAAGCGAGGGTGGTACAGGTGATTGGACCATCTATTTGAAACGGCAAGCTTTGATGAAGCTGCCTAAGTTCGGTGGCAATCCGAAGGACTGGCCAAATTTTAAAAAGACGTTCGATGAGACCACGACAGCAGGTGCATTCAATCATATTGAGAATTCTAACCGGCTACAGCCGGAAGTACTGCACGGTGCAGCGTTACGACACGTGCAGACGCTGATGGTAGATTCAAAAAATGTGCCAGTGGTAATCGAGCGCTTACAGGAAAAACTTGGAAAACCTGAAATAATTTACAAAGAACTGCTAGGTGATCTCTTAAAAACTCGCAAGGATTCAAAGAATGCGATAATCGAAATTAACGACGCAATGGAGAACCTTGTGAACAACGTCTTTATAATGAACAAGGGTGAATACCTACGGAATCATCGGCTAGTAGAAGATATAGAGAAAAGACTTCCTTACCACTTACAAGTGAAAAGAATTGAGTACGTTCAGGCGGCAAGCGATCCGCTAAAAGTACAAAATTTGCTCGATCTGAGTGAATGGCTAAAACCCTTCGCAAAGACCGCAGAAAAGATGGCCGCGAGAATTGCAGAGGGTCAAAGGGGGGTGGCAAGAATTAACATACATAACCACAGTCAGTCTAAACGGGATTCGCCTAATAATAATAAGCTATATTGCCTAATGTGCAAAAACCCACACCCGACTACCGCATGCATTACTTTTAGAAAGCAGAGTCCTGCTGATAGACTCAAAACGGCACAAAGCAACAATCTATGCTTTGGTTGCCTGAACTCAAATTCACATGGATCGTATAAATGCCAAAAAGCACGAAAGTGCGGAATTGACGGGTGCGAAAAAAGGCACCACAGAATGATCCATCAGTTACCGCAAATAGTTCACACTGAAAATGCCAAAGAGGAACATGAAAATCCACAAATAATAAAGGCCGGAAGTTTTTATCACCAGGTGGACGGCTCATCTACTACTCTTTACCAAGTAGTGCCAGTTACACTGTTCAACCAAGAGCGTTCAGTGAAAACATTCGCGTTTCTGGACCCAGGGTCGTCATTAACGTTGATTGAAAAGGATGTCGCGCAACAACTTAACTTAAAGGACGAAACGATTCCGCTTCAATTATCTTGGACCCAAAATGTGTCCTCAACGGAGGAAGAAAGTCAACGAGTGAAACTGGCGATACGGGGTGCCTCAAACCAGACATACAAAATCAATAACGCTAGAACAATAGAACATCTCAGTCTGCCAAGGCAAGCGTTGAATTATGAAAACTTAAGTGTGCATTATCCGCATCTTAAGGGCCTCCCGATACGGAGTTTTTTTGAAATCACGCCGACCGTTCTGATAGGCATAGACAACAGTCACCTATTGAACGCAATCGAGAGCAAAACCGGTATGCCGGGCGAACCGATTGCCATGAAGACCAAATTGGGATGGTTAACATGGGGAGAGTTGATGCGCACTCAGAAAAACTATTCCATGGTCATCAAAGAAGAAGAAATCTTTCGAGAGACAATGACAAAATATTTTTCCATAGAAGATTTCGGAGTAAAAACTCCGGTCGAACTGCCAAAAGCTGCAGACGAGAAAAGAGCGGAAGAAATTATAAAGAAAACATTTAAATTTAAAGATGGAAGATATGAAGTAGGGCTATTATGGAAAAATGACGATCATCAGTTTCCAAATAGCCTATTCCAAGCTATTAAGAGACTTTCGAACCTTGAAAATCAATTAGAAAAGGATCCGGAACTAAAGAAGTGGGCATTGCAAACCTTTAAAGATTACGTCTCGAAGGGCTATGCAAGGAAGTTAGAACCCGTGGAGATGATTCGCGATGCGGAAAAATTATTCTACTTGCCGCACTTCATCACGGTGAATAAGAATAAATCTCCACCTCGGCCCCGCTTGGTGTTGCTGATGCCGCCGCCAAAATAGACGGGCAATCGTTTAATTCGGCGCTTTTGCCGGGTCCGGATATCAACGCATCACTATTTGGCACTTCCCTCGTTCGCTTCCGAGAGGGAAGATATGCCGTATGTGGGGACATAAAGGAGATGTTCCATCAGTTGCGGATACGCAAGGAAGATCAGAATGCGCAGAGATTTGTGTGGCGCGACTGCGAGAGGAACCGATATCCAGACTTATACGTGATGCAGGTAATGACCTTCGGTTCTACATGCTCACCGTACTGTGCGCAGGCGGCGAAAAACGAAAACGCGCGAAGACTAGCGAACAAGTACCCGCTCGCCCTCGCGCCAAAAGTCGAGCAACACTACGTAGATGACGTTGCAACGGCTTTCGGCGTGTTCCAGGAATAGCTGCGTATCAGGCTATTGCCAAAGTTCATTTCCACGTGCAAAGTGTTGCAACGGCTTTCGGCGTGTTCCAGGAATAGCTGCGCATCAGGCTATGTCCAAGTTCTATTCAACATGCCCATACAACCCAGGATGGTGTCTCGACAGCGAGTTTGGATACATGACGTGGGAGGTGGATCTACGCCGGCTTTGCGAAAATACAGAATACGAAGTAATTTATGAAGGCGTCGTGAATAAGACTTTCGGCTTCACGACGATAACGGCCGCAGAAGTCCTGTACATCCTTGAATGCAAACCCGTATACGTGACGTATGAACGACGAACCCATTGCTACCAGGAGGTACCAGTGCGATACAACGGTACGTCAATGTACATGACGCCGGTAACACGAAACACGAATGCTGCGAGGCACTGAGATCGAGTGTACACCAATCCTGCCACCAAAGTTCACGATCGGAGGCCGTTGGTACACGACCGATCAACAACCCCGAGAGACGACGCCACCACAGCAACTCACAACGGACGTCATAACGAGCATAACCGAAGGCAAAGCTGCTCTCTTTAGAGAACGAGAGGGCGCTAACCATCCTACGGCCTTCTACCAAGCTGGTGAACGGCCGATATGAAACCGCCCTGCTATGGCGGACCGACGACGTGAGCCTACCGAACAATCGCGAGATGGCGATGAAAAGGCTCGAATGTTTGGAAAGGAGAATGCGGCGGGATCCTGAACTAGGTTTGTCGGTAAATGAAAAGATCAGTGACTATCTGGCGAAAGGATACGTGCGCGAGTGTACAGCTGAGGAGCTTCGCGGGAAAGTCCAGTCGCCCCGTAAATGGTTCCTCCCGATTTTCACTGTCACTAACCCCAACAAACCCGGGAAAGTGAGGCTCGTGTGGGACGCCGCCGCCGCCGCCGTGAGAGGTGTGTTGCTTAATTCAAAATTACTGACGGGTCCGGATCTACTATGCTCGCTACCGGCAGTGTTATACAAGTTCAGGGAGAACCGGGTGGCCATAGCCGTGGATATCAAAGAAATGTACCACCAAGTGGCAATCTCGAAGGAAGACGAACAGAGTCAACGTTTCTTGTGGAGGTGGGGGAACCAGTCAATCCCTCCCAAAGAGTATGTGATGACTAGGATGACATTTGGACCCACATGCTCACCAACACGTGCACAGTACGTGAAAAACGTTAACGCAGAACGGTTCGCGGAAAGCTCCGCGGAAGCCGTTCGATGCATAAAAGAGCAGCATTACGTGGACGACATGCTGGCTAGCACTGACGACGAGCAGGAAGCAATAGCCCTGGCGAAAGAAGTGGAGTATATCCACAAGGAGGGAGGCTTCCAGCTGCACAACTGACTGTCTAACTCTCCGGCGTTTACTTCAGCCTTCGAGCACAGCGTCGGTTCGTCCCAGCAGAAGGCAGTTGACGGAACCCCAGAGCAGAGTTCCGACCAAATCCTCGGTATGTGGTGGTACCGAAGCACCGATACCTTCGGATTCAAAATCAACAATAAACTAAAAGAGGCAGAGACCCTGATTCTGAGAGAGGTCCAACAGCAAAGTTTTCCGGAGGCCTTCGTTGAAGCCAAAGCAACCGCCACGAACATAATCGCAAAAAAGGGCAACCTGCTACACATAAGGGTCATACATATCGAAATAGCTGCATCACTTCCAACCGAAGCCCGTATAATGGCACTGCGGAATTTCATAGCGCGGAGAGGTACACCCAACGAAATATACAGCTATCGGGGAACGAATTTCATAGGTGCCAGTAAAGAACTCGCCGCGGCGGTAAAACAGGTTGATAGAAACGCGTTGATTGCTGAGACGAACCTGCCAAACACGACTTGGCATTTTAACCCTCCTGCTGCCCCTCATTTCGGAGGAGCGTGGGAGAGAATGGTAGGAACGGTTAAGCGTGTACTCGAGAAAACACCATTCGACCGGCTACCTACCGAGACCGTTCTCCGCAACGTGTTGATCGAAGCGGAGGGAATGATCAACATGCGACCACTTACACATGTGCCGCTGGACAGGGCTCGACGACGCTCCACTCACACCGAATCATTTCCTTCTGGGCCCGTCTTCCGACGTGAAGCTACTAACACTCCCAGGCGAGGCCCCACCGAACCTAAGAAACACCTGGAAAGCGGCACAACAACTAAACGATACGATATGGAAGCGGTGGACTCGAACATACCTGCCGACCGTCAGGATACCGTCCAAATGGTTCGACCACGTCTGCCCGATAAAGTTTGGCGAGCCCGTATTGATAGTAGATGAAAACTATCCTAGAAACCGCTGGCCGCGTGAAATCGTGGTCGACGTAACCGAATCGCGTGACGGAATAGTGCGGAAGGCAACAGTGAAGAGGGCAAAGGGAACTCATCTAGTACAACCTGTTACGAAACTGGTGGTACTCGCCGTTGCACCAAAGGACGTGCAGCAGCCGGATTATTCGGACGACTGAGCGCCAGCGGCACCGGGGGGACTGTCGACTGTGGTCGTCGGGGTGCAACGTCAAGTCAGATTTTATAGCGGGCTATAATGGGATTATAGCGAAAAAAATGGAATAAAGTGCGCGGGCTGGCTTCCTCCGTTCCTGTTTCTTGTTAGTGCCAAACAGATCGGAGGAAGCACGTTTTTTTTAACTGCTCAGCGTTGTTTTTTTGTTTTTTTTATCGATTACAGCCGGATTGAATCTCACCAACCATTACCGTACCCTATTCGCTCTGGATCAAGATCTAAGCGAAGCCGGGCTGTGGATAACTCAGATGATACGGCACATTAACCACCAACAACACCTGTTCCTAAAGGTATTGTTGGAGGATCAGCTACGTGGAACCGAGCTGGCCGAACTGATTATTCCTAACAAACTTATCAACCAGCTGGAAAATTACGCCAAGAATCTGCCACCCCGTCTGTCATTCCCGATTCGCAACGAGGGGGTGATAGCACCGGAAATTATGGAAGACATTCAAACCTCACGGAAAATAATACTCAAACTTTTGATCCAAATAACGCTAAAGGTACCAATAATCCGGCGAGACTTGTTACAAGCTCACAAGTGCATCATCAGCCGCTCGGTAAGACATAATACTATCACCTTAATAGCTCCGAACCACACCGTCCTCATCCGGGACCCGCGAACCGAAATGGGATACTTGGTACCCGAGGCCTTCCTGGATCATTGCCGGCAGATCGGGAACGCCCGGATGTGCCCCATGACAACGCCACCAATAGATCTGCCCCACGAATCCCAGTGTCTAGCAGAGATATATTATCACAATCCCACTTCCTCTTGTGTTGCCAAGATTGTACGAACGAGTCGGACAATCTGGATCGAAACCCCGACCACCAACGAGTGGATGTACATTGCGCCGGAATTAACCCCGGCCACCATAACGAACGGCAGCAGCGAAACGGCCATCACCCTGCAAGGTGTCGGAATACACACTCTCCACCCCGGCGAGACTCTCACCACCCCCCACACGTCGGTGTCCTATGTCATCACCGACGCCGGGAGTAAAAAGCTACTCGACCCGTTGGCAAAATGGAACGTTTCTGAACTGACAACGGAAAGTGCAACGCCCTGGGAAACGGTGTCATCTCTCAACGTCAGCTGGGAACCGTTTCTGTCGCAAGAAATTCTGCTCCAGCACGCCGTCGATGTCGCCGATCTCCAACACTTCAGGCCCACCTTGAAAAACGTGATCTACTCCCCGCTAGAACACCCATGGTTCACCACACCGGTCGTATTGGCCATAATCGCCTTGGTTCTCTTGGTCAGTTGCAGAGCTCGTATAAATTGCAACCTGGCAGCAACGCGACAACAAGTGCGTCGATCAGGGACAAGCCCACCGGTAAACGACGCCCCAACACGGCAACTTCCTTCGCCGACACGGGAGTACGACGACGGGAGTACGAGTCGCAAGCAGCGGTCATCACCTCGCACGACGAAACAGAACCCACTGCTTTTAGGGAAATAAACGAATCAGCAGAGATACCTGTGGGAAAGCCTGCCAAATGCTCAATCATTTAAAAAATCAACGAGCGCGCCGAAATTTCCGTGGGAAAGCCTTCCAAAACGGTGGTCTATCCGCATCGGGCGTCAGGAGACTTCGCAGGGAACGCAACCTGAAACTTACCTTCATCGATCTGCGACGGGAGCCAAAATGGAGCACCACCCAGCCGACCTACCGGCCCTACCCATGACGCCACAATACGCAGTCGCCTTTTTCTGATAACCCATCAGAACCACTTTAGCATATAAAAGACCGATCACGGCGTCCATCCTACAATTGTCATCCTACAAGTGTCCTCGACAGCAACAGTGTCTCCACCACCAGTTCGCAATAGTTACCGTGTCCCGGCCGTCACCAGTCGCTCCAAGTTTCGACTTAGCAACAATGTCTCCACCGCCATTAGTTCTTCCGTGTCTACACAACAACAGTTCTTCCATGTCCACACCACCACCCGAAAAACATGGTTCTCATCCTGGAACAAGCGACGGTTCTGGTCGAGGAAGCGATCCGCCGGGTCGCTGCCAGCCTCCGATCCACTGCCGAATGGCTAATCACGTGGGCCGACGCCCGCCAGGCCCGGCGTTTCGACGAGAGGGGTGCCGCCTCGTGGGACGCCCTCTACTGGGAGGCGGGGCGGATGTCCACCGAAGAGTGGACCGCTCAGTTTTTGAACCAGCAGCCGTTGGAGAACCAAGACGAAACGGAAGACGAGGACAACGAATGGGTGCGCTACCGCACCCGCGCGTTTGCAGAAGCGGAAGCCCGTCGGGAAGAGGAGCGAAAAAGGTAGGCTGAGTATCTGGAGTTGTTGGACGAACTGATGAACCAGGAGGTCTCCTGGGATACGGAGATCTGGCCCTTAGAAAGGGGAAACCAATAAAAACCCTGAAAATACCCACCAAAATCCTCAACCCGTGTTACGTTTTCCTTGGCATTTCCGTCCTCTGCGAGATGATCCACAAGCACCAGTAAGTGAGGGGGGATGTAGCGACCCGACCCACCTTCGACCACCTTTTTAGCCAGCAGTTCGGTCGCTTCAAACGCAAGCGTCATTTCTTTTTACTTTCGACTTTCGACTGATGCAATTGATCCCGAAGCACCGGCATTTAGGCAAAGCACGTCCACCATCGTTACCGGTAGAGAGCGCGGCTGGACAACAAAAACTGCAGTGTCAGCATTTCCGCGGCCAGCAAGAGCTCCTCGCGTGAGGTAGCTCCGCTAGAGAACCCCACCCACGGTAATTTTCTTTTGGACACCAATTGGCATTCCCGGGCAACTGACTAGCCTCCCCACTCTCGTGGAAAGGTTCTATAGGACAGCGCTCAGCCCTTCGATCCGCTAGAGAACCCCACCCGCGGTAATTCTCTTTTGGACATCGATTGGCAGATACGGGCAGCTGACTAGCCTATCTGCTCCCGGGACAGTTCTATAGTTGGGTAGCGCTCAGCCTTTTGGTACGTTAGAGAACCCCACCCGCGGTAATTCTCTTCTAACCACCAATCGGCAGATACGGGCCACCGACTAGCCTCCCCTTCCCCTCTCCCTGGGAAGGACAGTGGGAAGGAGGAAAGCGCCATCGACCACTCGGGCCATAGCGGCTGGCGGACTTCATCAGTCCGTACATGATCCGGTCCAGACCCCTCTCCGGGTTTGGCCTCTTCACATTAACACTAGTAGAAACAGGTGAGGAAGATAAAAATTTGAAAACACTAAGAGAAACATTCAGCTCAATTAAAATATTTATTGATTCACGCCTTGATGCCCCGAAGTTAGTTTCCCTAAAAACAGTTGCATTGGTGGTACGGTTGTGTATTAAATTGAAAAAAGAAGCAAAAATGGCACCAACATTGGACCTTATCAAGACCATTCCGGTTCTCATTCCTCAATTTGACGGGGACGGTTCCAAATTAAACGGAGTCATTGCTGTTCTTACCGCATGCAAGACTCTTGTTACGAATGCCAATAAGGTAGTGGCTATTCAGGTCATCCTATCGAGGTTTGGTGGCAAGGCCAGGTTGGCAGTAGGAGATAACCCCGCAACTCTGGAAGACATTATTAGCAGTCTTGAGGCGAAGTGCAAGGCAATCATTTCACCCGATGCAATTGCGGCAAAATTAAACACCACAAAGCAAACGGGAGAAGTTTCCAAATTCACAGATCAAGTGGAAAAATTAACACTTGAACTGGAGAACGCGTACATAAGCGAGAAGGTACCAATCACAATCGCTGCTAAAATGGCTACAAAAGCAGGAGTAAAGGCATTGGTTCAAGGTGTCAAAAACACGGAGACAAAACTAATATTGAAAGCAGGTCATTTCGAAACTCTGTCTTCGGCTGTTGAGAAATTAACAGAAAACGAACAAAACCAATCAGTCGGCCAGTGTAACATACTAGCCTACCAGGCACCACCCAACCACAGATATAACCAGTATAACGAGTGATACAATAACTCGTATCCTCGTTACCAAAACCAGCATCACGACAACTACCGAAAGACGAATAATTACAACCGGGGCAGGGGACAAAGATATCAGACCCAGCAGAGGTACGACAACAATAATCAATACAGGGGTAATTTCCGAGGACGCGGTGGTAGAAATAATGGTGACAGAGGTCAAAATCCACGCGTTTATACGACACAGTCGGAAAACTCAATAAACCCCTCATACGAGTTGGGAGGCAACGACAAGTACAACAAACCAAACAGAACACAAAACCAATAGTCCAACTGCCACACCAATAAGTGACCAGTGGCCTGTGACGTCTCAAATTCTCATTTTTAACTTAAACCCCTCATACGCTAACTTTATTGTCGTCTACGTAGGTGCTGCCCCGTCCAAACTCACTCTTTTAATTGATACAGGAGCAGATGTTTCCGTGAGGAAAGGAGGTAGAGTATGCACCCTTCGGAACTAGTGCATACGGACGACAAGTGCAACCTTACAGGCATCGAAGCAGTACCAACAGAAACCCTGGGTACTTCAACGATGACTTTGCATTTCCCTGATGGAATCCAAGTTGATCACAAATTTCACGTGGTACGGACTAGTTTTCCGATACCAACAGACGGAATCTTGGGTCGAGATTTTATCACTCAATACCGTTGTGAATTAAGATACAATTTTTGGTTAATGACATTTGTAATCGGAAAAAAACGAGGTATCGGTACCAATTGAATCAGGTCCTAATAACAATATAATCATCCCTGAAAAAATGAAGTCATAAGAAAAATAGAAACACCAATCGTAGAAGAGATGTTGATACACTCACAAGAAATATTACCAGGAGTTTTTTGCGGAAGTACATTTATATCCCCCACAAACCCAGTAGTAAAGCTAATCAACACCAATAATCATATAATCACAATACCAAAAAATAAATTTAAACCCATTTTAGAACCATTCAGACACTACAGTATAGCAAAAATCAAAAGTCATAATACAGATAGAGCAAAACAACTTCTGGATATGATCCCTCGAAAGCAAAACAACTTCTGGATATGAACTCGAAGCTCACAGAAGAACAAAACAACACCTTAAAGAAAACAATCAAAACATATGCAGACATTTTTTGCTAACCAGATGAAACAATTACAGTCAATAACTTCTACTCACAAAATATTGTCCTCAATGACAAAGTACCAAGCTATATTCCCAATTACAAAAACATTCAATCCCAAGGAGAAGAAATCAACAGGCAAGTCAAAAAAATGTTGGACGTCGGAATAATAGAACCTTCAGTATCTCCATATAACTCCCCGATACTTTTAGTACCGAAAGAAGCGGATGACAAAACAAAGAAATGGCGTTTAGTAATCGATTTTCGAACATCGAGTTGAACAAAAAAAATATTAGCCGATAAATTCCTTTTACCTAGAATTGATAGTATTCTCGATCAACTAGGCAGAGCCAAATTTTTTACGACATTAGGGATTTTTTACGACATTACGACGCAGTTAAAAACTACCCTATACTCACAAATGCAGACGAAATAAGACGTTTCGTTGCATTCTGTAATTACTACAGGAAATTTGTCCCAAATTTTGCGACAATAGCGTATCCCCTAAACCGACTATTGAGGAAAAATACAGCCTTTGAATGGCTAACCGAATGTCAAATAGCATTTGATACGCTCCGTAGCAAATTGCTAGACCCAGACATTCTGTAGTATCCCGATTTTCAGAATCAATTTATAGTAACCACAGACGCTTCCGACATAGGTTGTGGAGCGCTACTATCACAAATTAACGAAAATGGAGACGACCTACCAGTGCCATACGCCAGCAAATCGTTTACCAAAGGCGAGAAAAATAAGCCGGTCATTTTAAAAGAACTAACGGCAATACATTGAGCAATCGATTTTTTCAAACCATACCTATCTATATGGCAGAAAATTTTTGGTCAAAACAGACCACAGGTCATTAGTATATTTGTTTGGAGTGAAAAACCCAACCTCAAAACTAAAAACCGATTAATTAGAGCGTAATAAGATGAGCTACTAGTTTCAAGTATATAACACAAAAAATAATTATTGTCAACAATAATTATTCTTCCTAAGGGGGGAGGTGTGGTACATGTGTGCTCATGTACGCATGCACATGCATACCAGTCCCCGAGCCAGTTGCAACAAAGAACCGAAAAAGATACCCAAACAATATTCAAATTCAATAATTAGTTACCCAGAAGCGACCGAAAACATTGGCGCGCGCATAGCCAAAACATTGGCACGTGTTTAGCCAAAAGGGAACGTGGATTTTTTTTATATAAAAAAGATAAGAAAGTGGAATAAAGGTGGGATTCTGATACTGGAGATGAACGGTGTTTCTTCTCTCGGTCCTCGCTGGTGATAACCGTCCAGGTTCACCACAGCTTGGATACCGAACATAAGAAAAAAAGGATATCCGTCCACCAAATCGGGAGAAAATATCATTTTTCGATTGGAGTGACGCGGTCGCAACGTAGAGTCACCATTCCGCTCCGCTACCGATAACTCGAGTCTAGAAGGGGAGTACTGTGGCGACCTTGGGAAGCCGCACCGAAGCATCAACCTTGGCTGCCACGAAAACCACACCAAGAGAAGTTCGCGCTCACCAGCGCACGTTCGCTCTCTCTCGAACGCTCTAGCCGTGTGTGGTAGTTCTTTCTACCACCTCTCTCGATACTCAACCGCGGAAGAGATAAGACGTGTCTTGTCGATCGGACTGTACTGCGACCCCCGTTTCGATCAAATTAATAAAAGAGAAATAAAGTGAAAAACCCGATTTTTAAAGTCGCAATGTCTCATGCGGTGAAGGAGGCAATTTGGCTAGGACGTTTCATCGGGCAATTCGGCGGGCGAAACAACATCAACATGCCATGCGACAACCAGAGTGCTATAGTGATGGCTGGTAGAGAGGCACGTTACGGCGGCACCGGATCGGCAAAGACGCTGAGACAGCTAGAATGACGCCACGCGCAGCGGAACGACGCCACGCGCAGCGGCAATGACCACATGCGCACCGGACATGCTGAGGCAGCAAGAAAGCGTTCAATACACCAGCACCGAATGGAACCGGCACTGGCATTGAGCATCGATGCAGCGGACGACACGACGAATTGCTGGCGTAGCAGTTTAAGCACCGGCGCAGCAGCGGCCAAGCCCAATGACCAGCAGAGTAAATTTAGTCTTAGCCTAGCTCTTAAATCGAACGGATGTGAATAAAGTTTAATGTGTTTATAACTAAACGCCCGTTCAACCCATAACTGGCGCAGTCTCGATCGCGTGAAGTGAAGTGAAAAGTCTAAGCAAGTGAAGTTCCTATTGAACACTTAGGTCCCCGGCATTAGCCATCAATCGAGGGAATATCGACTGATTTGCGGAATCTAAGGACGAGCGAAGACCACAAGCTACAACGCGGAACCTACGGAAACAAGGCTAATGACTCCAGGGAAAACATTTATCACCCTGTGCACGTAAGTAACAAACTACGTAACTACGAAAAGAAAAAGTTACACGTAAGTAACAAAAACGTAACTACGAAAAGAAAAGTTGTACAAAATGACAACGGAAATGACGCAACAGCAATTGATTGAGCACATTAAGGTGCTAACGGAGAATCAGAACTCCCTGGTAGAAACAATTAGGGAATTGAAGAAGAAAGCGGATGACCCCTTTCTCCAGTTTAAAACTCCGGACCCTATCAAAAACCTTCCCACTTTTGGGGGTAACAGAAAAGAAACGCAGGCATGGATTCAGGATGTGGACAGCACATTAGCTCTATTCGAGGAATATCGAGGGCAACCTGCGTATAAAATAGTTGGCGAAGCCAAGAAGATAGTAATAGCATCAGGAAACCCAGATGATTGGGAAGCCATAAAGGAATCGCTACACAAATCATATGGCGATCGTAGGGATTTGCCATCGCACATCCAATCCCTCTTTTACGTCAGGCAAGGAAAGAAAACCTTGACTGAGTACTATAACAAAATCAAAGCGATAGATACACTGATTAAGACCACCGCGTCTAATCACGAAGATTACAAGGATGTCACCAGGCAAATAAACAGCCTGGTAAGCCTAATAACATTAACAAGATTTATCGACGGCTTAGATGACAAACTGTCAATGCACGTCAGAAGTTGCAGGCCCGAAACGTTGGAAGACGCATACAACATAACGATGCAATTTTCGAACGCGGCCTACCGAACAAAATTAAACAATAACATTTCGACAAACAAGTACAACCAAACAAATACGAGTAAAACTCCAAACCAACCGTCAGGACACTTCAAATCATCAGGGAAATTTAACGAAAAACCATTCAAAGGTAACCGTCTAGACGAGAACGTGTCAATGAAGACACACGTTAGCAAGATGCAAATTAACAGCCAAGAAACCGAAGAACACGAGGAAGAGACAGATGTCTCACAATCGGATTCGGACAACGACGAACAAGAAGATGAACTAAATTTTCACGAGGGACAATATTAACCACATAGGGAAGTTAGCACTAGAACTAAACACAACGAGTCATTTAGGACAAACACTCCAATTTAAAATCAAAAAATCCCACGAGAAACTAAACAGGCTACACCCCAAGAGACAAAAAAGAGGACTTCTAAATGCTTTAGGGACAGTAATTAAACTCATCGCAGGAAACCCCGATCAAGATGATCTAAACATCATCAAAAAAAATCTAGAAACATTAGGAACATACAATAATCAAATTATCAATAACGAAGCCAAACAGATAAGGATCAACGATATTTTCAAAAGTAGCATCAACAAGGTAGCTTCGAACATACAATTAATAGAGAAACAAATTAATTTAAACAATGAAAGGCTCAACAGAGACCTAGAAATAGTAAACTTAATATTCAATCTAGACGTACCGTTACAAATACTACAAGATTTAGAGGAACAAATAACATTTTCGAAATCAAATGTCATAAATAGAAACATTCTAAGCAAGCAGGAAATAGATTACATTTGGAACTCACTAAAGTGTTAAATAACAACGTTTATTTAACTCGCGTCAGGCAGCACTGCCAAAACCTGCAGCACTGGTCAGTACTTGTTGTGTCAAGTCTTAACAACTGTGCGGTCTGTCTTTGCATTGTTCTAGAATAAAGACCGTGCTCTGTAGAGCCAAGTGTTTTCCGCGTTTGATTTCGACCTAAATATTAACAGGTTATGGGCCCAGCAGTGCTAACGTGAAAACAAAAGATGGATTCGGTACGAGTAATAGTGCCAAGGTTGTCGAACGACAACTACGCATCGTGGAGTTTCAAGGTACAAATGCTCTTGCAGCGTGAGGACGTGTGGCATGCAGTGGAAGGCAATAAGCCAGAGACAGTTACAACAGCATGGACAAAAGCAAACACGAAGGCGAAAGCCATAATTGGTCTGCATATTGAGGATGACCAAATCACGCTTATCAGAGATTGTGAAGATGCAAAAAGTGCGTGGGAAGCCCTTAAAAAGTTTCATGATAACGTATCGGAGGTGTATTTGTTAAAGAAATTAACATCCCTCACGCTGGCAGAAGGCCAGAGCATGGAACAGCACCTGTCCACTTTCAGCGAGTTGATTCAAAGAATCGGTGCCTCGGGCGAATCGATTCCCAGAAAGTGGCAGGTGGCGATGCTTCTTTGTTCACTTCCCCCCTCGTACGACCCGCTCACAACGGCCATCGAGCTCACGAATATAAACGAGCTAACAGTGGAGAGCGTGAAGTCGAAGTTGCTGGCAGAAGCCGAAAAGAGAAAAGAGAGGGCGGGAAACATCGAGAGCGAGAACGAGAAAGCAATGAGGAGTGAAGTTTTTCGCAGAAATAAGAAACCGGCGGGAGTCGTTTGTTATAATTGTAACAAGCCGGGACACCTGAAGAGAAATTGCCGTCTGCTGAGAAATGATGAAGCAAAACGAGTGGAGAACAACAACGAAAAGCCCGCAGAAGAGTGTGCATTTACAATAAGCCAGGAAGAAGCTACCGAATGGTACGTAGATAGTGGGGCTTCAAGGCATATGACCGGTAACAAGGAATTTTTCAATCAATTCTCAGCAACAAACACGGGCACAGTGACACTCGCGAACGGCCAAAAGACCAGAATCAATGGAACTGGTAGAGGCACCCTAATATGCACCGACAGCGAAGGAAAACCAAGATCGATCCTTCTCTCTGATGTACTTTATGTACCGAAACTAACAAGTGGACTAATATCCGTAAGATCTCTCACGCGAAAAGGACTGACCGTGCTATTTACAGGTGAACAGTGCAGGATAAAAGGAGAAAATAAAGAAGTTATAGCCACAGCTAGTAGTGGAAGTTTATATAAACTTCATACAACAGAAAAGGCACTCAAGGGTTTATTTCAAACACACCACGAAAAATGTATTCACAGCCTGCACAGGAGATTCGGCCACCGAGAATGTGGTGTAATAGAAAAGATGTGTAAAGAAAGTGGATTAAAGGTAAAGGACTGCAGAATAAAATCAAAATGCGAGATTTGTCTAAAAAGTAAAATGTCAAGAAAACCCTTTCCGAAAAAGTCCTTTTCAGAGACCAGCGAGATACTGCAGTTGATCCACACCGACATCAGTGGACCTTTTGGCTGTACAGTGAGTGGATACAAGTACTATATGTGCATAATAGACGATTATAGCAGAATGACGTTCCTATACTTGTTAAAACACAAATCGGAAGCAGAGGACAAGATTCGTGAGTTCGTAGCCTTCTGCAAAACGCAAATTGGGAAAACACCACGAGTGATACGTTCCGACAATGGAGGAGAGTATACAGGAAATCAGTTGAAAAATTTCCTGAAACGCGAAGGTATTGTCAGCCAACTAACAGCACCATATTCACCTCAACAAAACGGAGTCGCTGAAAGGAAAAATAGATACATACAAGAAATGGTGCGGTGTATGCTAGCAGATGCAAAAATGGAAAAGAAATTTTGGGGCGAAGCGGCTTTAACAGCTACGTACATACAAAACCGCTTACCCACCACAGCGACGGGAATGACGCCTTACGAAAGATGGTATGGACAAAAACCATCTTATGATCATTTTCGCATATTTGGATGCGAGGCGTGGGTGCATATTCCCAAAGAGAGGCGGAACAAAATGAATTCCAAAGCAGAACGCCTAAGATTTGTTGGATACTCCAGAGAACAAAAAGCATATCGATTCGTCAACGAAGATACAAGTAAAATTGTGATCAGCCGCGATGCAGTTTTCAAAGAAAACTTTAATAATCGTGGAATGAAGACATCTTGAAGAAGAACAAAATGCGAAATCAAGATCATGATATCGGAGAAACCGACGACATCAGTGACGTTGATTCGTGTGTTTCAAACGAATCAGATGCTGTGAGTGATGATGCTTTCGAAGACGCAAATGGTGTTTTTCCTTCGGAATCTGAGGATCTACCATCAACCACAGATCGACCAACACGAGAAAACAGAGGGAAGCCACCAGCGTACTTGGACGACTATATAGTCGGGATTGCCAAGAGCGAAGATATAGAACCGACATCCTGGCAAGAAGCGATGAAGTCATCACATCATGACGAATGGAAAGAGGCTATGGACGCAGAAATGTTTTCACACGAGAAGAACAGCACATGGGAGGTAACCGAGCTACCTCCTGACAAGAAAGCGATCGGATGCAGATGGGTCTTCAAATTAAAGAAAAATGAACTAGGAAATGTGGTACGTTTTAAGGCCAGATTGGTGGCCCAAGGTTTCAATCAACAATACGGTGTGGACTATGATGAAACTTTCGCACCAGTGACGCGTTTCAACACCATTCGTGTATTCCTGACGATATGTGGAAGAGACCGTTTGATCGCCAAACACCTTGATGTGGCTACAGCATATCTGCACGGGGACATCAAAGAAGAAATCTACATGCGTCAACCTCCTGGATATTCACTGACCGGACAAGGAACTAAAGTATGTAAGTTGAAAAGAAGTATCTACGGATTGAAACAGACAGCGAGGTGCTGGAACCAGAAGTTATGTGGTGTTCTGGAAAGTATTGGATTCAAGGCTAGTGTAACTGATCCATGTTTGTTCATGCGTATTAAAGATAATTCAAAAATGTATCTGGTCACATATGTTGACGACTTACTAGTAGCATGTAAGAATGAAAATGAAATCGATAACGTATATACAGAATTGAAGAAACACTTTGAGATAAATATGTTAGGTGATGTTAAGAATTTTTTAGGAGTACAAATCATCAAAAACCAGGACGGCATTCTTAGTTTGAGTATGACACGTCATATAGATGAACTTGCCTTAAAGTTCGGTTTAGAGAAGGCAAAGGTGGCGCGTACTCCTATGGATTCAGGTTACCTCAAATGCACGGATAGGCAAGATATGTTCGAAGACAATAACAAATACCGTAGCATAATAGGTTCACTTATGTACATAGCAAATTGTGGAAGACCAGATATAGCAGCAAGCGCATCCATACTAGGTAGAAAACTTGAATGTCCATCGAAAACGGATTGGGTGGCAGCGAAAAGAGTAGTGCGTTACTTAATAGGGACACGCGACTGGTGTTTAAGATTAGGTGACGGGAAGGCTCGATGCGTTTTAGAAGTATATACGGATGCTGATTGGGCAGGAGATCATGCCACGAGAAAATCTACAACAGGCTACGTCCTTTTTTATGGAGGAGGAGCTGTTGCGTGGGGTAGTCGTCGACAAAATTGCGTTAGTCTTTCGTCGATGGAGGCTGAATATGTAGCTATAACCGAATCATGCCAGGAAACTTTATGGATACGTAGATTACTGAGGGACTTAGGTGAAGAACAGTTAGGCGCCATCTTTATACACGAAGATAATCAAGGCTGTATAAGTTTCGCGCAATCTGGAAAAATAAGCAAGCGGTCCAAGCACATAGAGACCAAGGAATTCTTTGTCCGTGACTTAATCGACAGGAAGGAAATTGAACTAAGGTACTGTCCTACGGAGGACATGATAGCAGACATATTAACTAAAGCCTTAGGGAATATAAAACACAAGAAGTTCTCATTATCATTAGGACTAACGGATCCAGTTAATTAAACGTTGAGGAGGAGTGTTAAATAACAACGTTTATTTAACTCGCGTCAGGCAGCACTGCCAAAACCTGCAGCACTGGTCAGTACTTGTTGTGTCAAGTCTTAACAACTGTGCGGTCTGTCTTTGCATTGTTCTAGAATAAAGACCGTGCTCTGTAGAGCCAAGTGTTTTCCGCGTTTGATTTCGACCTAAATATTAACATAAAGAAACAAAATGTCAATATCAGATTTGAGGAGGAGATTTATGAAATTGTAAAAGCCGTAGCATTAATCCAAAACAACCATCTAGTGGTAATAGTTAAAATACCAATAATAGAATCAGAAGACTACACTCTAATACAGTTAATACCAGTAAACATCAATGGAAGCCGAATCAACACAAAGATAAATTACGTCGCTAAATTCCGTCAAACATTTTACGAGCAAAGTAGCCGATGCTACATCTGCGAAAACACACACCCAGTCACAGACGAATGCGTGTTTAACTTGTTAACAAATCACAAAGCAAAATGCCCAACTGCCGCGCCATCTACTCATCCCATTATCAGAGAAATAGACAAAGGAATCATCCTGATAGACACCCAAGAGGCTACCCACATAAACGATTCATGCGGAGAAGGTAGAATCGTATCAACACCAACTATCATAGAAACAGAGAAGTGCACAGTTACAATAGGGCAATACACGTTTAAATCTGAACTTCGAAAACCAGCAAGAAATCAAAATGTTAAGGTTACACTTAACAAAAACACAAACAATAGTAAGCACGATTCTCTCAATAGCAACAACGATCATAGCAACGTTGATCATAATTCGCCGATGCAAAGGAAAGCAATCAAGCAATGAGCAGAACGGATCACCCGACACGCTGTTCCCGATAACCCGGATAAAGCAATCAACCGAGGACGTTTGACACTTAGGGGGGAGGCGTTACGGCGGCACCGGATCGGCAAAGACGCTGAGACAGCTAGAATGACGCCACGCGCAGCGGAACGACGCCACGCGCAGCGGAACGACGCCACGCGCAGCGGCAATGACCACATGCGCACCGGACATGCTGAGGCAGCAAGAAAGCGTTCAATACACCAGCACCGAATGGAACCGGCACTGGCATTGAGCATCGATGCAGCGGACGACACGACGAATTGCTGGCGTAGCAGTTTAAGCACCGACGCAGCAGCGGCCAAGCCCAATGACCAGCAGAGTAAATTTAGTCTTAGCCTAGCTCTTAAATCGAACGGATGTGAATAAAGTTTAATGTGTTTATAACTAAACGCCCGTTCAACCCATGACTGGCATATAGTTCCCGCACGAAGCACATCGACGTCTGTGTTCATTTCATACGCGAACATGTGATGAGCGGACTCATCACCCTGGAGTATGTACCGTCAGCGGAAAATGTTGCCGATTGTTTGACTAAGGGGGTCAGCGGAGATAAAGTTAAGCTAAGTTGTAAGGGATTTGGATTAAGCCAATGATGGTCGAGTTGGGATGATGAAATAGTGCGGACCATATTGGTAACACTGTAAATTGGCAGCACTGCCACGATATGAATTAGAGCCGGTGCAGTAGTCAGTCGGATTCAAGACACTGATGAATAAAGAACGACTCACGAATTATAACCAACAATCACATCAATCACATCACATCGACACAACTCACGAGATCCCAACGTCGTGTAGTGATCCCGCTGCGCTACAGATAACTTCGAGACAATACATCATCGATGACCAGCCGCAGCACGAACATCCATATGAAGGACGACATCTCGGCTGGAGTTATGCGGTCCCTGCCCGACCGGTAACACCAGTCAGAAGAACGCGCCTACCTCACATCATCGCAGAAACTTCGGGATCCTATCCCGACACTAGCCCGACGTTTCAGCTAGGAGGGGAGTAGAGAATCGTCCTCCCTATCGCCGGCCGAAGTTTGAAAAACTTAAATTCAGCGGCGATGGTGCAGCGGATTGCGTCCAAGCCTGGATGGACCAGCTGGAGCAGGATTTCCGCCCGTACGGAATGAGCGACGCAGAAAAGCTGTACACCACACGCCAACTCCTAAGTGGAACCGCAGCCATGCTCGCGAAGAACCCCGATGCTGCGAGCTTTGATTGCTTTAAAAATGAGCTCCTGATCACGTTTAAGAAGTCGTGGTCAGTCGAAGTAATTTATCGGCGGCTGCGGGCCCGCCGCTTAACAGATGATGAGACAATCACCAAATATCTCTTGGATATGTTGGAGATTAGTGCGAACACTATCACCGAAAAGGAGCTTATTCCGATTGTACTAGATAGGATCGTCGACCCTATGAACACCGCAGCGCTATCCGTTTCACAGCGCAGACGATGGAAGACTTGAATCGGTTCTTGAAGAGCTATGAAGAAATGCGACCGGTAATCGCGAAACTGAAGACAGCACCTGTCACCAGTAACAAGCTCCGAACGAGCGAGAAACATCCTCGCTGCTGGAACTGTTCAAAAGTGGGGCATTATAAGAGCACCTGCCCCGTACCTCTCCGTCCGATTGGATCGTGTTTAAAGTGCCATCAAATGAAGCACATAAATCACAGATAGTATTAAGAACTTAGCAGCTAAAGACACAAAGAAGGACGCTGAAAATATTGGAGCTCACAGCATGGGATTATTCAGATGCTTGTTGATTTGCTAAAATGCTAGTAAAGTATAATCTATTTACTTCAAACAATGATACATGAAACCCACCTCTGATTCATTCATCGTGTCCTAATCACTTTGCCGCATTTCATTTCATTACCCTCACATTCTGCTGTTCTCGCTGATTTACATTTCCTGTCCATCTCGGTTTAGTTGTCAATTCCTATATTATACCTAATGGAATATCTGGCTTTTTTGTATTTGTTCCGCCCTTTCCCTCACTGATCCCCTTTCTGCCTTTGCCTAATTTCTAATGTTTTGCATAGCTTCTAGTTTTCCGGTATCCTTAATATGCCACATCGTCAGCGTTAATCATTATCAATGTCACCACCACCAACCTTTGCAGTGAGAACCATGAATACCAGCATTTCAAAAACAGTTAGATGTATCAATTATGTTGTTTAAGCTCTCATTCAGTTGTATATCCTATATAGCGTTGCGCAAATTATAGTTCGCGGGATGTTTGATGTTCGTGCATTATCAAATACCTGATATGCTGAAGTGTTTTTTACGAAGCTCAACTAAGCGATAATTATTCATTGTTGTAGCATCATATCCGGAGACTCCATTCATGACATCAATCTGACGATTATTCTCCAACAATTTCTCCACAGTAGCAGGCATGAATTTCAAAGTTTTTTTTCTCCCAGTGATTTCAATCAGTGAGTCATCCATTTCACTATGAACGGTAATTCGCACCATCTGATGAAGTATTCATAAGCACTCGTTTGGTATGTGGTAATTAATTTCTTCTTTGTTTTTGTCCTAATGTGCTTTCGCTGCGATGTTGTGTTTTCTTCGGTTTCATCATAACTGCAGAGGATGGTGATTGGTTGTTGTGTTGAGCACTTTTCTTTTCGTCGTCAAAATGTCATTGTACTTTAAAGCAGTCTCAATATACGTGTCGATGCTGCTTCGAGACTCCCAATCTCCACGATGCTGTTCCACAATAACTGCAGGCTGACCAATGTTGAATAAGTAATGGAGCAACGTTGTTGAAGAGCTTCCTTTGGTGATTCATCGTTGTAGAACGTTGTCTGTTGTCGTTAAATTCATTTGAATACCGTTGTCGCTTTTTGTAGCAGATGACGAAGCGATCGTTTCATGCACGATAATTTGATAATCAAAAGCATTGATACAAGCATAACATGGTTCTCTTATCGCTAAGATTGGGGCGGATAATTGAAGCGATCAAACTGAGATTTGGCTTAAGGATATAAAATAACCAACGCTCTTCATTTCTATTCCCTACACTATTCTCCTTATAAAAGAGAGTCAACATATGTCTTAATATTATTTATAAAACGTATAGTATTTTCCTCATGCTGATTCCCATTGAAGAAGAAACTGGTTGGAATCGATGCTCTGCCATAATTGAAAGGGTTAACCTGAAGCTGATAGAGTATCAAACGCGGCGAAGAATTGTGCCTCCCTTTGAGCCTTGATTCATTCTGTAAAAATAATAGTAAAAATAAACGTGTAAATTTCTTGAAAAATGGCAAGTCAAGCAAGTCGCAACTCGAAAACAACCAAACACATACCTGGAGATTAGATGAATCGTAGTCGAAACCTTCTCATTGATAGGTTGACATGCTTTTCGTTGTTTCATGGATGCCGCGAAGGGTTTTCTGTTGTTGGCAGTTGAGGCAGGTTTCCCATTGCGGGTGATGCTGGCTCGCTTTGCAAGATTCTTATTGAGGTTGTTACTTTCACTTTAAAGTTACCGTTACATTGTAGTTTCCATTCCATTACATAATCTTTTGTTCTGTTGTTCTTGATGATGTGAATGTCATTTCTTTACAATGTTTTGTTTGCGATCAATGATAATATTAACGAAGATTGACTAAGTATCAAAGTAAACTTTTATCATCATACGTTCCGAATTTAAAAGAGTGATGTACGCGTCGTGAATTTCTGAGACTTTTTTGCGATATTTTTTTACAATCATTAAAAGCAAACCCGATTGTACAAAGTTAGGTTTTAGCTAATCTATTGTATTGGCATTCGTTCGTCTTTGTCCATTCAAGGGACAACATTAAATTGCATAACAAATCCACGCTTCTCTTTTTAAACGTCAATAGTCTTGTGTTATGTTTGAAGAAGGCACTCTTGCTAAAAAAGGATTTATTTCACTCAAAGAGCTAAGAGAAAATTATTTGGAATATTTTGCTCTCAGGTTTCTAGTAAATAGATAAGCGTGTATGGCCTTCTTTGGACAATTCTTGATCCATTTGATTACTTAAATTGGTGTAGCACGAGCGCGTTATTGGGGATAACGGTCAACCGTCACTCCAGGCACGCGGTTGACCGGATATTCCTGGTGAAAAAGCCCAGGGTGAGTGCCGAATACTCTACCTGAGCTCGGCACTCACCGGGAGAGAGTACGCTTATCGATAACGATCGATAGCGGCTCTTTCTCTTGGCTTTGTGGGCTCGAAACGAAAAATGAAAAGGGAAAAAGAAGGAAAGAAGATAAGAAGGAAAAGGAGTAGGGAATAGTGACGCAGGGCGGTCACTTGTAGCATTAACGTCTGGATTAGTACAAAACTGTACTTTGCAGACGTTGGTGCTTACCGTGGCTGATAAGAAGCCATATTAGCCAAGGCAATAAGGCAAACAGTCAATTGCTCTGCCAAATTCTCTTGTTATTGTCAAGAATCATTGACGACAGCGGGATAGGTCAAATGGCGATAGCGAGAGTATAGCAGAGCAAACGAAGAGAGATATGTGAGCGAATAGAAGTAGGATCATTTGGGATTCTTAAAAGGTAAGCCCAGAGTTGAAAAAACACCGACTGTGAAGGAAGAATCT
Source organism: Anopheles darlingi (assembly GCF_943734745.1). NCBI lineage: Eukaryota > Metazoa > Arthropoda > Insecta > Diptera > Culicidae > Anopheles > Anopheles darlingi. Next base: position 56,312,243 of record NC_064874.1, read on the forward strand.
CAAAATGCATTACGATACTTGCCACCGCAAGAGAACCTGTGACAACTGTCGTCGGGCCGCAACGCCTCGCCAATGGCCCCAGGGGGTATCAACAAGCGACGGGACGCACTTTCATAGCAGTGTAAGATTTAAGTGTAAGATTTAAGAGTAAAATATTATCAGAAATCCTTTCCGACGTGGCATCGCCAATAATGGGAGACAGCTCATTCTGTTTTTGTACTCGACCGGAGTAGACGTGCGATAACGCTCTCCGCTGATCCCAACGCGCTCCGGTCGTTAACCGAGAGCCGTGGCCTTGTGGTGTCCTGTGCTTAGTGCCTGTGTCTAGTGAGAGTGTGTAGTATAGATATTTTGCGCGCCAGCTGATCGGCCAGCTGGACGCAGATAACTACATGATTGTGTGTGTGTGTGTCACTGCTGAAATCGTGCGCCAGCGATACAGCAGCAAGTGTTTATAGTGCAGTAGCCGTAGTGCGGTGTAGTGTTTTTGTTTTGTAATTGTGGTTAGTTTCCCAGTCATTCATCATCCAGCCTCCGTGGTGATAGGTCGAGTTTTTCGTATCCGCTCTGAGCAAGTGACGAAGATTACAAAAAGAGACACCAAAAGCGACGCTCGACCCCCAACTATGGGGGCTCGCAGCAAAACAAAGCCTCGCAGAGGACAGGGCGTCACAATTCCGTTGGATGAATACCAGTGACTCGTGAAAAGTGATAATACAAAAGCAAGTGGAGATATTACAACACAAAACCCATTCGATCTCGTTAACCACGAGGAATCGATGGAAGTCATCAACCCCGCACCTGCAACGGCCGGTGTGTCTAGTTCACGAACGGCAAATCGGGCCGAAGCGACGGCAAAATTGTCGTACATCCCGCCGTTTGTGGTGATAGGTACGTCAGTCGCTGCTATACACAAAGTCATCGTGCAAGCGGGTGTAGTTAACTACACCACAAACAACACCAGGAAGGGCATCATCGTATCCGTGGTCAACGTTACCGATTACAGGGCTCTTCGTCGCAAATTCAGTGAAAACAATGTGGCGTTCTTCACACATCAACTGCCAGAAGATCGAACCACTAAAATTGTTCTATTTGGGCTGCCTGAGATGGAGCCAAAAGACATCGATGAAGCGCTACGCGAAAAGAACATCGTACCATCGGTCATTAAAACAATGCATATCCGTAACAAAAAGTACGAGGAGCAGGCAATGTACCTGCTACACTTCACAGCTGGTACAATTAGCCTAGCCGAATTGCGTAATGTGCGCGCAGTTAACCACCACCGGGTTTACTTTGAATATTATAACGCAAAGAAGAATCCAATGCAGTGCGGTAACTGCCAAGAAAATGGGCATGGCAGCGCAAATTGCTACCGGTCATCACCAAAGGCCCCGGCACAGCCGCGTCCTAAACCTTACAACTACAGTAGCGAGCGTTACATCAACACCAGCATTCGAATCAAACGCCAAGGGCGAGGCAACTGCAAACCTGTTCAAAGATCACAGGAGGGTTCCCCCGCAGTGTGATATGTTCAGCAGCAAAGATATTGGGCAGATCATCGAAGATGGTTTCGCCGGCATGAGCGCAGTGCGCTCAAAGAAAGATCTTATCACCTTAGTTATAAAGGTAACGGCGAAATATTGTTTTAATAATGTCTGAACTAAACAATCTCAGCTGTCTAACTTGGAATGCAAACGGCATTCTCGATAAGAAAGAGGAATTTTTCCAGTTTCTAGTTAAAAATCAAATTGATGTGGCCACGATAAATGAAACTTTCCTAAAACCAAACATAAGATTAGCTCACCTAAAGTATAATATATGTAGCGGCTTGCCCTGCATTTTCAGAATGCAACACGCGTCTCGTGGGTACGCGCCTTAAGCGCACGATTTTTTCCAACCCCACCTTTTTTATGTACGTTTTTTTTCGCATCGCGCCATTTTTGCGCGCAACGTGTTTTTCCACAAAAGTGCGATCGCCTCGCGTTTCTGTTTCTCATCCTTTCTTCATCGCGTGTTCTTCAGCGGAAAACATTTTTCTCGCGGGTTAGTGGAAGTACAGACCACACTGTCGAGAATAGGCAAACCTGCTGCTTGCGGAATATCGCGTTTTCTTTTTGAGGAACTCGTTTTTGTTATCTGAGTGTCGGTGTGAAAGAAAATACAGTGACCAACATGCCCGATCCGGATGCAACCACGATACTCGGCACCCCCACCGGTTCCTCCACCCCGGGCCACCGTCGTCGGCTCAGTGCCGGTAGAACCCCACACTACCTCAGGGGCTGTTCCGCGCCGGCTCGAGCCCATCAGCCTGGAAACACCGCGAATCCCTTTTCCGGCGATGGAGGTGGACAACATCGAGGGATTTTTTATTGCCTTGGAGTTCTAGTTCGCTGCCTCGGGCATCCCCTGCGCCGCCGACTCGCGTAATTTTAACATTTTAATAGCGCAGGTGCCTCAGAAAGCTCATCTGGAGCTTCAGGAGAAGTTCTCCAGCCTTCCGGGCCTCGGAAAATACGAGTCCGTGAAAAGGATTTTGATCGAGCGTTTCACCTCGACTCCGTCTGGTTCTCTCAGAAATGCTACTGGGAGACCAGAAGCCATCTCAGCTTTTCGCTGCGATGAAGAGATCAGCAAAAGGCGCACTGTCAGATATGGCTCTTCTCGACGTATGCGCCGACCATACGGACCTGCCGGCAAGTGTCCAGTAAAGTGTTATCGCCAATACGGGAACCACCCTCAGCGAAAAGCTTGTCGTGGCCGACGCCGTCATGGAGGCGCAGTGCTGGTGGAAGCCAGAAACCTACGGCCACGTTGAGGCAGCAACAGCGACGAATGAGACATCACAAATTCTAGAGGAAATGTGAAAATTGCGTCTGGAGGTCAGCAGGCTCGAATCTAAAGTGCAGCCTGGTCGACTTCGGAGGTCTCGTTGGTAGCAGCAAATGGAACTCAGATGCAGGTGTATGGAGAAATAACCCTGTCCGTTGAACTTGGCCTGCGAAGAGACTTTACCTGGATATTTGTGATAGCGGACGTCAACACCGTCATTCTTGGGGCAGACTTCCTGACCCACCGTCATTCTTGGGGCAGACTTCCTGACCCACTTTGGTCTGTTAATCGACCTCAGAAGTAAACGGTCGTTTGAATCTCCTGGAGCGATGGTGATAACGAAGCACAGCAGCATTCGCGCATTCGGACAGAGCGACGAGTTTTTTGAAATTTTAAAGCAGTTTCCGTCTATCACTTCCACTCAGCAGTCTGCATCTACCGCTCGACCGGTACGGTTCGTTTTATCGTGTGCTACGGTGGCAAAAGGCTAGTGAAACCAAAGGCAATCAAAGAGTAATTGAAAGTGACCGACGCCACCATGCGTGGGAAAAGGCTTCAGCTTCGAACAGCGTTGGAGTGAGTAGCGTCGCATCGTCGAAGGCTACCATGGAGACAGGAAACATTTACAATCTACTGCCTAACGAAGTTGAGTGCAGTAACACACACACTTGTGTAACGGATTCTGTTAGCAATACAAACACACAAACGACGACCAAACCAAAATGCAAAATCCCACCGATAACGGTGTTCTCCAACTCGGTGGCTGAAGTTCACCAGATTGTGATAGTATGTAAGGACTGGATGGGGTAATTTTAGTATTTGTATAGGAAACTATCAGTCAGCGGGTTTTTGTTATAGTTTTTTTTTCCCGCAACGAAAGGTAGGCCAACCAGTGTTAAACATTGGAATCACTTTCAAGCTTAGCAAATACATTCAACTTCGGACCAGTGTTGAAAGGGGAACGCCCCGAGCTCACTATACTATCTCAACGTTTGTATAACTTACCATGTTTAAATGGATAAATAAACTTACTTAGTTACTTACTTACTTATTTACTTACTTCCACTCAGCCTCCGGAGCGTCACTACAACACCGGGGTATTTCATCACATAACCACTACCGGCCCGCCAACAACGCGGCCTCGTCACCTATCGCCGGAGAAACTAGCCGCGGCGAAAGCGAGTTGTTGTTGAAGTTAGGGATCCGCAGGCGTTCCGAATCAAGTTGGGCCAGTCCGTTACACATGGTCCTTAAGGCGGATGGTTCCTGGCGGCCCTGCGGTGATTACCGCGCTCTAAACGCCCAAACGACGCCGGACGGTTATCCTATCCCCTACCTTCAGGATTGTCTGGAAGAACTATGTTCTCGAAGGTCGACCTTAAAAAAGCCTTCCATCAGGTCCTAATCCACCCGGATGATGTAGAGAAGACGGCCATTACCACCCCGTTTGGTCTATTTGAGTTTCTATATATGACCTTTGGTCTATGCAACGCGACCCAAACATTTCAACGGGTCATCGATGATGTTCTGAAAGGACTCGACTTTGTCTTTGATACTACATCAATATACTTTGTTAGTACATTAATGATATTTTTATCGCCTCTAACTGTCCTGAACAACACCGACAACACCTGTCAACGGTATTCCAGCGTTAGACGTTAGGTTAGGCTAGCGTAAGCATTATTTGATCTTCACGGGGTGGGGGACACTGGTTACTTTTAAACGAGCCGTCTAGAAATAAAGACGTATTATTGGGGCAGCCGGTAGGATGCCGAAACGGAAATGATAAGTGAAAAACAATGGAAAAATTGCGCACCACACAAACGCAATTTAAGTGATCCCGTGGACATTTAAAAAAATCGAAACATTCGCGATAAGAGGACCAGCAACGTCACCGTCGAAGTAGAGGATCCCCCGCACAGTCATTCAAGCAGGTTTACGCTACACGACAGCTTAAAGTAAGTACCCGTTTTTTAAAGCGAATCTTACGAAGAAAAAGTGATTGGCACTACCAGATAGACAGTTCTAGTCCAGGCTCCGAAGCGAGCAGACGTTAAACAAATCAATCTTAATATACACCAATACAAGAGTACACCAATACTAATAAAGACCCTAAATGGGTCGGGCGAAGCGTATAACCACCACGCGAAAACGAGACGCTAGCGTTGCAAGTGTAGGTTTAAACATCCCGGACAAACGGCCAAACAGGCAACTAAGCACGGATTTAGAACTCTCGAACGAGTACGAGATCCTGAACGCTGCACCACAGACGACCACAAACCAGAACACCAGACCACCAACGCAGAAAAAAGAAGAATCTGCAAAAAAGCCTCCGCCAATAACAGTGGCTAGCCACAATATCGCGGAAATCCATAAACAAATAATCGCGGCAGGTGTAGTGGACTACACAACGAATGCCACAAGAAGAGGAACTGTGGTTCGGATGCCGGACACACACGCATACAAAAAAGTGCTGGCGCACTTCAAAGCCACCAATATTGACTTCCACACTTACCAGCTCGAAGAGGGGAAGACTACGAAAATAGTTCTAACGGGTCTTTACGACATGCCGGTAGAGGAGGTGAAAGAAGCAATCGCCGCCGAATCACTAAAGCCAATCAGCGTTAAAAAGCTGACGATAAAACACAAAAAGTACGAAAGACAGGCAGCGTACCTGGTGCATTTCGAAAAAGGTACAATTACGCTGAATGTGCTTCGCACAGTCAAGGTCATTTACCACCAGATAGTTCAGTGGAACTACTATTCAACAAATAACGCGCCAATGCAGTGCAAAAACTGCCAGGCATTCGGCCATGGGGCTGCAAACTGTTATCACCCAGCGATTTGCAACAAATGTGCCGGTAGGCACACATCGTCAGCCTGCCAGGTAGCAACAAAAAGCAAGGAGGGAAAAATCCCTATACACTTGCTAAAGTGCGTAAACTGCGATGGAAACCACGCATCGAACTACAGTGGCTGCCCAAAAAGGGCGCAATATATTAAAAAGCCAGCAATCCAGCCCAGCAAAACCACCATCAGGCAAGTGAATTTTTCAGTCGGTGATTTCCCCCTGACAATGATATTAAAAAAATAACCTCAAGATCAGACAGTTACGTAATATGCGGGGACTTTAACGCAAAACATAACTCTTGGAATTGCATTTCATCTCATAGGGCCGGCAATTTCCTCTTCGGCGAGGCACAAAAAGGTCCCGTTTGTATTCACCACCCAAACACTCATACATACATCCCAGCTAACCCATCATGCAATCCATCAACAATAGATCTAACCCTAACAAACAAGAGACTTGATCTAACTGAGCTAATAACCAAAACTGACTTAACATCTGACCACCTACCGGTTATCTTCAAAATAAATGACACAACACTCACCCACAGAAACCACAGAGAAACTCGCAATTACAGAAAAGCAAATTGGTCCATAGATCTACACAACATAAATCTAGCAAACTCGAACAGCACACTAGAATTAGAGGAAATGATAGACAAACTTAACACCATAATAACAACTGCTCACGATAAATCCGTTCCCTCAGTAATACCAGATTCATACAACTTAGAGTTATCTGAGCCAACACTCCAACTTATTAAAATCCGTAATCTGTACAGGAAGAAATGGCAAAGACACAGAAGAAACCAGCGTTTACAGGATATATATTACTTACTAAAAGAATATATAGAATCTTCTATCTCAGAAGAAAGAAAAACAGCGTGGTCTACTAACCTCCAACAGATTAATTCAGAACAAAACAATAACAAGCTGTGGAAATTCGTAGGTATGATGAAAAAAACCAATAGGAACATACCCGCCCTAAAAGTTGACAACAAACTACTAATAACTAATAAAGAAAAATGCAATGGTATAAAAGAATCCTTCGAAAAACGAAATCAAGCGGCATCACGGCACAAATGGATGTCAAGCGCTACAACTTCCTGATGGCGCAAGTGCCACCGAAGACGCTGGTGAAGCTGAAGGATCGCTTCAGCAGTGTCCCCACGACCACTCGTTACCAGTTCGTGAAAGAGGTCCTCACTGCCCATTTCAGCGAAAGCCAGCAGCGCCGAATGCAACGGGTACTCGCGGAAATGGTGCTAGGCGACCAAAAGCCGTCGCAGCTGTACAACGCGATGCGCCGTGAAGCACAACAGTCCGTCAGCGAGAAACTGCTGTTAGATCTGTGGGCTGCGCGACTTTCCGTTGGCCTCCAGCACACCGTAGTTGCCAATCGTGGCAGTCTGGCAGAGAAACTGGCAGTGGTGGATGCCGTGTTCGAAGCAACACGCCTGCGTCCCGTCTCAGCGGTCACAACAACACCCTCGTCCCCGCCGTTGTCAGGCGCTTTCGTCGAGGCTAACTCAACGGAAAAAAGCACGGTGGAGATGCTGCGCCAGCTGATGGAAGAGATGCGAGTGTTTAAGCGGGACCTGGCGGAGTTGCAGACGGCCAATCGCCGACGAGGCAGGAGCCGTCAAAGAAGCGAATCTCGTGGACGCTCCCAAGGACGTGGGAGTACACGCAACGGCCCTCCTGTACAGCATGACTCAGAACTCTTAGGAACGCCAGACGAGGCAGGGAGTCGCACACACTCGCTCCAACGCCGACCCTCGGCTGTGCATAAGAGATTTCGACTCCGGAACATCCTTCCTGATCGACAGCGGCGCCGAACTTTCGCTTTACCCACGCAGCAAACGGGTTAAGTGTCTAACGCCTACCGATACCATTCTCATCGCCGCAAATGGTACCAGGATCCCAGCGTATGGAGAAGTAACACTTGAGATCAACTTGGGGCTTCGACGATCCTTCGTATGGACGTGGTTCGTGGTTGTAGACTGCGACTTCGTTGTAGACTTCGAGCATCACATCATCACGACCGGACAGCCGACCCACGCTCGTCCACGACGGTTGCCGCCTGCCAAACCAAAGGCGACCAAGAACCAGTTCCGGCTAATGCTGCGACTCGGTATATGCCGCCCGTCAAGCTCCAACTGGGCGAGCCCCACTGCATATGGTGCTAAAGTCTGACGGCAGCTGGAGGCCCTGCGGCGACTATCGCAGCCTCAACGCCCAGACTGTTCCAGATCGGTACCCAGTACCGTATTTGCAAGACTTTACGTCCATGCTTCACGGGACCGCTGTTTTCTCCAAGATCGATTGGAGGAAAGCATACCATTGTGGGGCTCGCGCCGAACCCCACAAGCTTACGAAACGTCAGAGGAACTACAACACTGGAGCTACGACCATGAGCTGAGCGCACGGCGCGCGCTCAGTGGTCCTGGCGTCAGTGGCGTGGTTTCCTCCTATAAAAGGCACCGGCAACGCCGGAGGCGGTCCTTTTTTTCTTCTGTTCCCGTTTCACCGGTGGATCGGCCAAGGACGGCAGCGATCCTTCGTTCACGTATCGTGTCGTCCTTCTTCCAGCGTGCGTAGTAACCAGCCTCCAACGAGCGTCCTGATCTTAGTCCTTCGTCCAACTTACGGCGTGACGATCAAAGTGGTGACCCCAATAAACCCCAAAGAATCTCCAAAGTGGTAACCCCAAATCGCATCACCAAAGTGGTGACATCCCGACGTGATGTGAACACGCGTCTCGAAAAAATTTCCTCCATCGCGCAGTGAAAAAAATCCGACGCGTATCCACCATCACGGTGAGAAAACGTTATCCGCGTGTCCGCCATCGCGGCGAAAAAATCTATCCGCCATCACGGTGAAAAAACTTGAAGACCATTAGTTGGTGAACAAATGTTTTCACTGTATGTGCAAGAGGTGTTTAACAAAATCGAAGGTAAAGCGAAAGACATTTTATGCCTCGCTGGAAATCCCCGAGATTTTGAAGAAGCAAAAGAAATTTTATTAAATGCTTTAGGTGATCGACAGAAAATGTCGACGTACAAGTGTCAACTATGGATAATGGAAGCATCTATAAGTATCATGAGCGCACAAAAGAAATCGTGCAAAAAATTAAAACACTTGTCAGACAAAATCAAATACTTAACGAACATTGGGAAGGCATCAACAAATTCATAGATGATGATGGTCTTGCTGCTTTCATAGCACGCTTGAAAGAATCTTATTTTGGTCAAGCACAAGCTGCACGGCCAAAAGACATTGAAGACGCATACGCTTTCCTTTGCAAATTCCAATCCAAGGAACTAGTCGTATCGACTCATAACAAAAGTGTAAAAACAACAAAACAGAAAGAGTAAAACCAAATTGTAATTAAGTCAACTATACTAATTACTTTGTGTTGCGACGTGTAACGTCCGATCGACACGACACGTGCACGGAAGACAACGAGCGCAGCGAAACCACGCTCCAAACACAGAATAGGGTGATCAGGATCGATACAGGAACGAAGTAAGTACTCACGGTGCAAGTGCAGCGAGCCCACGCTCCGGTCGCACGGAAATAGAGTGACCAGGAGGGTGATGGGAAAAGTGGAAAAGTGCAACACAGTCACATAGTTCAAGTGACAGAGCACGCACGTTTCGGGTTCTGACCGTTGACTCAAGGGAGGCAGCGGTCTGAAGGAGCTGCAGAAAGTGGAAAAGTGCAAAGTAAATCGCGTATACGTTTTGGGACACCCACAGCGAGGGGCGGCCTGAAGGAGAGTAAAAACGACCGTGATAGGGCCAATCAGGTTAATTTACGCGTCCAATCGAAGGCATCATGGCACTTCGCTTCGTTCAAAACAAAAACGGGAGATGCCGTCTCTGTCAGAAAGCAGACGAGACCAATATGATTACTTGTTTCGAGTGTGACCGAGCGTTCCACCTATCATGTGCCGGGATGTAAAGCGGCACACCTGTGGCCGAACTCACCAACCTCTATAGAGGGATGGCAATCCAGCAAGAGGGTGAGCAAAACTGGGCGATATATTTAAAAAGGCAAGCACTAACACTCCTCCCAAAATTCGGAGGCAGTGCGAAGCAGTGGCCAAACTTCAGACAAATTTTCGATGAAACCACACGAGCAGGGACATTCACAAACTTGGAAAACCTGAGCCGCATGCAGCAAGTGCTGCACGGGCAGGCCCTCAAGGCGGTCCAGCCACTCATGATGAATTCAGAAAACGTACCGGCTATGATAGAACGCTTAAATTAAAATTTTGGGAGACCCGAACTAGTGTACCGGGACCTACAAAACGAGCTGCAGAAAATACGCAAGGATACAAAAAACGCCGTCGTGGAGCTCGATAATGCACTCGAAAACATCGTGAACACTGTCACGCTGCTCGGGAAACCAGATACTCCGGTTCCGATCACCGGTTGGTAGACGATCTGGTTAAAAGGCCATACAGTCTCCAGATAAAACGAACGGAGTATGTCTTGCAAGCAACAAATCAATTAGCGGTCCAAAATCTCAAAGATTTGAGTAATTGGATCAAGCCCTTTGCACGAACGGCCAAGGCAATGGCTTCTGATAATCAGCCGCAACAAAGGGCTAGTATGCATTATCATAGCCATAACGCCCAAACGAGCTGTCCGGCGTGCAACAAGCAGCACAGTATCACCGGCTGCCACACGTTCAAAGAAAGGTGTCTCTCGGAAAAATGGGCAATTGTTAAACAACGGAATTTGTGCTTCGCGTGCCTGTCCGCCGGTCATGTATCAAGGAATTGCCGGAAGGCATCGAACTGCGGTATAGATGATTGTAAACAAAGACATCATAAACTAATACACGACTCGCCACCTACCAACACAACGACGATGAATAATGACGCCAATGAGCCGAAATATACGAGGAACATTCGGTACACCACCACCAGGGCTCGTCGAAAACATTGTACCAAGTACTACTAGTGAAACTCTTAAACAAAGGTCGGTTCATAAACACGTACGCCTTCCTAGACGCGGATTCGTCGCTAACCTTGATCGAACATGACGTCGCACGACAGTTAGAGTTGGGCGGACAGGTCGTGCCATTGAAATTGTGCTGGACTCAAGACGTATCGTACGAGCAGGACGGAAGTCTGCAAGTGCAACTGGCGATCCAGGATGCCTCAAGACAGACTAAACCTGCCGACTCAAACTCTAAATTTCAAGGAACTATGCGACACGTACCCATATCTTAAAGGGTTGCCGATTCAGGATTACGGAGAAATTAGGCAAACCATCCTGATCGGCCTGAACCACAACCACCTTTTGAATACCATCGTGTCTCGCGCCGGACAACCCGACGAGCCGATTGCATCAAGAACCAAACTGGGATGGTTCGTATGGGGAAGGTCCCTAGGCGAAGATCAGCATCACTCGATGGTCATCCAAGAGGAGGACGCACTCAGAACGATGATGCAAAGATACTTCTCCGTGGAAGCTTTCAGCGTAATTCCATCTCGGACCTCTGTTCGATCGGACGTGTTTTTGCTCGCTCTCTGTCTGTCTCGAGTTTTTCCAAGTTTTTCCGTCATTTTTCATCGTCCGTGCCTTGTGTCCCCTTTTAGTTTTTCCCCCAGTTCCCGTTTGTGACGCAGATTGTGCGCGAAAGTCTTGTGCCCGTCATTAGCCGTTCCTCCTTTTCGGCATCATCTACGGTTTGGTGTTTCTGAGTCCTGTTTTTGGCGTCATCAGGACGCGAACCGTGTACTACCCACACTTCATCGCACATACTACTACACACCTTCTCGTTCACCATGGCACACACCTGTCACGCGTGTGCGCGCGAGATCGTTCAACTTCATGAGTTGATCGAATGCGGTGGCTTCTGTAGCGCCGTGTTTCACAAAACCTGCGTCGGTGCACCACCTAAATTGCTTGATGAGATCGCCAAGCACAAACAGCTGTTTTGGGCCTGCACGGCTTGCTCCACCCTCATGAGAAGACCGATTGCCAAGTGGCTGCGTACAGAGGCATTCAATGCTGGTCAGCGGTCGGCGCTTGACCTTGCTGCTGCGGATTTGAAGGAGAGCATCGTGTCTGAACTGAAGTCGAAGCTGATGAGTATGTTCGGTGCCAACAACATTCCTCTGTCGGTGCATCGCGGCCTAGTCGGCGACACCAATAATGTGGTTTCTGGCAACTCGCGACCGTCGTTTGCAGTAGTAGCCTCCCGCCCGCCCACCACCAACTCTACCGATCCATCAGGACTTGACGCGTTTCTAAAAACGCAGCCACTTATCTGCGGCACTGCTGAGCCAACCACCAATTCCATCAAATTAGTGCCGGTCCGCAGCCGTAGGAACTGGTTGTTCAACGAAGTGGGATTGTTGTGGAAACGCGACAATCAACGGTTTCCCGAAACAATGCTTCATGCCATAAAACGGCTAACGCACCTAGAAAACAAACTAAAAGCGGACCCGGCATTGAAGAAATGGGCAATGGAAACCTTCCAGGCGTACGTAACGCACGGAAACTGGAACCAGTGGAGATGATCGCGAATCGCGAGCCACTATACCACCTGCCGCACTTCATTACCATTAATAGGAATAAAAACCCACCGAAACAACCACATCCCTATTTGGTATCCTCATTCGGTTCAGGGAAGGGCGCTACGCGATCGGTGGAGACATCTAAGAAATGTTCCACCAAGTGCGCATCCGAAAGGAGGACCAAGACGCACAAAGGTTCGTTTGGCGCGACGGAAACCAGAACAGATATCCGGACGTTTATGTAATGCAAGTCATGACGTTTGGCTCTACCTGCTCGCCTAGTTGCGCGCAAGCTGCGAAAAATCACAACGCAGTAAGACTAAAAGAGAAGTACCCCCTGGCTGTTGATCCCATAATAAATCAACACTATGTCGATGACTACGAGGACAGCTTCCACACGCTAGAGGAAGCGAAGAACACCGTTGCGCAAGTCATAAAGGCACACCAGGAGGGAGGATTTTTCATCACTAAGTTCTGCACAAACAGCGAGGAATTACTAAACGTCATTCCGGAGGACAGAAAGGAAAAAGGAAATCTGAGATCACTGGATGATAAGGCCGAAGAATCAGAGAAGATATTGGACGTTTACTGGAACACCAATAGCGACAAGATTGGGTTCCAAGGGACGCTGGATAAACTTCCCCCAGCCGTGAGAACCTTAGCCAGACAGCCTACCAAGCGAGAGGTGCTCTCGTTCGTGATGAGCGTGTTCGACCCCTTGGGCTTAATATCAAACATTACCATTCACGGTAGAATACTAATGCAGGAGCTACACAAGGCACTAAACGAGTGGGACGCACCAATCCCAAATGAGTTGGAAATGAAGTTTCTAGCAAGGAATGGAAATGGAAATTTCTAGCAGGGAATCCAGACGCTCAAGATCTCCGAATCATAAATAGCAAAATGAACGAGCTCATAGAGGAAAACAATAATCAGTACAAATTCAACGAACAGCTAAATAACAGGATAAAACAACTAAGCGCAACTGTCAACAACATGACGGAAAATTATAAAGTGAACCAAATTGCTCTAAACGAAATTGATACGATCGCACTGATTTCAAGCATAGACCTATTAAATATTTCAAACACACTCCTATTAAATATTCAAGAGAGAATATCGTCATCGAAAGAAGGAAAAGCTAGTAGCAAATTACTTTCGATAAATGAAGTAAATTCTATTATGAATTTGTTAAACAAACAAGGATTCAATGTTGAAATCCCCGAAGAAGCGATGTCCTATGTAACATCAAAAATAGCAAGGAACAATAACGCACTTCTCTACATTATAAATGTTCCAATGCTTAGTGGCAAAGAAGCCGATATCTTTAGCAGTAATTAAAGGTCACCCAATGTTTCTGATAAAAATGGGTCACCAACTCTTAAAATAAACGCATTCCGAAAACTACGTACAAGCTAGCAGCATGATAGAAGAGTTCCATGATGATTGCATTCACTCGCTCATTTTTGGCAAGAAAAGTCAATGTATTACTAGAGTCGAGACTACAACAGAGATCAGACATCGACCGCGCTACTGATTTTACATTTCTACTGGCAATTTGGACACCCTTTGGTTTCTCGTGAGCAATGGAGAAACACGCGAATTTCGTTGTGAATCCGAACGGGAACTGCCGGTTTTGCACAAAGGCGGAAGACGAGCGTAGCATGGTACAGTGCGATGATTGCGATCGCTGGTTCCATCACACGTGCGCGGGTCTGAAGCGCTTGCCCGAGCCGCATGAACCGTTTCTGTGCGTGAAATGCACGCTGATCAACGAGCAGCTGAGAAAGGCGGTGGAAGCGAAGTCCGCGCGAAGCGACGTTCCGGACATCGTCGAGCGGCTCGTCGAAGCGCTGAGCGTCCGCGGAAGTCCGACCACCAGGCCAAGCGCGCAACGCTGATGAAGCTCCCGACGTTTGAGGGACGCGCGCGAGATTGGCCGACCTTTAAGCGCACGTTCGAAGAAACGACGCGCCAGGGGCGCTATTCGCCGATCGAGAACCTGCATCACCTGCAGCAAGCTTTGAAGGGGAACACCGAGCGGGTGGTCCGTTCGCTGATGCTAGACGCCGCCAACGTACCGTCCATCATGGAAAGACTCGAGAAGGGTTCCGGTCGCCCCGAGCTCGTGTACGAGGAGTTGCTGAAGGATGTGACACGCGTACGAGTGACGGACCTGACGCGGATTCCTGAGCTGGCCAACGCCGTAGAAAATCTGGTTGTGAATGTGAAAGCGTTGGGCCAGGACGCCTATCTGAACGACCCCCGCGTTTGGTGAAAGAGTTAGTAGAAAAGCTGCCGCTCGCGAATCGGATTAAGTGGGCTGAGGACAACCGTTCGGCCGTGCAACCGCGGAATCTCGACGATCTGAACGAGTGGCTGAAGCCGTTGGCGGAAACCATGCGCATGGTGAAGTCGATACGCGAGGATACGGTGAATCTGCACGACGAAAGCAGAGCCGTGCAAATGACGCGCCGAAAAGTGAGCCCAGCGAGTCCAGCGATCCCCGCGTGCCCAGCGTGTCCGGAGATGCACCGAGTGGAAGAGTGCGAGGATTTCCAGCAAATGAGCGCTTGCGATCGAATCGACATGGCGAAGCGAGAGAGGCTTTGCTTCGGGTGCCTTCGCGCCGCACATGGTGCGGGACTGTCGGTCGGCAAGGGTGTGCGGGCAAGATGGATGCCGAAGGAAGCATCATCCGCTTCTCCACTACCCAGCAGGAGGTGCAGAGCGGATGGAGGAAGAAACCTCGACCGCGGTCCTGTTTCACCACAGCGGGCCGAGGAGAACATTCTATCAAATGGTTCCGGTGACGTTACGGAATGGGCCGATCGAGATGAGCGCTCTCGCGTTCCTTGATTGCGGGTCCTCTCTCACGCTTGTCGACGAGGAGGCGGCTGATCGTCTCGGCCTGGGCAGATATCACGATCCACTGATGATGAAGTGGACCCACGACATCAGCCGCCAGGAAAAGGAAAGTCGCCGGGTGAAAGTGACGGTACAGGACACCGGCGGCCATCCATACGTCCTGAAGGGCGTACGGACGGTGCCAGCTGCTGGCCCAAGGGTTGGACGTGACCGATCGCTATCCCCTGGCGAAGGATGCGATACAACGCCAGCATTACGTTGACGACTATATCGACAGCTTCGCGAGTCTATCGACGGCCAAGGACACGGTGGCACAATTGATGCGTGCTCATGATGAAGGCGGGTTTCGCATCCGAAATATCATACCATATCGAACAGCAAGGAGCTTCTCGCGTCGGTTCCAGAGGACAGGCGGTCGTCCGGTGCGCAGCTGATGCTGGAGGAGCTGGAATTGCAAGCGGCGGTGCTAGGGACCAGGTTGGCGTTGGCAGTGCAGCCGGCACTGGAATCCAGAGCCGGCACCGGAAATATAAGCAGTTCGTGGCCCACCGAGTGAACGAGATCCTGGCGACTACGCGGACGGAGCCGTGGAAGTGGGTGCCCTCAGGAGAGAATCCGGCGAACATAGCCACAAAGGAAGTGTCAAACACAGCGGCATGGTTTGACGGTCCGGCATTCCTCGTGGACAACGAGGACAAGTGGCCGGTGGTGAAGAGCGGATTGACCACGGAAGAGTAAGCCACGGTGGCCGCTCATGACGAATACACTCCCTCCTTCCGCATCGAGGACGAGTACAGCAACTGACAACGGCTAATCCGACATATCGTGGTGCTAAACAAGTTCGTCCGGTTCCTGCGCGAGAGAGCGGGAGGGCCCTCGTTTGAGAAGCGATTTTCGGTGGTCGATTTCGAGGAGGCCCGTCGTGCCATGTACCGGAAAGCTCAGCAGGACGTGTATGCGGAGGACATCGCGGCGATCGAAAGACAAGGTCATGTCGACAAAGGCAGCAGCGTGACCAGCCTCAACCCGTTCCTGGACGACTACGGGGTGATGCGTGCACGAGGGAGGTTGGAGAACGCTGCCACCCTAAGCGGCGACGCGCGGACGCCGATACTGGTTCCTCAGAAGCACAAAATCACCAAGCAGGTCGTCAGGGAGTATCATGAGCGCGGACTGCACCATGGGGACAACGTGGTCGTCGCGGAATGATCCACCAAAGGTTCTGGGTTGTGAACCTGCGGGCTGTGTTGAAAAATGTCAAAAACTGCTGCCAGTGGTGCATCCTGCGAGCGGCCAAGCCCTTCGTGCCGCAGATGGCGCCACTGCCCGGGCACCGCGTTGCTCCGCACCAGCCTCCGTTCACAGCAATATGCGTCGAGAACCGTAGCGAAGAGGTGGGGAGCGCTCTTCATGTGTATGAGCACAAGGGCAGTGGATATCGAGGTGGCAGAAAAGCTGGATGTCGACAGCTTCCTCGTGTGCCTGCGGAATTTCCAGCATCGGCGTGGGAAGGTGCGCCATCTGTACAGCGATAATGGTACGAACTTCGTCGGCGCTGAGGCGGAGCTAAGGCAGCTGGTCGCCGAAGTAAACAGCAAGATGGGAGCGATGGTGGCCGCCGAAATGGAAGTGGAGTGGCACTTCAACCCGCCAGCTGCGCCGCATTTCGGGGGCGTCTGGGAGCGCCAGATTCAGACAGTGAAGAAGGCGCTGCGCGACCGATGCTGGAGGAATGGCGCCGGTCGGAAACCGACGTTCGAGGTGCTGCGCACCACACTAATTAATATCGAATTCCTTCTCAACAGCAGGCCTCTTACCCACCTCCCAGTGACCCACGAAGGGGAGGAAGTGCTGACCCCTTGCTGTTACGAAATCGCGACCACAAGTGAAATTAAGCACAATAATTCTAACGCATTTAGTGAAGGAATCGCACCATGGACAACAGTTACCGTGAAGAAATTAATATGATGAAAGAGGATGCATTAGAGCCACGGAACTACGCAGAGGCAATTAAAAGTGCTGAATCGGCAGCATGGCAAGTCGCGATGCAGGAGGAGATCGAAGCGCTCCAAGAGAACGGAACATGGGAGCTAGTACATTTTCCGGAAGGACGTAAAGCGGTTGGTTGTAAATGGATTTTTAAAAGGACAAAGGATGAACACGGACAAGTGATACGCCATAAGGCAAGACTCGTCGCGTACGCCATAAGGCAAGACAAGAAGATATATCTATGAAACAACCTCCGGGCTTTGATCAACATAATGACATGGTTTTTCCACTTGAAGCGAAGTCTATATGGACTAAAACAGTCTGCAAGATCTTGGAGCACAAAAATCGACGGAATTTTAAAATCAATGAAGTTCAATCAATCAGAAGCAGACTCATGTCTATACATTCAAAACCACGGGGTGAAGCAGACGTACATACTCGTATATGTTGACGATATTAAGGCTCAAGAAGGCCATCAAAAACAGCAAACGGGGGTGCGCGCCTTCGAGAGCTAGCTGATGCCGTCGAGGACAATCCGTACGGGGAGTCGTTTGGCATCGTTAGGAGATGGCTGCGAGGGGGGCCAACCCCGCAGGAGAAGGACCCGGAAGTCTTGCGCAACGTTGTTAGCGAGGTATTCCCGCGTCGACAGACAGCTGTCGACATGGACCCCTACGGAACCTGGCGATGAGATGAGTCTACGGCCAGTCACCAACGACAAGCTGCACAACATCGCGGAGAGGTTGAACCCGAGGAAGGCGCCCGGACCGGATGGTATCCCGAACACAGCCGCCAGGACAGCGCTTCTGGAACATACAGATACCATCAGGAGAGTCCTCCAACATCATCTGGAGAGTGGGGTGTTCCCGGAAGAGTGGAAGAGACAGAGGCTGGTGCTGCTGCCAAAAAAAAGTGAAATGGATCAAAAAATATAGAGGCTCAGGCCTCTATAACTATATAGCGTAAAATATAAAATAGGAAAACTGAATGAACCGATGAATAGGAAAACATTCATTTCGCGAGGAATGAATGAGATAGGTTAAGCGTTAGGTTAGGCTAGCGTAAGTATTTTTTCATGTTCACGAGGTGGTGGAACACTCTGTACTTATAATCGGTCCGTCTTGCAATAAAGACGTATTATTACATATCAAAAGGTCGAAGAATTATCAGGAGCTATGAACATTTTCAGGCAACAAATTTCGGAGCACAGCGAAAAGTTTCAACAGATCGATTCAACGATTCCTGAACTATGAGAATCGACAACGACGGCACGGGCATCAACGACCAGCGATGTGACGGATTTGTTCAGGATCCCCGATCCGATCAAGCTGCTACCTGAGTTCGACGGAAACAGGTGATAAATTTGTACCTGGCTAGACACCGCAGAACAAACGCTACAGCTGTTCCAAGGACAGGTATCAGGTATGCCCAGTACCAAATATATTTCAACGTCATAAAAAATGAAATAACGGGTAGAGCATAAGGTGGAGTTATAATAGGTAAGTGTATAAGTAGTAAGAGTGTAATGGGAAGTATAAGTGTAAATGTAAGATAATATTTGTAGACGTGCATTTCGCATAATAAAATTCAGTAATAAAAATAAAACGGCAAATACGCGTTCGCCGAAAATACCATCCTCGCGCATTACGAGGAGAGCCAGCAACGCAGGCTCCACCGGGTGCTGTCGGAAATGGAGTTGGGCGATCGGCGGCCGTCGAAGCTGTTCGCCGACATGAAGCGTACGGCCAATAACACCCTCGGCGAAACAATGCTGGTGGACCTGTGGGCGTCACGACTGCCAGCACACGCGCAGTCGGCGGTGATCGCTTTCCGAGGAACAATTGCTGAGAAGATGGCAGTCGCAGACGCCATCATCGACTCGTTGAGCCTGCGAGGAGTGAATGCAGCGGGACCGTCCCGCGTACACGCAGTTGCAGCACCTGCCAACCCGGAAATAGCGGAGCTGCGTTAGATGGTCACGGACTTGGCCCGCTCTGTCGCGCAGCTGACCACAGAGCGATCCCACCGACGATCGGAATCTCGGCATCGCCAACGTTCTAACTCCCGCTCGCGAGGTGCACAAAGCGACACCCAACCGGGGGTATGTTACTACCATCGACGATGGGGTAACGAGGCTCGGAACTGCAGTCCTCCATGCAGTCACACTGCCCCTACCACCGTGTCTCGGGAGCAACCATGACGCGGACAAGGAGCCAACGACGCCGCGATCGACGCCATTGCCACCCACAACAACCGCCTGCTGGTATGGGATCGGCGATCCAACCAACGATTCCTTGTGGATACCGGCGCCGATGTCTCCGTCCTCCCCCGTCGCCTACATGGTGCCAGTGTACAACCAACGGACACCGTGTTGTACGCAGCCAACGGCACCCCAATACGAACATATGGCGAAACACTCAGAAACAGATTTCCTGACGCACTTCAATCTACTAGTAGATATGAACAACAAGTGCCTGGTCGACAACCTGACCGGCTTACGTACAACAGAAACCCCCCAACGCGTTAGCCACGGCCTCGATTAATGCTTTCGATGCAGCATCCGTGCATGCCAGTCTGATCGCAGATTGCCAAAGGGTCACGCCTGTAATACCACTAGACACCACCACACCACAAGAGTCTGTTAAGAGCAACCGAGCCACTTAGACTGTTGTGTAGCACGAGCGCGCGCTGCACGAGTAAATGGGCCCCGCCCCAACTCAGCGAACGAAGCGGCGCGGCAAGTGGCGGCGTTAGAAGAGGCCATGCAAGCCATCTGGGATGAGGCAAAGGCTGGCAAAATTGATTAAGAAATGGCGCCGGTGGAAATGGATGTGCTGGAGGGCCTCTATCGCGATGGTATCCGCCATCCTATAGCGCATGGAGGCCAAGACAGGATCAGCCAAACGAATGATAGAATAAAGTAGTGTGTAATTGGCCTCCGACGCAAACTGTCGCAACCAAAAACCCATAACTGGCGCCCGAATAGTCCCCTTATCTTTGAAAGAGTAAGTGTATTAAGCGGTTTTTAACCTCCTTTTAATTATTTTAGGAACTCGTTTATCGGTTCTAACACCGTCCGGTAGCTAATAACGGATTTGCATAAACGAGCGTGGTGAAGAAACCCACTCTATAAGAAGGAAGACAGAACCAAAGGCCGAGGCTAGGATTGAAACAAGCTGCAACGTGTAATGCGTTTACCAACGTTCATCCTGTAAGTTACACACTCACACCTAGTCAATAAGTTGAAAGAAATAATTCGTAAGTGCAAACTAACAAACGTAAAAAAAAGTGCTTACTAACGTACTTACTGAAAAATGCAAACGTAAAAGTGCAACTAACAAACGTAGCAAGTGACAAGTGAAATTCGACGAATCTTTTTGTCTTTCTTAATTAAAAAAATGGAATTTACTATCGACCCAAAAACCCCTTTCATGGACCGTGGGAAAATTCCACAAGTTGTGTCAGAAATCCCGATATACACGGGCAATCCACGCCAACTAGCACGCTGGGTTGAAGACGTGGACAACGTATTACTGTTGTTCAGTGACATTGAGGAAAAAGTAGAATATTATTTTATCGTGCGTGCTATTCGCAACAAAATTCGGGGCGAAGCAGGAGAATAAATGTCAAATATTAAGAGAGCACTATTTTCCAAAACTATCTCAAAAGATAAGAGAGTTTATAAAAACGTGTGATGATTGCAACACATGTAAATACGACAGAAAACCATTGGTTACACCGATGCAATATACACCAATCCCTAGTTTTCCTTTCCAAATGTTACATATTGACATTTTTCAAATAGAAAAGCAATTATTTCTGTCCAGCGTGGACAAATTCAGTAAATATGGAAGAATGATTCTAGGCATTCCTTACACATAGGAAAAGCTTTATGGAACACACTTACGACACATGTGGTTCCGGAATCAATAGTAATAGACAACGAAAGAGGACTACAGACTCCTGATATACGAGGAAAATTATTAGACCTAAATATCCGAGTATATTTAACCCCTAATAGTAGATCCGAAGTAAATGGTGTAGTTGAACGATTTCACTCAACAATAATAGAATTATACCGTATGCAAAAGAAAGCTTCTCCAGATCGTAGTGCCTGTGTGAATATGGCAGTAGTAGTAGAAAAGTACAACAATTCGATTCACTCAGCAACTGGGAAAACACCTAAAGAAATATTATTCGGAAGAAATGTAGCTTCCAATAACGAAATCAACCCAGATGATCTAGAGGAAATTAGGCAAAAAACATACGACGAAGTATTAGTTAAATTAAAAGAAGCCCAGCATAAACAAAATGAATCGCAGGCAAATCAGAATCGTAAGCCACCTCCGGAAATACCGGTAGGAAAAGAGGTTTTTGTTAAAGATAAAATTATTAAGCCGAAACACAAGGCAATATTTAAAAAACATTATGTCCAAGAGGATAGTAAAGTTACTTTCCGCGACGAAAACAATGTGAAACACCATAAAAATAATCTTAAAAATAATAATTTGAAATAGGTCTCCTAGTATCATAATTTTCATGAAGAGTAATTCAGTTTTTATGTGTTGCCTTTTATTCCTGACTGATGCTGATCGCATGTACTGCGCAGTCACTTATCCAAGTCAACGATGTAACGAAACATCCAATAGTTATAGTTACACTAGGCAACGCTAGATTTACCGTAGGGCACATACGAATAGTTCACCCTATAAATTTAAGTGAAATAGGTAGAACAATATCCGACCTTAATGATGCAGCGCAAAGCAATTATTTTAATAATTCTTTATCAGGGCTAATTAACATTAAATTAAACAAACTTGTTAACACGTTTCTTAAAATTAAGCCACGTAGAAGAATCTCCAAGCGATGGGATGCAGTTGGCAGTGTTTGGCAATGGATTGCAGGCAGCCCCGATGCAGATGATCTACGAGTCATAAATTCCTCCATGAACTCCTTAATAGAACAAAATAACAAACAAGTTATAATTAACGAGCGAATCAGTAACAATATACAAGAGACCATCACGGCGATAAACAATTTCGCGACTCTTGAGATAGAAACAACAAAAAAACATTCACAAGAAATGAACCAGATAATACTACTCTCAAACATAGAGACGCTGCTGCAAGAAATAATAGCTATAGAAGAGGCAATATTATTCGCCAAGCACGGCATTCCTAGTAGCAGATTTCTTTCCACCGAAGATTTCACCATTATCGAAAAAAAAACTACAACAAGAAAACTGGCATTCGGTATCAGTTGAAGAAATCCTAACCTTATCTCAAGCCCAAGCAGCACTAAACGCAACACACTTCATATACGTTTTAAAGATTCCTCATCTGTCGAAAAAAACCTATACCCACAGTTATATAGACGCCGTTAACCGTTATAACAAACGAGTGATGATTCACAAAAATTATATCGTTCATGATAGCAACGATAGTTATGAGCTTCAACAACCTTGCGAGAAATACCAAGATATTTTCATATGTGAAAATAACCAAATGGAAGAAACAAACGAATGCACCGCAAATTTAGTGCAAGGAAAGCATGCTAGTTGTGCTTTCGAACGTGTACATGCGTTCGGAATTATCAAGCAAATTAAAACGGGCATTATATTTATCAACGAGGCAACAGATGTTACCATGTCATCCAACTGTGGAGAAACCACACTAATGCTAAACGGATCGGAACGGTTCTTGGTTTTCTTCAGCGATTAGCAAATTACCATCAAAGGAGAAACATTTTTAAATGACAACTTACGTTGCTAGATCAATTTAATTCAACAACCGTCGGTATCCTCATCCACGAAAAATATTTTATTGACGAATGTTAGATTTTGAATTTTGAATGTTTGAATTTTGAAATAATTCACTGAGCACAGCGTCATTTGTAAGGTTCTGAGAATTGTAAGGTTCTAAAAGGCTCTGTGAGTTTTTATAAGGATGTGTGCTGAAGCGGAGCACACATAACGAAAATATTATAAATCGCAAGTGATCTATGAAGATCACCAACCAGAAAGGATCAATAAATCAATAATCGGTGTGGGTGAGCATCTGAAGGCTATAACACAGAGAACAGGAATTATACTAAAAATGCTCTACCCTATAATAAGTCGACAGGCGAAAACATCGACTGCCAATAAGATTACAATATTTAAGCAAATAATAGCGCCAATGATAGAGTACGGAGCGCCAATATGGTATAGATGCTCCAGCACGCAAATAAGGAAGTTACAAATACTTCAAAACAGGTTCCTTAGAATGATACTCAATGTGCCATACCGCACCAAAATTACCTATATACATGAATTAGCTAACCACGACTTGTTAGCAACAAGAATTGCCATGATAGCCGAAAGGCACAAGGAAAGATGCCAAAGCTCTCAACATGAACTACTGAGACTCTTATACACTGACTAAGAATGTTACCATCCAACCCAATTTGTAAATATTAGAATTAAGATAGGTTAAGCTAGGTTAAGAAACGCAAACAGAACTAATGTTCAAATGTAAAGCAGCAACAATGCAACAAATCAAAAGCCCCAGTGGCAAGTAGTAACTAAAGTATGAATAGCTCGGAGCTGATCTCTTTCATGTTAAAACATTGTTATACAAGGAAAACTGAATAAATCAAAGTATGAACTGAACTGAATAATCGGTGTGGTTTTCTCGGTCAGCCGAAGAACTCCTTCCTCCAATCTTAGTACACATTTTTGTTACTCCTCCGTCCACTTCCGGCGTAGGTCCGTTATACCTACACATTTGGTCCTTCGAACCGGATCGTCGTCCGGTTACCTCGTGAAACGGCTCGTCAGTAGTCGTCCGGTTACTTCGTGAAACGGCTCGTCAGTAGTCGTCCGGTTACCTCGTGAAACGGCTCATCAGTAGTCGTCCGGTTACCTCGTGAAAAACGGCTCATCAGTAGTCGTCCAGTTACCTCGTGAAAACGGTTCGTCAGTAGTCGTTCGGTTACCTCGTGAAAACGGCTCGTCAGTAGTCGTCCGGTTACTTCGTGAAACGGCTCGTCAGTAGTCGTCCGGTTACCTCGTGAAAACGGCTCATCAGTAGTCGTCCGGTTACCTCGTGAAAACGGCTCATCAGTAGTCGTCCGGTTACTTCGTGAAAACGGCTCATCAGTAGTCATCCGGTTACCTCGTGAAGCGGCTCATCAGGAGTCGTCCGGTTACCTTGTTAAAACGGCTCATCAGTAGTCGTCCGGTTACCGTGTGAAACGGCTCATCAGTAGTCGACAAGTTATACCGTGCCAGCCAGAGTGAAATATCCCAGTGTGAAATATCGTAAAGCAAACCAAGAACAAATCAGTGATCGCGATCAGTGTTAACAAGTGTGAACTAGACGAACAGCGCGTTCCTGCCAAAGTGCGTACCGGCAAACCAAGGTGGTGGTCCTGCAAACATCGTCAGTGAAAGTGTAAAGCACCAGCAGACAGTACAAACTTGCTCATCATGGCACCTAAAGGGACACTTTTGGCATCACTGATACATCGCTGCGCATATATTGCCAAACGAGTGCGAAACATTCACACAAACTTCGTGGAAGAATTCGCGGCAGGCACCCTGATCAATGAAGCTCTAGTGATCGTGCGAACAAATGACCTACGGCGGTACGAGGAAGCATACAGCGACCTGTACGCGCAAATCATTGCTAACTGTCCAACCGAACAATATGAAGAATACGACCAGCTGATGGAAGAGTTTGAACAATTGTGCTCCAACACCAAACTCTTAATAGCATCATTTGATTTGAAACAAAAGAGAGAAACTCAAAGCCCAACTACCGAAAATCACATCGTGGTACAGCAACCGAATCTACAAGTACCTATTCCCAAGTTCGATGGGAATTATGAACAGTGGCCCAAGTTTAAGGCCATGTTCACTGACATAATGGGTAGGTCGAAGTGTTCCGACGCCATTAAGCTGTACCACCTAAACCAAGCATTGATAGGACAAGCGGCCGGAGTTATAAATGCAAGCATCATCACCGAGAACAACTTCAATACAGCTTGGAAGTTGCTCGAAGCGCGGTTTGAGAACCCGAGGGTGATTGTTGAAACACACCTCAATGGCCTGTTCACAATGAAGAATGTGGAGCGAGAAAATGCACGGGATCTTCGTGCACTCTTAGAAAGTTGCAGACGACACATCGACGGTCTGCATTTCCTGAACTATGGGCTGGACAAAACCAGCAATCTCATGGTCACAAAAATGGTAACATCATGTTTAGATAACGAAACTCGTAAACTGTGGGAACGTACTCTCAATCATGGAGAATTCCCGGAACTCGAAAGCACTCTAAGTTTCATTACTACTCAGTGTGAGGTGTTAGAACGATGCAACGCCGAAACCAAAACTCCGAGAGTATCCAGAGCAAAGGTTTTCACGTCAACGAATTACGAAAACTCAATAGTGTGTTCTAACTGCAGTGGTGACCATAAGACCACAAAGTGTGCGGAATTTTTGGCATTAGGAATCGGTGAAAGACTTCAGAAAGTGAAACAACTCAAATTGTGCTTCAACTGTTTAGTGTCAGGTCATCGTATATCAGAATGTAAATCAAAGTGGACATGTTAGAGATGTCATTCGAAACATCACACTCTGTTGCACAGGGAAAAGACAGAAGTCACGGACACGCCACAACCAAATGATACGGATGTACTAAGTCTTCAGTGTTCAAGAAACGAAGTGTCAACAGTGTTATTATCAACAGTGCGGCTGCTGGTACGGGACAAACATGGAACTGAGCACGAAGCACGAGCTCTGCTAGACAGTGGCTCTCAACTCAACTTTATGTCAGGACGGTTGGCACAATTACTTCAATTGCCTCGATCGGCCGTTCACATGTCGGTGTCAGGCATTGGCAGTACAATAACTAGCAGGGTTCAGCATCAAGTCACCGCCACAGTTCGAGCAAAAACTAAGAGCTATGAGCAAGCAATGAAATTCGCCATACTGCCAAAACCAACCGCAAATCTACCATTGGCTAACGTCGACATTTCGAATTGGACGCTGCCGAATGGAATAGTGCTCGCGGATCCAACGTTTCACATCTCTAGCAACGTGGACATAATCATTATAGCTGAGCACTTTGGCGAAATCATCCGAGAAGGTCGGATCATGGTGGCAGCCAATCAGCCAATGTTGCTGGAAACAGAGTTCGGTTGGGTCATCAGTGGCAACTGCACCTCACAAAGGTTCAACGTTGTCGCAATGGTTACTATCGAACAGCTCATGGAACGATTCTACGAAGTTGAAGAAATCAAAACCAACAACGATTGGAGTATGGAAGAACAAGCATGTGAAGAACATTTCCAAGACCATACCACGCGTGCTTCGGATGGAAGGTACATTGTCAGATTGCCACGAAAACCAGATATGGTCAGTTCACTTGGTGAGTCAAAACAAAATGCTTTACGACGATTCTTAACAACAGAACGAAAACTGCAGAGAGACCCAGCCACACACGCCGCATACACATCGTTCATGGATGAATACATCAACCTCGGACACATGAGCGTGGTTCAACCTGAGGAACGGGCGGGTCCCAACGTTTATTACCTTCCACACCATGCAGTTTTCAAAGCAGACAGCACCACAACCAAATGTCGAGTGGTGTTTGACGCCTCTGCTAAAACTACAACAGGCATATCACTGAATGATACGTTGATGGTTGGTCCAGCCATTCAACAAGACGCCAGCACCATTCTAACACGCTTTTGAACCTACAAGATTACCATCACAGCAGATGTAGCTAAGATGTACCGGCAAGTTTGGCTTCATCCGGAAGACCGCTCGCTCCAACGAATTTTTTGGCGATCAGATCCGAACAAACCTATTCAAACATATGAGTTAAACACCGTGACCTATGGAACAGCATCGGCCCCATTTCTGGCAATTCGTGCCTTACTGCAAGCTGTTAAAGATCACGGATCGAAATATCCCTCAGCAGCGTCTCGCATCAATGATTTCTACGTGGACGACTTCATTTCAGGAGGGAACTCTGTAACTGACGTTTTACAACTACGCACAGAAGCAGAGGCCTTGTTTGCTGAGGTAGGATTTCCGCTTCGAAAATGGGCATCGAATGACCCACATACCTTACAAGACATCCCAGAAGAAGAACTTGGATTAAGTGCGGTCACCGATACAGACGGCTGCACAAAGACTCTTGGCATGGTTGGGAAACCTGCAACTGACACACTTCGTTGCAAATTCAACCAGTCTGAAGTATTAACTACATTAACGAAACGATCAGTACTTTCATACACAGCCAGAATGTATGACCCGCTTGGTATCATTGAGCCAGTAAAAGCAACCGCAAAACACATCATGCAATCCATCTGGGCATTGAAAACTGAACAAGGAACCCGATGGGACTGGGATGCTGAACTCCCAAAAACCAATTCAACAAACCTGGTTGCGATTCCAGGACCAATTGCATTCATTACAAAACATTGAAGTACCAAGATTTACAGTTGGACACAACGCAGTGAAAGTTCAAATGCACATCTTCTGTGATGCTTCAGAAAGGGGCTACGGTGCATGCGGCTACGTACGAACCACGGATGAAGATGGACAAACCACGATTCGGCTACTCATCTCCAAATCAAAGGTAGCACCATTGTCCACAAAACACTCCATCGCTCGGTTAGAATTGTGCGCCGCACACTTAGCTGGACAACTTTACAACCACATCATAAAGGCAGTGAATTTGACTGCAGATGTTGTCTTCTGGACAGATTCCATGACTGTGTTCCATTGGTTACAGTCGCCACCATCGCGTTGGAAGACGTTTGTGGCAAATCGAGTCTCTCAAATACAGCAAACCACGCAAGGCAAGCCATGGAGACATGTCCCAGGTATTTACAACCCAGCGGATCTCGTGTCACGAGGATGCCTTGGAGCAGATTTGTGTCAGTACCAACTATGGTGGCAGGGTCCTCGGTGGCTTGCAGGAGACGAAACCGATTGGCTCCAAAGCACGATAGCAACAGACTCAACAACGGTAAGCGCCGAAGAGAAGATAACAAATGCATCATACATGGTTCAACCAGTGGCCGAAGCGCCACTGCAGCATATATTTCACCGATACTCATCCTTATCCAAATTACGACGTTGTATCGGATATTGGATAAAATACATGCATCGTCTCTTAACAAAGAAACCATCCCCTGAAGGTCTATCAGTACAGGATCTCGAAAGTGCTGATCGAGCGCTTTGTCGATTGGCGCAAGCAGCATGTTTTCAGTCAGAGCTCAAAACACTGAAAACCAACGTTCCAATTTCGAAATCATCAGCCATGAGGTGGTTCAATCCGATACTATCACCCGATGGTACGATTCGTATTGGTGGACGACTCAACAATTCAATGGAGCCAGAGGGAGTTCGCCATCCTATCATCGTGCCTGGTAAACACATTTTTGCCTCACTATTGGTGCAGCATTATCACGAGAAGTTGCTGCACGCTGGACCACGATTAATGCTGAACTCTATTCGCCAACGCTACTGGATTATTGGCGGACGGGATTTAGTGAAAAGGATCTATCATCAATGTCACACTTGTTTTCGTTGTCGACCATCCCAACTTCAAACATTGATGGCCGATCTTCCCGCAGAGAGAGTCACCGAAGCCAGACCTTTCTCAATAAGTGGTGTCGATTACTGCGGACCAGTTTACGTCAAAGAAAAACACCGAAAGGCGGTACCCACAAAAGCATTTCTTGCAATTCTTGTTTGTTTTGTAACACGCGCCATTCACATTGAGTTGGTCAGCGATTTGACAACGGAAGCATTCATCGCCGAACTTCGAAGAATCGTGGCTCGTCGAGGTCTCGTGTCTGAGCTTCATTCAGACAACGGGACAAGTTTCAAGGGAGCCGCAAACGCACTGCATCAACTCTACAAGCTGCTTCATTCACCTGGCCACCAACAAGCGGTCCAATCCTGGACTCTCGAGAAGGGCATCAAGTGGAAATTCATCCCTCCTCGCGCTCCCCATTTCGGAGGCCTATGGGAAGCAGCTGTACGATCCATGAAACATCATTTGGTAAGAGTCACCGGAACTTCATCTTTTTCATTCGAAGATATGAGTACACTGCTGGCAGAGATTGAGTGTTGCCTCAATTCTCGGCCCATCACTGCATTATCGGATGATCCTGCCGACATGAAAGCGCTTACACCAGGTCACTTTCTCACGGGATCGAATCTACAAACTGTTCCTGAACTCGACTTGCGAGACATTCCAGAGAATCGTCTACACCATTGGCAACAAGTTCAGCAACGCGTTCAACGGTTCTGGGACCGATGGCACATCGAATATCTTCAGCAACTACAAACACGAGCGAAATGGACAACCTTGGGATCATCGGTAATCGCTCCTGGACAGCTAGTTATTCTTCGCGAGGATAATATCCCATCTACTCGATGGCCGTTAGGTCGTATTGTAAAAGTGCACCCAGGAAAGGACAATGTAATACGCGTCGTAACAATTCATTCAGCAAAAGCAGCAGAGGTCGTTCGTCCAATCGCAAAAATTTGTATTCTCCCTACTAAAACTTTGCCCAGTGTAAAAAACTAAGCAAAGATCTCGCGAGATAAAGTTAGGATTAGTAAAATTTCGTCAAATTTTAGGTGGTAGAATGTTAGATTTTGAATTTTGAATGTTTGAATTTTGAAATAATTCACTGAGCACAGCGTCATTTGTAAGGTTCTGAGAATTGTAAGGTTCTAAAAGGCTCTGTGAGTTTTTATAAGGATGTGTGCTGAAGCGGAGCACACATAACGAAAATATTATAAATCGCAAGTGATCTATGAAGATCACCAACCAGAAAGGATCAATAAATCAATAATCGGTGTGGTTTTCTCGGTCAGCCGAAGAACACCTTCCTCCAATCTTAGTACACATTTTTGTTACTCCTCCGTCCACTTCCGGCGTAGGTCCGTTATACCTACACAACGAACCTACGCCAGAATATCTGAAGAACCAAAACATCTTTGAGGACAAAGACTCCAAGGGGGGAGGATATACGGTAAATCCCGCACCGCCGGACAGCAAAGTCAGCAACACCTGCAGCAAGCGACGGCAACTCGTCGCCCGACACCGTCTGCGTCCGCCGCCGTATGCGTTCGCCACCGCCCGCGTTCCGATGAACTGCTGCATCAGCAACTGTGACTGTGTACATTATTGTATTTGATAGAATAAAGTAGTGTGTAATTGGCCTCCGACGCAAACTGTCGCAACCAAAAACCCATAACTTCCATTGTGGATGTTACCTTCGTATCCCCCCGCCTGGTTGGTCGGAACAATTGGAGAGTTACGCCATCTCGAGAATTCGGAGACCAATCTCGCCAATCTCGTATAATATCGGGGGTACAACGCTAGGCAGAACAACGCCGCAGGCTGGCATAAGATGCAGTAAGAGGCAGTGGAAAGCAAATGAGTTCGATGCGGAGCTCTGTTAAGAAAGTATTGGTACATTCACTACCGACGACCCACAACAGATCGGCGAGTTACCTAAGATAACGATCGGGCACGAACGAAGGTAACTCGAACCGATCTGGGACTAATGCAAGCCTCAGCGGCGATAGTACGAGTCAGTGCGCGACTAGCGTTTAAGCTCGCCGAAATGAAGGAAAGAGAACTCGAACAAGACTTGGTCACTCCGTTCCGGCGCCCGAGAAAGGACGCGCCACGAATACTACTCCGTTCCGGCGCCCGCGAAAGGACGCGCCACAACCAACATTTAACAAGCTCTTCCTACGATCGCTTCACTCTCAACGATTCGATGGAATTGACGCTGAACCGGATGCGCTGTGTAAGAAACTGGTAACCGCATGTGATGCGACGATGCCTCGACGAAACACCAAAGGAGTATGACCACGACGTCCCGCATACCGGAATACTCCTCAAATCTCGAAATTGCAAGCTGAATCCAATCAAGCTTACGGGAACAGAAGAAAAGCCGCAAAAAAACCACAGCAGCTAACGCCGAATACAAAGCCACTAGGCAAATACTGCTAGATACGAACTAGCAAACTCAGCGGCCGATAACATATACGGCAATGCCTATCAGCTGGTCAAAAAGCGGATTCAGGGGTTGCAGGGTCCAGCAATCACCGATCCAGAGATGCTGAAGGATATTGTGAATAAGCTGTTCCCACAGCACCCCCTACAAACTGGCCTTACGGTATGGAAGGCTGCGGCGACCTACCCGTCAGTCGCATCACAGAGACGGAACTACTACGCATTGCGGCACAACGACAACCTAGGAAAAAGGCGCCTGGCTCGGATGGGGTCCCAAATGAAGCGGTGAAAGCAGCTATGCATAGATTTCCTGCGGTTTTCCAGCGAGTATTACAGAAATTGGTGGACCTTCTCCAGTGAGTGGAAAAGGCAACGCCTGGTCCTACTGCAAAAACCCGGGAAACCACCAGGCGAATCGTCACCGTACAGACCGTTATGTATGCTAAACACTGTCGCTAAAGTGTTTGGGCGAATATTACTGGAAAGACTAAACGACTGGCTGGAAGACCATCCAGATCCCCGTTTATCACAAGCAATACTCTCAACAGCGAGCATTCGGGTGGTGGTGGTGTAATGATAGCGGTCGCATCTCGTCTCGGATCCCATCAGATCGTCCTGAGTTGCACTCAACTCGAACAGGTGTGGGTTCGCACCAAGTGTTACCTGGGAGCCTCAGCACCCGCTCAGGCCACTACCAACTGGGCAGCGCGTGATCTCGCACTATACGCCAGGGATTCCAACCAATGGCCACAACGCATTTCTTGTTCTTGTTGTGTTCCACGATCTTCACAAAATGAATGGTATTGCCAAAACGGACGCACGCTTGACCTAATTTTCGCAAACGATCGGGCGGCTCCTTACTGTTCTGTCCTATCCACCGATGATCACCTGGTGCGAGCCGACAACCACCATCCCCCCCCTGGCGCATGATGCGAAAAGAGAGACTAAATTTATTATATATTTATATAATTTATGTGTGTGACAGACCCCACGTGAATCAAGAAAACGCGATTAGCCACGAAAAACAGTGATCCCAAGTGCAGTACTGACCTCACTGCAGATACTTCGCACGACAGTGATATTGTAAATTGGTAATCGTACGCGATCTCACAAATAACTTATTTTATTTATATATTTATATAAGATAGTGAGTCTGAAAAGCGAACGAAGACGGGCGAGTGATTGCGAGCGGGAGCGATCGGGGAGTTGGAAGTTGTACGCCGAACAAGAAAGAAAAGAATAAAGTTACAGCGGAGCAGAAAACGCAAAACCCTAACCCACCAGAAACTTAACATGGGGGCTCGTCCGGGATAGTGATTTGCGGATCGTGCATCGTGGATAATGACCAACTCGACAACGACGACGACGGCGCGTGAAGACAACAGGGCGCACAGTAGAACGACGGCGTGAATGCAAAAGACGAGATTGCAAACGCAAGGGAAAAGACGTAACGAATAAGAAGACGACGAGTAAATAAGATTGTGAAGGCGCGATGAGTGTATCTGGAAGCAAGTCAGAGCTGAACATCGCGATGACAACAGTGAGTGAACTGGGCGAAGGATCGGTATGGTTCGCGAGTGTGAACGACGTGGATTGCCAACCTCCGGCAATAAAAGGGACATGGTCAAAAAAATCGTGGATCACCACGCGACCACGGTTCCCAACCCAACCGTCCGATTTGCCGGAGTATGCGGGAAACGCCCGAGCCCTTTCGCAATGGGTTTTGGACGTAAAGGATATATTGGAACTATTCTCTGATGACAAGAATACGTTCCAATATTATTTAATTAATAAAACAATCAGACGGAAAATCAAAGGAGAAGCCAGTGATGTGCTTATAACTAATAATACGCCCACTGACTGGGAGGAAATAAAAAAACCCTAAGACTTTACTACGCCGATAAGCGTGACCTTATGACGCTTGACCATCAATTAAAAAACTTGAGAAAAAAAGGAACGAATCTATTGAGCCCTATTATAGTAGGATAACAGAAATGGTAACCTTGATCAGTTCAGCCATAAACATGGACGACCAGTGGAGAGGTCACGAGATCGCTCTCATCAAACTTTACAACATGATAGCTCTCGACACGTTTATGAGAGGCTTAGGAGAACCACTTTCGTTACTTTGTAAAAATTACAGACCCATAAACCTCGCCCAAGCTTACCACTATTGCGTAGAGTATTTGAATGTGAGTGCTAGAAACGCGCCTTACTCGCATCAAATATCAGCACCGCTTCCGGCACCGCGAAACAATTTGATCCCAATGTATGCAAGGATAGATGGCGCCAAAGCTAGACCTGGGACTGGCTGTACGAGTAGTGGAAAAGTACGCTGGGGATGCTGCCGAGCTTAACTCTTGGCTGGATTGTGTGGACGTACTTTGGGAAAACGACCCCGAAGTACCTGAAGCGGTTTTCCTACACTTTTTGCGATCCCGCCTCACAGGCGCGGCTCGTGGAGCACTCGACGGAATAGAGACAATAGCTGTCGCAAAAATTACACTGAAAAGCATAACAAAAACATTCAAATCAAAACATTCCCAAAGGGAAAATTAGTACTTATTAGAAATGAAACAGGTAGAAAATTAGACCCACGATACGAAGGGCCATACGCAGTAATAGAGGATTTGGATCCCAATTTGAAAATACAATGTACGAATAATGAAAAAACGATAGATATAGTACACAAGAGTAGAGTAAAAGATTTCAGAAAAAAAAGGAAGAGAGCAAGAAATAGAAATGGTAGTCGATAAAATGTAGGAATTATAAGAAAGAGATAGATATAATAAACAAAAAAAAAAAGGTAGGGCGTGTGGTGTGGCCTGCGAGCCCCGAATGCGCATTTAGGTGTCGGGTGTAAACTGCACGCGCAGTTAATCGACACCCTGGGAACGCGACTTGCGGTAACTCGCACGGTCCGCGCATGGCCGTCACGCGCGGAGGTCGAATATCAGCTGAACATCGCTTATCGGCCTCCTTAATTGAATAAAGGCAGTCCTAAACTGGAACTCACTGGACCAACATGTGTTTCATTGATCCACCGAAATAGAACCACAACAGAGTTATTTTTTTGCACCACCAATTGTACCAACATACCGAGGTTCACCTCGTATTTTTTAAATGCATCGTATCGCAACAGAATAAATCGCTTCGTATCGATAATATCTTTCGCATCGAATAAACCAGTAAGATCGTTATAAAGAAGGGGTTTTGTGCGTTGGTAAAACCCCTATTTTACAAGTTTATAATATAGTATATTGTTATAAGCATTGTTATCTATAGTCACAATGACTAGCAATGTGCCAACTAGAGCCACGGAAGGCTGGATGACTCGATATGCCACACCACCCGAAGAGACTCCCGAGGATAAGAAGAGGCGCCTACAACGGAAGCGGAAAGCAGAGCGCTACCATCTTCGAAGGTACATTGCCTGCGACGCTCGCTAACAACTACCGTATACAAGGCGCCCTCTGCCATCGTATCGGTGGTCTTAGTCAGCTTCCGGGTCGCGCGTCGATGTACGCGCAACTGTATTTCAACGATGCTGCCGACGAAGAACAGCGCGATCGCATGGTGGACGCGCGAGTGGCATTCAGCACCGGTCTGGACCGTAATAATGTGGCAACACTCCAACGCATACTGGAGCAGTACAACCCACTAGCCGCAATATTTTGCCATGCGTTCGAGTGAATGATCATCGCCGCTACAACCGACCAACCGCAGATGAAATTGGTGGCATTTTCGTCTGTTCTAGGTCCAATCAGTCCCGCGACATTGTGCTGCAGATTCGAGCGACTCTTGGACAGCTTCGCGTGTTCGAATCCCATCAGCTGTTCGATGCGTTCCAGTACTCACTGCTGCATCCGCATGGTGAGGCTTGATGGACGTATTGGATTGCAAAACAGCCAGGGCACAACGGCCGTGCTGCATCCCAATACAGAATACAGCGAGATTAGCAATGCCAGTATGCGACGGTGAGTATGGCGCTGGCACTGGAGACGGCAACGGACGACAATATGTATGCAACGTATCGTCTGTGTTTTCGCGAGGAGCAAATGGCGCTATTGTATTCCTCGAGAAGACTGATGCAGCAGTACTGTGTGAACCAGTGCTGCAAGATCGAGGAGCAGCGCCTGAAGTTTCAGCGGGACCATCGAGCTCAGTTACGTGCCGACGCATACGCCGGACTTATGGATTTGGCGTGACCAGGTGGCGTGCAGCTTCACGCTCCACGGACACTCGCTGCAACGGGTACGCGTGTCATCCTCGCTCCTTCGTTTCCCGGTGGCGACCGGTATATGCGCGCACAGTACCAAGACGCGATGGCCATCGTACGAGCGATCGGGAAGCCGGACCGCTTCATCACGATGACGTGTAATGTAAAGTGGCCAGAGATCACCCATGCCTTGCTACCAGACGGCCACCAATCGACCGGACTTCATCGCACGCGTCTTCCGGTTAAAGCTGAAGTCCACGCTGGAGGACCTCTCAGCAGGAGTGCTTAGCCTGGAAGTTGCTCGCATTCACGTCATCGAGTACCAGAAACGAGGGCTGCCGCACGCACACTGTCACTGTCGAATCCAAATTTACCATGCATGAAAGATGGAGGAGCTTGCTCCAAAAAGTTTCCGAAGCAGTTTTGCGAGGAAACACGGCAGACTCAGGATGGATATCCGATGTACCGGCGACGCAATGATGGTCGCACCGTAACGATCAAGAATGTAGCGCTTGATAATCATTACGTGGTGCCGTACAATTCGTGGCTTTGCCGCAAGTATGTGGCGACCTCGACGTCGCAGTTAATTAAAAGTCGAAATTAATTTGTTAAGCGATTCAACTCCCACAAATTGGTGAGCCCGACGTGATCGGTCGGGCACCCGGTATGTGAAAACACGTTGAACCAACGTGGTCAGCACGTGTAGTGAAAAGTGAGTGCACGACGGAACGACGGTCAAGTGTGCAAAAACCAAGTGATAGCCGTACAGCCTAACAGTCTGCATCTGCCGCACGACTGGTACGGTTGGTTTTATCGTGTGCTACGGTGGCAAAAGGCTAGTGATAACAAAGAGAATTACAAAGAAAAAGAAAGCGCCCGACGCCACCATGCGTGCGAAAAGGAAGAAGTTATCAGCTTCTAATAGTATTGGTGTGAGTAGCAACGCATCGTCGAAGGCTACTACCGGAGACCAGAAATATCTGAAATTATCAAAGAAACTTTCATCCACTTAAAGAAGTGCAATTCCAAACAAGACCTAGTAATGGTCGTTTTTCAAATCGTTAGTAAATTTTGCTTTCCGTAATGGATCAGTCACTACCAACTAAAATTTCATACTGGAACGCCAATGGCGTTGCCAAAAATAAGTTCGAAGTCATGAAATTTCTAAAGGTACATAAGATAGACATCATAACCGTTTTGGAAACGGAAAACAGGGTGTAGGAGACGTTACTGAACGTTACGCGTTACACAAAGTAGAGTATAAAAAGGCACACGCTAGGAGATTGTCAAAAGTAATTGCGAAAAAGACACTAAATTTATGTGGGAAATGGAGAGAGTCATACCGGCACACATGGCAAAAGGAACCTCCTCACCGACCGACATAACGCTGACAGCGGCCAACGGGAGTATCATCAAAACTTATGGTACAAAGCTGCTAAGTGTCAGTTTAGGTCTAAGAAGAGTGTTCACACACATATTCGTGGCACGATAGCGATGTTAGACACACCCTCGCCTAAAAGCAACATGATGATGGAAGAGAGTGAATTCAGCAGAATACTCAAGAAATACCCATCGTTGCTAGAACCGTCAGATTACAGCGCGCCAGTA
This sequence comes from Anopheles darlingi, assembly GCF_943734745.1. Classification (NCBI taxonomy): domain Eukaryota; kingdom Metazoa; phylum Arthropoda; class Insecta; order Diptera; family Culicidae; genus Anopheles; species Anopheles darlingi. The sequence continues at coordinate 56,349,183 of NC_064874.1, forward strand.
CGACACACAGTACTACACTACATAGAAACAAAAGGCATCCTACCGTTCTCAAAACCTCGACGGTTGGACACAAACAAACACGAATTTGCCGCGCATCCTCGTCACACGTTTCTTCACCCTTGCACATGGCCAGAAAGAAAGACCAAGACTGGCGACCATGCGGTGATTACCGACGCTTGAACGCAGTAACAACCCCTGACCGTTACCCTATACCGCACGTACAGGACTTTACAATGAACCTTCACGGATGAAAATTTTTCTCTAAACTCGACATAATCTGAACCCCCGTGAAAACCCGCGACGATTGGCACCGCTAGAAAAGAAAGTAGTGAGTGCGCAAGTTAAAGAGTGGCTAAAAGAAGGAATAATACAATCGTCAAGAAGTGAGTACGCTAGCCCAGCGGTGGTCGTACCAAAGAAGGACGGACGGTATCGCGTGTGTATCGATTATCGCGAAATTAACAAGAAAGTGGTACGCGATAATTATCCTATGCCGAACATAGAAGAACAAATTGACCGATTAGCTGAGGACAGAGTATATATGACTCTCGATTTAGAAAATTCATATTTTCATGTCGTAATCGAGAAGGAAAGCCGCAAGTACACATCGTTTGTGACCAGCCATGGGCAATATGAGTTCTTACGGGCTCCGTTTGGACTGTGTACGAGTGGAAACGCTTTCGGACGTTTCATAAACACGGGTATTACGACGAAGAAAATACAGTGCGACTCCAGGCAAGTCTACGCGGGAAGGCGATAGAGGCGGTCAAGTGTCTCCTGATGAACCCCTGCAATCTAAACAAAGCCATCGAGACCCTCGAAACGAGATACGGCCAGCCAGAAGCCATCATCTACGCGATGACCGCTAAGCTGCACACCATACCTGGCGCGGATGAGAGGACGCTGGAATCGATCCTCGACCTGGGTACCAGCGTGAGTAACCTATGCGCCACCGCGGAAGCGTGCGGTCTGAAGGGGCAACTGTACGACCTCACGCTAATGGGACAACTGGAGCGGAAGCTTGCTCCAGACCTGCTCATCAAATGGGCAGAGTACAAGCTTGACTGTCCGCCACCCGTTAGCGTCACAGACTTCAGTGAATGGCTGTCTCGGTTGGCTAAAGCGCTGTGTTTGGTAAAGCCGTCTCTACAAAACAGCGAGAAGGCCGACAAGGACGGGCAGGCGACCAACAGGCCACGACTACTCATCGGGTCCGCGCACATTCAGCTGGGCCTTCCTCTGAGATGTAGAGAAGGTGAGTTAGGCGAACCCGTGGGCGTGAAGACCCGTCTAGGCTGGACGATCTACCACGGCGCAGGGCCTGAGCATCTAGCATACGCGATGCATGTGAAAGCCTCCAACGGTGACATTCAGGCGGGTAGTGACCAGCACGAACCTGCGACGGAAGACCTCGAAATGGAGCGTATTAGCATCACGAAGCCGCGTCCATCACCGGCCAGCGTCCAGCAACCATTTGACGGCATCGGCCCGTGGTGCCCGATAGCAGTACTCCTCATCCAGCTGAAGATGCTATTGCAAGCAGTCTGGCGCCAAACGGTCGGCGGACGGGCCTGCAATATATGCGAAAATTGCGCCACTCGTAGGTGGGGCTGCTAGCACCGTGCTAGTGGCGGACATGGCAGAGGTCTCGTTTAGCAACGTAGACCTAGCAGCCGATGAGAAGGACATAACCAAAGCGATCCGCGAACGAGTAGGGGAAAACGTGTGCATCAGGTCAAGATCAAGATGCACAAGTACCCGAATGATCTTCAGCGTGTCCGGGTCACGATCCCGCGGAAGTACGTGCCACTAATAATGAAGGACAAGGTGATATTTCGCCACACGCGGTGTGCCAGGCGAAGCTGCTGGATCCACTGCCGTTTGAGATCCACCGTTGCTTCAAGTGTCTGGTGCGTGGTCACCACGCCCATGAATGTAAAGGACCCGACCGCACAAACATGTGTATCCAGTGTGGGGGAGAAGGGCACAAGTGTAAAACATGCACACAGCCGGCGAAGTACATCATTTGCGATGGCCCGCATCGCATCGATAGTGTGGAATGTACAGGATCGCATGCCTAAGCGTACTGCAGGTGAACCTTATGAGAGCTGGATGGGCCCAGGACATGGCATGACAAATCTTGCGTGAAGAGAAAGAAGATGTTATGATGGTGCTACGCATTGTGCATGAGCACAATGCATGATGTTTCTAAGAACTAATTAAGGTCGCGATATTGTTCGCGAACGCGTTAGCAAGTAAGTATTGACCCGACGCACGGGTCGGCTATCGCGGAATTGGTTATGAATGTTTACCAAAACGGCGGGTTTTGGATTTTATATATTAACTAGCCGTTGAAAATAAACGGCATTCGCTACTGGAATCTGAACGAGTAGTCAGACGTGCTCCTTTGCGAAAGAAATAACCCACATGGCGACCGTGACAGTTGTGATAATCATGAAAAAAATATATATAGCTCTAAGATGTGATCTTACTTTAAGTTAAAGCAATAAAAAAAACCGACGCACAGAAAGCGTGTGCGGTAGCGACGGAAGGCGCTTCAGAGAAAGTGCAGTGCTGGGACAGTGCCAGCAGATCGGAAGTCAAACCCAGCTTTGACTTCAGCAGTGTGGATCAAGATGCAGATACCAAGTTGAGATCGGTAGTTCGTCAACTGGAGTCTGAACCACGTAGGCCGAAGTCTACAACTACATCATCGTCTGTTCGCGGAAGACGAGCAACACTACAATTACAAAGACTCGAGGAAGAAAAAGCAATCCAGCTAGAAAGGCTGAAACTCGCAGAAGGGATTATACGTGAAAAGTGTCGGCTCATGAAAGCGCAATTGTAAGAAGAAGATAAAAGTGCGTCCATCGAATACATTACAGCACAAATGGTGACCAGTTGGATCACCAAGAGCAATGCGACGATCACTTCGGATAAAGAGAACAAAGAAGGTGACGTCACACGAGAGATTCGACGCATGCAAGCCGAGCTAGGAACGCAAAGGCCGGTAGCCGAAGAACTAAGAGAAAAAGCCCAAACAACAAGCGACGGCGCAGAAGCATCATTGTGGACGCTCATCAAAGAACAAAAGGCGGCTCGACAGGCGCTGCCAAAAGATTTGCCGGAGTTCAACGGTGATCCCGGAGATAGGCCTACCTTCATTAGCAACTTTAATTTATCCACCAAAGCGTGCGGGTATCAAAATGGAGAAAACATGATTCTGCTGCAACGATGCTTGAATGGTGCTGCGAAGGAAGCAGAGAGAGGCCGCCTTCTCCTTTCAGCATCAGTTCCGAGCGTCATCAATGCGCTAAAGAGACGTTTTGGACGGCCTGAATTGTTGCTTGATGTTATGATTGATCGCGTTCGGAAAACACTATCCCCCGAGCGGATGATTTGGAAAGCTGGATCGAATTCGGCGAAGTGACGCAGTCACTTTGCGAGCATGTACGCTCGGCGGACATGGTAGAGCATATGACGAATCCAATGCTCATTAGCGAACTTATTGAGAGATTACCCAGCGAATATCGGAGGACATGGGCCCAGCGGGTCAGAGGAAGATCATCCGGTAGCCTTCAGACATTTGCGGAATTCATGGAACAAATCACCGAAGACGCGATATCGGTAACGCGTTCCATGGTTGGTTGCAGCAAGGAATCGTGCGTGAGTCAACATCGAATTTTGCGAGCAAGGTAATGATAGTAGTAGCCAATAGTAGAAGAGTATGAGCAAGATAGACAGATAATGCGTGATGAAGCTAGACAAGCAATTGAGGAAGCACAGGCAGGTTACAAAGCTGAATTTGATAAGAAAAGATAGCCGCAAGTAGGATATGCTACAGGTGACTTAGTAGCCATTAAAAGGCCACAATTTGTGGCGGGGAAGAAGTGAGCCAGCGTATTCCTAGGGCCATACGAGGTAATTAAGATGAACCGCAACGGACAGTATAAGGTCAAAATGGCTGCGGAGGGTGAAGGACCTTTGATCACGTCGACAAGTGAGGACAATATGAAGTTATGGCGATATGTGGAAACCCATGCGGAGGGGTTCTCAGATGAGGAGGAGGAGGGTTAAATAATTGAGATGAAAACATCGAGGATCGACGTTAGTCAGGAAAGGTCGAATGTAAGAGTGTAGGTGTGGACGTGAGTAAGGGCGAACGAACGAAAGTATGGGTGCGAGCGAATCACGGTCAAAAAGAGAAATAAAAGGAGAGGTGTATGCAGCGTAACATGTATGCACCTTGGAATAACCAAGATCTGTCTACCGTGACGGAGGCCACGGAGCCAGCGTGTCTCGGGGCCAATGCAGCGTCGCATGAAAGATATCCTACACGACTCAACCAACGTCGTAAGCTTCTACGCCAAAAACTACGAAGAGCTCTTCACAGCACTACAAAACATCCTTCACCGTTTACAGCAAAGTAGGTTAAAACTAAATCGTTCAAAATGCGTATTCGCCGTTTCATCTCTCGAATGCCTCGGACATCGCGTAGACAGGGAAGGTCTCCACAAGTCGTCTAAACACATTGAATTCCATTCAAAACGCACCGAAACCATCGACCCCAGAAGAATTACAGTTGTTTCTAGGTAAGGCAACTTACTACTCAGCATTCATTCCAGATCTAGCCACACGGTCAAAAAGTCTAAGACACTTGCTATCAACGGAACCCTTGGAATGGACATCCGAAGCAGATGAAGCTTACCGAGATAACTGATCTCACCCCCGGTTTTAACGCAGTACGACCCGGCCTTGCCACTACTCTTAGCTACCGATGCCAGCAAGATCGGCCTCGAGCCTATCTCATCTCGAGTGCTATTTCATCGCATGAGCGACGGAACGGAAAGGCCGATCGCCTATGCACTATAGGCGATCATAGAGCAACGCTACCCGGTCATTGACAAAGAGGCACTCGCCATAGTCTGGGCTGTAAAAAAGTTCTTCAATTGCCTGTACGCGAGAAAATTCACTCTGATTACCGACCACAAACCGCTAACACAGATTCTCCATCCCGAAAAATCACTACCTATGCTTTGTCCTATTAGTCGCATGGCTAACTACGCGGACTACCTGGCATACTTCAATATCGACATCATATACCGAACCTCAAAGGAGAACAAAAATGCCGATTATTGTTCCCGAATTCAGAATGACTTAAAAACAGCGCATGTAAACAGTCTTTGCTCAAAATCAGGAGAAGAAGAGAACAGAGATGAGGTTGAGGATTGTGTTAGATATACGAATGGAACGATGATCGGTGTGATACGACGGATACAGTATGATACGACGGCAATACGGTGTGAAACGGCGGTAGTGCAGAACGGCTGGAGTAACTCAAGGAGGTTTTTTACAGTAAGAGTGTTGGTACAGTGTTGAAAATGTCGTCGGCAGGTGATGAAAGAATCAAAGTGTTGATTTTGACGAAAAAAGATCAAAGTGTTGATGAAGACGAAATAATGGATGTTCTCGACGACTTTGAGGACTTCATAAAGGAGATTGATGCCGCAGTCGATGCGCTGTAGATTCCAAGCCGGTTGGATCAGTTAGAAGAACTGATAGTGGAATTCAACGAAACGGTGGACGATGCCGAGGCATTCAAAGCAATGCAAAGGGATCGCAGAGACTGTAATACACGGTCCCATGAGATCAGAGCATTTTGCTTAAAAAATAATCTACAGTTAGCATCAGGTGTAGGTAGTAATTGGAACACGACACACGCCAACACCACTATCGGTGCAGAAGGTCACTCACACTTGCGGTTACCGAAGGTCGAACGGCCAAGCTTCGATGGAGAGGTAACAAAATGGCTAACGTTTAAGGACTGATTTGTGTCGATGGTCCATGACACAGCAGATATGCCTGATGTGGCAAAATTACAATATTTATTATCGGCATTTAAAGGCAAAGTTGAACAACTTTGCATTTAAAGGCAAATTTGAAGAAAAAGTTAAGTTTAAAGGCTAAACTCGAGCTCGAACGACGAGAATTGGAGCTCCGCATCATGGAGTTCGAGTGGAAAATAAAGGAAGGACGGAAGGTGTCCTTCACGGAGCACGTTGACCCCAGGACGGGACCAACGCTCCCGCACGTCGGCGCAAACCGCAAATGGCAGAATGGCAGACCACCATGATACTAATGGGGAACGTCCCGGTCATTGAACCGAGGCATCCATTTTCCTCGACCACCTTGGTTAACCATAACCTGGCCAGAGTAGGCCAGGTTAACCACCAACCGGCGACAGGCGGTTCTTGGCAAGACGCACCAAACACATCGCACGTTACCCGCCAGCATCATTCGGAGTACGCTCAGTGGCGCCAATCATTGGACGTTAGATACTGTGCCGGACGAATGAGCGGCGCAATCGGTGCGACAATGGCCAGCGAAGAGGTAGGAGTTGACGCGGGCGTAGGGCAACGAAGAAGTGAATCGTTCTCACTACCCTTCACAAATGCTCCACATTACCAATCCACATTCTTCCATCGAGTTAACTCAGGGCCAAATTGCAGCCCGCAAGGCCTTGGGAAAGGACCTCCCAACATTTGCGGGCGACGCACGACACTGGCCGCTTTTCATTGCCAGCTTCGAGAAGTCAGCAGCACTATGTGGCTACACCGAAGAAGAGAACTTGCTGCGACTGCAACGGACGCTACGCGGACCAGCGAAAGATGCCGTGGAACACTTGCTGCTGCTTCCAACAGGTTTAGTGCAGGCCATGGAAATCCTCCGAAAACGCTTCGGTAGGCCGGACTTGGTGGTGAATGCACTGGTGGAGAAGGTGCGAGCATTGCCGGCGCCAAGGGTCGACAAGCTGGAAACATTGGTGGCATATGGAACGGCAGTAAAAAAACCTGTGTACCACCATTCGCATCTCGGGGCTGCAGGAGTATGAGTGCAACGTGACACTGATGAAAAAGTTAACCAGTAAGCTCGCACCTGCATATCTCATGAAATGGGATAGACGTAAGCAAAAGATGGCCGAGAACCCGACACTAATAAACTTCACTAAGTTGGCAGTTCTAACGGGGGCAAGCCGCCAGCGATATTAGATGATTTGGCCGCCGCTGTGAAGTCGTCCTGGAAGGCATCACAGAAGTATGCCGATCTTTTTTGGAAAATGTGGGTTGGAGACTATCTACCCACACTGGGAAAATGAACAAAGTGGTTCGAGCCGGTCGAACCACTTGCGCTAGGAGACGACGTAGTGGTTCTAATCGACCACACATTACCGCGCGCCGAGTGGCCAGAAGGCCGTGTAATCGAAGTAAAAAAGGATAGGGATGGTAAGATACGGCGCGCAAGAATAAAAACCGCGAAGCGAGTACAGATAGTAGAACCAGAATAAGAAAAAAAGGAAAAATCTTAGTTGGAACACCAACACGAAAAGACGCGAGGGTAAAACAAAAAAAATAACAAAACAACTTATATTGGTTATTTTGCGTTTTTTTTTCTATTTGAGATCGAAATCTACCGAAAAATGAAACTAAAACATAACCGATGACTGAGGTTATGAAACTGAAGATTAGGACCACCTACGGCAAGTTGCTCAAGATAAAACCACAGTTTCATAATAGAGCTAAACGATGGGATGCCCTAGGTAGTGCTTGGATTTTTTTGGCAAGAAATCCAGACACTCAGGACCTCCGTATCATCAACAACACTATGAATGAACTCATCGACGAGAACAATAAGCAGTACAGAGTCAATGTTCAATTAAACAAAAGGATCAAACCATTGAGGGAAAAAGTGAACAATATGACAGACAATTACAGAATGAACCAAATTGCTTTAAGTGAAATCGATACAATGTCACTAATCGCCAATGTAGACATTATGAATGAACTACTATTGCACATTCAAGAAACAATATCGATGGCAAAAGACGGGAAAGCAAGCAGCAAGCTTCTTAATATGAATGAGTTAAATACTATAATGACTTCCTTGAACACGCACGGATTCAAAACTGGAATCCCTGAGGAAGCAATGTCCTTTGTTACGACAGTTAACGCAATAAACAAAGATGTGTTGCTATAAATATTCCTATGCTTAGTGACAAAAAAGCTCTTGGGCAAGAAGATATCTTGAGGATTTACTCGTTGCACAATGACGACGCAGTCATTAAAGATTACCCTATATTCATCATAAAAATGGGCCACACACTACTAATATCATCAAACCCGGAAAAAATACGTCCAGGCATAATAGAAGAATTTCATGATGAGTGCATTCATCCACTCATTAACGGCAGGAAAAGCAAATGTATTACAATAGCCGAAACCACAACAGAAGCCAAACTAATCAGTGAAAACCTGATACTTATAACAAATGCAAAGAATGACTTAATGAAATCAAACTGTGTCAAATCTGTCAACACAGATTTTTTGTCGCACTGCATGTCTTAGATGGAGCATTCCATAACCTAGAAATGACAACGCAGCTGCATAAAACCCACGACATAGAAAGGATTCACAACACAGCTGTTGGGATTTTTCAAATAGGTGGTGGGTTTGAGTGCATGTGGTGGGTTTTATGATAAGTTTTAAAGTAACATACATAAACGAATTATCAAAGGACGAATGGGATGATAAAAAATAAAAAACCTTAGTTTTGGTACAGTTCACAAAAGGGTTTACACGCATTATTTTTCACAACAGCGTTGGAAAATAGAAACCAGCTAAGCCACGTATACCTCCAGCAGTACCACCACGATCTTTGGAAATGGAGTTTATTAGGCGGAGTATCTTTTTTATCAACATTGCTAATAGCGTTAATCGCATTCCTCGGGACATGCTACAAGCGCTCCGAAAACCAGAGAAGAGCAAGAGCGGAAAGGAAAGCGGAAAGCGGATACAACCAACATAGTCCAAGGTGTGAGGACGCATTTCCTTCACCCTCCGGAGGAGTTATGGTGTCATGAGCGTACATAGGATTTATGAACGTACATAAAAATAGAATAGAATGAATAGAAGAACACTCATTCCGCGAGGAATGAATGGGACAGGTGGCGTTAGGCTTTAGGTTAGCCTAGCGTAAGCATTCTTTGATGTTCACGAGGTAGGGGACACTTGATTCTTTTAATCGGTCCGTCTCGGAATAAATACATATTATTATATGTCACTACATGCCAATTTCTGGTCGCAGACAAGTTAATAACGAATTTGTTGTCTCACACCGTCAACTACGCAAAATGGGGCATTCCCAAGGGCATTGCGTTAGCTGATCCGGAATTCTTTAAAACAAGATCAGTGGATATTATCCTAGGAGCTCGGCACAGCGCTCTCTCCTCTCGGAGCGTTTTTCCGGAGCTCTCTCATGTGTTGAGTCGTGTCCCAACTGTCCTACCAAACACACGTATCTTACAAGGAGCAAATAAAGACTCAATACTTTTTATAATTTCAAAATTCACTACCTCTAAAACGTTAATCGCATGATCGAAACTGCACACCAACTAATTGGGATAGGTTTCTGATGAAATAGTGTGGACCATATTTGCAACACTGTAAATTGGCAGCACTGCCACGATATGAATTAGAGCCGGTGCAGTGGTCAGTCGGATTCAAGACACTGATGAATAAAGAACGACTCACGAATTATAACCAACAGGTTATGGGCCCAGGTGTACGCATTTATCCAGTTTAAGCAGAACAGCTTTTTCCTCTCTTCAAATGGACTAGCGGCCAACGGGCTAACTGCCCGTTAAGGTTGTGCTGTCAATTATAAACGAATAAAATTACGATTGTACGCAATCACTTGCCTCACCATGCGGTGGTAAGGGAGACCAGCACTACGACCAAGGTGAGGGTCGTCTTCGATGCCTCGTGCAAGACGACGCCAGGGTTTTCTTTGAACGATAAGCTCCTGGTTAGATCGGTCATCCAACAGGACCTCTATTCTATTATGCTGCGGTTTCGTTCTCGGCCGATAGCGCTCGTTGCTGATGTGAAGAAGATGTATCGGCAAGTACTACACGAAGCCAGCGATAGACGGTTTCTTCGGATTCGGTACAGGAAAGACCCGGCAGAGCATATCAGCACCTTCGAGCTACAGACGGTGACCTACGGCACCGCTCCGTTCCTGGCGACAAGAACACAGAAATAAATAGTGTTACCGATAGCAGCGGCTATCGGTAGGGCCCACGAGCAGCCACCCGTAGCTCACTTGCGTGCGAGCTTGCAGGCAAGTGAGCTAGCAAGCGGCAACTGAGAAAGAAGGCGAAAAGCAACCAGGAGAAAGAAAGCGAAAGGCGATAAACGAGTATACCAAAGATAACCGCCACGGAAGGCAGACAAATTTTGAGTCTGCTCGAGGAAAAATAAAGCGACTTCAAAAAGCTGAAATCCGCGGCGGTCTGTTTGCATTTCACAACACTCAAAATTTGTATTCGAAGCCTACTGCGTCCAAGCGCGTGATTTCAACTGATTCCAGTGATTGGTGTTCGATTGGTGTTCGATCGGTGAGGTTTCGCGCGCGAAAAGTGCAGTGCAAGCGTGATGGGGGGAAGCAACGATTTGGCGGACAGCGCAGTGAAGGCCGGTGCAAGTGAGAAGGCGAACGTAGTGACGCCGCCGTCGGGAAGGACCTCAGCACCCGCAGTCAAGGCGCCGAAAGGCCAAAGAGGAGCCCGTCGGAAGGGAACCAAGACGAAGACGCCGCCACAGGACGATCAGCCCGGCACCAGCGCAGGTCAGCCCGGTGCGTTGAACCCATCGTCGTCGCACCCGCGGCCATCGCTGAGCGCGCCGAAGGAAACCGCGCCGAAGCTCTTGCTGAGCGTGAGAGGCTCGACGAGCACACATCAACGTGAGGCGAATGAGAGGAAGCTGCTGGCGCTGGAACGCTTGGAGAAAGAGTGCCAACAGCGGGAGAAAGAGTTCCAGGATAAGCAATTGGAGTTTCAGAGGTGGAGTAGTGAGATCGAAGAGCGTCGACAGGCGCTTCTACGAGGCGACTTCTCCGTGTCCGGCTCGACGGGAGCCGATATGAGCGATCGAGAGGAGAACTGGGGCGGCAATGCAGCACGGCACCAAGAATGCGGTGATCCGGAACAGCCTAACTGCCACGTTTACCGTCCAAGCCCACGGGATAGCCTAGCCGAGCCGGAACGTCGTCTACCGGCCAGCTCGACCGCGATCCGCACGGTCAATGTCCCAGAATTCGGCGACAGTTGGGGCGATTCAATGGGCGAATTCCAACTGTCCAGGTCACAGGTCGCGGCGAGGCACGCCGTTCCAAAGGAGCTACCAGCGTTCAGCGGCGATCCGGAACAGTGGCCAAACTTCCTGTCGAACTTCAACCGAAGCACGAGGATGTGTGGCTTCACGGCGGACGAAAATATAATACGGCTGGAAAGGTGTTTACGCGGCAAGGCGTACGAGACGGTTAAGTCCCTCCTACTGCACCCGAACAACGTGGGCAGGGTGATCGCGACACTGAAGATGCGATTCGGTCAACCCCTGCGCATCGTGCAGTCTTTGACCGAGCGGATGAGCCAGTTACCGTCGGTTCTTGAAGGGCAATGGGACTAGCTCACGGATTTTGCGGTCGCGGTGCAGAACTGTGCAGCGACCATAGAGATTTGCGGTGCCCCGGAGCATTGCTTCAACAGCTCCCTACTGTACCAGCTGTTGGGGAAGCTACCAGTCTCGGTGCAGCAGATGTGGGCGATGCAGACGCCTGAGGAGGTGCCGAACCTCGCTACGTTCAGCCAATGGTTGTACGCGACGGCAGAAACTTTCAGCCGCCTTTCCTGGGCACAACGCCAGGGTCCACTGCCGGAGACTAGGACGGAGAGTCGGGCTGCACACCAGGCACCCGGAACGGCCCTACAAAGCAGCACGCCCAGTCCGTCGGCAAGTATGTGTGCGGGCTGCGGAGGAGAGTGCCGCGCGGTGGAGCGGTGCAGCCGGTTCATTAGCATGGACACGACGAAGCGCTGGGAGGTCGCCAGGGAGGGTCACTTGTGCTTCGTCTGTCTGCGTCGTCATAAGGGAGCATGTGGAGCCAGGCCATGTGGCAGCGAGGGATGCACGGGCAAACATCACGCCTTACTGCATCGCGGGCCATCGACCACAATAAATACCGTGCACGAGCCATCAGAAGCTGGGGCAAAGCCAGGTGCAGTGCACTGTATCCAGATCGACAAACACTGTGAGGCTAGCGACGCCTGCCCCCAATTTCGATACCACTCGGTTATTCTCCACGGTCGGACCAGCACCATCAAGGCGATGGCATTCGTGGACGAAGGGTCGTCTTTCACGTTGGTGGAGGAGGACCTCGCGGACGAGCTCGGCCTAGACGGGCCCAACCAGCCATTACACCTGCAATGGACGGGAGGGATTACTCGCGTGGAGAAGAGATCACGCGTCGTGACCCTAAAGATCTCGGGAACGCCACAGGGTCGCCAGTACACTCTGTCCGGAGTGAAGACCGTACAGAAGCTGGACCTACCAGCGCAGACCCTCGACAGCGAAGTTCTACAATCAAAATACCGGCACCTGCGGGGCGTGCGACTGGAACCGTACACGAACGAGCGCCCCAAACTCCTCATCGGGATTGGGCACCTACAAGTAGGGCTGGTGCTGAAATGTCGAGAGGGCGCAGCGAACGACCCGGTAGCCGTTAAATCCCGCCTGGGGTGGACCGTTTGCGGGGGCGCTGACAAGGTGCATAACGTAGCAGCCGTCCAGGTGCGTAGTAGCGACAGCAGCACGACCGACGAAGAGATACACCAAGCGCTTAATACGTACTTCTCCCTTGACAGTCTCGGAGTAACGAAAGCCACAAGAGTGACGACAACGGAGGACGCTAGGTGTCTGGAGCTGCTAACGGCCCGCACCAGGCTGGTGGGTGACCGATACGAAACCGGCCTACTTTGGCGAGAGGACGACGGAACCTTGCCCAACAGCCGCCCGATGGCGCTACAACGTTTCCAACAACTACAGAGGAGAATGAAGAGAAGTCCGGAGTTCGCACGCACCTTGAAAGAGAAAATAAAGGAGTATGAAGAGAAACGATACATAAGGAAATTAAGTGTTAGCGAGGAGCAGCAAGACGAGCCGAGACGGTGGTACCTTCCTATCTTTGTGGTGACAAATCCGAATAAACCCGGGAAAGTTCGACTCGTCTGGGACGCGGCAGCAGAGGTGCGGGGAACCTCCCTAAACTCAGCGTTGCTAACGGGGCCCGACCTGCTCTCTAGCCTGTTCGAGATTCTGATCCGTTTCCGGGAAGGAAGGATCGGGGTAACGGGGGACATCCGTGAGATGTTCCATCAAGTGCGGATACGTCCCGAAGATCAGTCAAGCCAATGTTTCTTATGGGAAAACGAACACGGTGAGGTGGAGACCTACGCGATGCAGGTGATGACGTTCGGTGCCCGCTGCTCGCCCAGCACCGCTCAATACGTGAAGAACATCAACGCCCAGCGGTTCGCAGAAACCCACCCTAATGCCGTTAAGGCTATCATCCACGCACACTATGTTGACGACATGCTGGTGAGCGTCGATCGCGAGGAGGAGGCCATACAACTAGCCCTGGACGTCGCGCACGTACACCGCGAGGGAGGGTTCGAGATTCGCGGTTGGATTAGCAACTCGCCCCAGGTGTTAAGCGCCCTACACGGAGAACCTGAAGAAAAGCACATAGAGTGTACGCACACCGTACACACAGAGAAGGTGCTGGGAATGTGGTGGGACACCGCGGCCGACACCTTCACTTACCGGATCGGAAGGAACAAGCACTCTTGCGATCTGTGGCAGGGAACGCGGTGCCCTACAAAGCGGGAGGTCTTAAGCGTGCTCATGGCGATGTTCGACCCGTTGGGCCTACTCGCAAATTTCCTGGCATACTTAAAGATCCTGCTGCAGAAGATTTGGCGATCCGGGGTTCAATGGGACGAACCGATAGACAGCGATTCATTCACTAGCTGGAAAACATGGCTGAAGGCTCTCCCAGAGGTGGAAAAGGTACGAATTCCCCGGTGGTACGGCACATCCGCCCTGACAAGGAAAGACGAAATAGAGCTGCACACCTTTGTGGATGCAAGTGAGAACGGAGCTGCCGCGGCCTGCTACATCCGGCACGCCACGGGAGGAGCAGTACACTGCTGTCTAGTAGCTGCCAAGACAAGAGTTGCGCCACTGAGATTTACTTCGATTCCACGAATGGAGCTGGAAGCAGCAGTTTTGGGAGCACGGCTCTGCCGGTCGGTGGAAGTCGCCCTCCGTCTGGTTGAAGAGGAAAGTGAGGACGGCGGATCAAAAGCCGAATCATCAAGCAGATTCTTCTGGACCGACTCCCGTAACGTACTGGGGTGGCTCAACTCCGACAGTCGCCGGTACAGCCAGCACGTCGGGCACCGAGTCGTGGAGATTCTTAAAACGTCCAAATGCCGGGAGTGGCGATGGGTACCCACAAAGCTCAACCCGGCAGACGACGCAACCAAATGGAGCAGGATGCCCGATCTCGCCGCCACAAGCCGGTGGTTCCGGGGCCCTCAGTTCCTGTGGGAATCCGTCAAGACGTGGCCCGCACAACCGGCGGAAAAGCCGGTCACAGGATCGGAGCTGAGGCCAGCTTTCGCCGGCCATCACTCGCCTGACGCTCCGTCAATACAACAGCCCGTGGTCGACGTGACGAGATTCTCGGACTGGGCAAAGGTGCTCGTGGTAACCGGAAGGGTATTGCGCTTTGTCCACAACTGCAGGGCTAGTAGCACCCAAAGAGTCGGATCGTCAGGCCCTATAACAGCAGAGGAAAGGAGCAAGGCGCAACGGGTTATAATCAACCAGGCACAAAGGGAGGCGTTCCCCGCGGAAATCGACCTGCTGAAGAACGCCAAGACGTCAACTAGGCTTACGACCGTGATACCAAAACAGAGCCCGATCCATTCGCTGAGTCCGTACCTGGATGAGTGCGGAATCCTACGCATGCGAACGAGGATCGCTGCATGTCACTACGCAACAGAAGACGCGAAGAGGCCGGTAATTCTACCACGGCGTCATCCGGTTACGGAGCTGATAGTGCGAAAGTTTCACGAGAGGTTTCATCATCGAAACCACGAGACAGTGATTAACGAGGTGCGCCAGCTCTACCACATTCCTCACCTCCGGTCCTGTTACGCTAGAGTGCGGAGGAACTGCCAGTGGTGCAAGAATGCGGCTGCAGAACCGAAGGCTCCCATCATGGCTGACCTGCCCCCGGCGCGTCTTGCGGCCTATGTACGGCCATTCACATACGTAGGACTTGATTACTTTGGCCCAATCGAAGTAGCCGTGGGAAGGCGAGTGGAAAAGCGGTGGGGCATGCTGGCTACGTGCCTCACAGTGCGGGCGGTCCATATCGAGCTGGTTCACTCGCTGACCACCAGCTCATGCATCATGGGTCTGCGGAATCTAATTGCGCGCAGAGGAACCCCGCTCACAATATTCTGTGATCGAGGAACCAACTTCGTCGGTGCGCAGAGGGAACTGCAACGCAACCCGGAGCTGATCGACCACGTCGATATCACAAAAGAGTGCAGCCAACGCGGGATACGGTGGGAGTTCAACCCGCCACAAGCCTCCCACATGGGAGGTAGCTGGGAGCGCCTGATCCGGACGGTGAAGGAGAACATCGTTGCTGCGAGCTCAGCCAAGCGTTTGAACGACGAAGTGCTGCGCAGCCTGCTGGTCGAGGTCGAGAGCATTATGAACGCGCGGCCCCTCACACACGTGCCGGTAGACGACGACTCGGCCCCGGCCCTAACACCGAACCACTTCCTGTTGGGTTCGTCGAATGGCATGAAGCAGCCGGGCGAGTTGGACGACAGCGGCAGCCTTCTGCGGCAGAACTGGCGAACATCACAAGCGTTGGCCAACAGATTCTGGAGGCGGTGGGTGACCGACTACCTGCCAGAGATCACACGACGAACAAAGTGGCACCGATATAACGAACCCATCAGGACAGGAGACGTGGTAGTCATCGTCGATCCCAGGCTACCCAGAAACTCCTGGCCAAAGGGCGTGGTAGAGCAAGTTTTCGCCAGCAAGCAGGACGGTCAGGTTCGATCCGCAAGGGTCAGGACGGCGAACAGCACTTACGTACGGCCAGTCACGAAGCTCGCCGTGCTAGACGTGATACGCCAAGAGTCAGGGGAAGGAGTGATACGGGATGCGCCGGGGTGCTAGCAAGGCTACAGAGATAGGCCGGAATAACACCGGGGAAAGCGACCCTAAAACAAAGACAGATTAGTTAAAGCAGGGTGGAAAGGGACCTTACGATCTGGATGTGGGATTGATAGATAGAAGCTGAAAGGCGACACAGTTGATAGGAGAATCCAAAGAACCGGCACGTGCCGGTAAACGGAAAGTAAACATACACATGACAGGACAGGCGGCTGCTCTTGGGCCGAAGTACGAGACGTCAGTTAGGACGACCGTACTGGGGGGAGTGTTACCGATAGCAGCGGCTATCGGTAGGGCCCACGAGCAGCCACCCGTAGCTCACTTGCGTGCGAGCTTGCAGGCAAGTGAGCTAGCAAGCGGCAACTGAGAAAGAAGGCGAAAAGCAACCAGGAGAAAGAAAGCGAAAGGCGATAAACGAGTATACCAAAGATAACCGCCACGGAAGGCAGACAAATTTTGAGTCTGCTCGAGGAAAAATAAAGCGACTTCAAAAAGCTGAAATCCGCGGCGGTCTGTTTGCATTTCACAACAAATAGCATTGAATCATAAGGAGCATCGAACGGGCCTGAGGTGCTAGCATGGAGTGCCTCAGGAAGATTAAGCAATACAGTCAGCAGTGGAATGGCGGGATACGGACACGGTTTCCACACTAGGCCTCATCTGAGAACCCGCCAGCGACCATTTGCGATTCCGGATAGAGATCCCGATCGTCGCAGGAGTCCTCACCAAACGGTTGATCTTATCATACATTGCGCGGGTCTTCGACATCCTTGGGCTGCTGGGGCCGACGATCTTGGTCCGGTCCGACGAAGGAGCCAATGCTCCTTCTGGCCGGATGATAATGGGAACATCGTCACCTACGTCATGCAAGTAATGACGTTTGGAGTCTGCTGTTCCCCCACCGCCGCTCATGTACCTTTGGACGACGAATGCATCGATCTGGCCAACGACATCCGGCACGCGCACCAACAAAAGGAGGTTTCGAGATACAAAACTCGGCCTGCAACGCCAGAGACGTACTGCAAAGGTTGAGCGCAACCGTACGTCAACAACACAAGCATGTGGCTCTCACCTCAGAGCTCAACACGGAAGAGGTCCTCGGTATGTGGTGGGACACACTGACTGACACGTACTCATTCCGTTTGTCTCGAGAGCAATGCGACGGCTCTAGGAGACCGACGAAACGTTAGATATTAAGAGGCACCCCTCCACTGGTGCCACATTCTCAAGGACGTTAAAAAGCAGTGCCATCTAGAGAGAATAAGCAATCTAGGAAGAATAGCATTAGCAAGAGGAATCGTAACAGAAAAGAGAGGATCGCGAACCAAGAGCAGGGATTCGGTGGGAAGAACGGGCAATGCAAATATTGAAGCGAACGGAAACAGTGTTTTTTTAGTTTTTCTTGCCTTTAGCGAAATCATACATCAATCGGCCGGTCAAGAAATGGCGCAATATTTTGTGGTCAGATGAAAGTAAAATCGAACTGTTTGGCTCCAGTGGTAAACGACAGTATGTACGTCGCCCCCAAGGTGCCGAAATACTTCCGCAGTACACGGTAAAAACCGTTAAGTGTGCCGGTAGCAAACTGATGATCTGTGGTTGTTTTTCTTACTGCACCTGCAACTGCACCAATATTTCGTTTCCCAGGAATCATGGATTCGCTAGGATATGTGAATATGTTGGAAAATGTTATTCCATATGCCGCTTAAATGGATCTTCCAGCAGGATAACGATCCAAAACACACAAGCAGGCGCGCCAAAGCATGGTTTACCGAGAAACATATTGAAGTCTTGGATTGGCCGGCACGGTTACCCGACCTCAATCCAACCGAAAACTTATGGTGCGACATTAAAAAAGCCGTTTATGATGCCAAACCATCAAATGCGCAAGAATTGTGGACCACAGTTCGCCAAGCCTGGGAAAATATCCCCGAATCAAAATGTCGAGCATTGGTTGACTCTATGCCACGTAGATGTGCTGCTGTAATTAAAAACAAGTGGTACACTACAAAGTACTGATGTTTGCAAGAAATATTATGGAAGGAATTGATCGTTTTCCTTTACTTTTGTGGATGTTTTTGTAACATTTATGTTTTGCTCTTATTATTTCGAACACCCATCATAACGAAAATGTTTTTTCTATATTATAATTCATTATTACTGTTAAGAATTCAAATAGAAGTGATAAACCTTACTAAATACTATTAGATTAGAAT
Organism: Anopheles darlingi; assembly: GCF_943734745.1. NCBI lineage: Eukaryota > Metazoa > Arthropoda > Insecta > Diptera > Culicidae > Anopheles > Anopheles darlingi. The sequence goes on from NC_064874.1 coordinate 56,367,562, forward strand.
AGAAGGTGGAGGAATCAGTCGAAAATATAGAAGAAAACGGATAACAGCTACATCTCGCCCGACCATCGATTCCTTTAGTTTCGCTACATAAAAATTGGTCCTTCGAACCGGATCATCCGAGGATATCGTGCATCGGATATTGCAATACAAAATCGTTGGTCACTACTGGTAGTGTTGTGCCTGTGCCAAGTTGATTAATTGTAAAATGACAAACCCGGAGACGACAGAGTTTACCGGCATGGAAGCATCGTCGAGTCCGACAGAGACAGCGATGGCGACCGTAGAAAATCCTCTCCAAAAGCATTTAATGCATAAGTTGGCTTCGCTTCGCCGGGCGATTCGGGCCGACCCAGATGTGGACGAATGGTACGTGAAGGATTGGAGCGAGCAATTGCACACCATCGACAGTAAGATTGCCCTGCGAGACAACTTGTGCAGCAATAAACGTCTGCGAAAGGCAATGTCCTTTGTGTAAAGTGGACCAACACTCAGCGTTTCAGTGCAACGCATTTAGAAGCATGGCAGTGGATCAGCGTTTCGAGCTGGTAAAGGAAAAAAAAGACTATGTATTAACTCAGACTTATAATGCGGTTTTGCTTCCCAAGATACGCATTGACAGCGGATATAGAGAAAATGTACAGACAGCACCCTGTTGGATAACGCATAACGACCGACCGTGGACGTAAGTTCTAGTCGAGTGTGCGTGTCAACGAATAACACAGTCACGGAACCAGAGCTTCTAGTCGTCCACCTCCGAAACGCGATGAGGGAGTAAGAGGCACAAGTACGGCCTGGCGGGACAAACAACGATCCTTCGTTCATCAGGATTTCGCGAACGCGACGGACGGTAAAGTCATTCGCGTATCGATTGACAGATTGAAGCCGTGCTATCTAACGAGGCAGCAAACAGACGACGATACAATGCCATCCGACAACGGAGTGAACACGAACGAACATCGACAGTTCCAGCCTACCTCGACGACGACGGCAACAACGGAACCCGAAACGACGAGCGAGGCGACAACCGAGTCTCAAGTGAGACTACAACCCACGACGGACTCTTGGTACCGCCGCGCACCAAGTCCGGCACAAACACTTGGCGCAGAGATACCTGTGTCCGATGCAACAGGAAGACTAACACGCAACAGGAAGACTGATAGGGTTAGATAACTTGGACTTGTTTTCGCCAGTGGAATCCAGAATCGGTGCCCCAGGTGAGCCCATCGGCGTTCGATCACGTATTGGATGAACGATTTACGGCCCGGAAAAACGGAAGGGGACAGTTCACAGTTATTTTAACCTACAAACTACATCAACGGTTAGCAATCAGGAACTGCATGACACGATCAGGCAACAATATATCGTGGAAGACGTTCCTTCGTCGATCGCAATGCCCGAACCTGCAGATGAGAGTAAGGCAAGAGAGATCCTCGAAGCGACAACGAGAAGGGTAGGCGAGCGGTTCGAGACTGGACTAACGTAGCCAGTACAAGAATTACCACCAGCAAACACGATTGAAGAACAACGAGCACATCTGCTGTTCCATGATGTTACAGTGTTGGAGACATTAATTGACGTGCAGAGGATTTCGAAGTGGGCAGTGCTAGTACGAACAATGGCGTATGTGTTCCGGTACATTTCCAATTGTAAGAGGAGAGGGCGAGGTCTGCCCCTTCAGACGGAGGAACTAGTATTTGTTGTTGAAGGAGAAAAACGGAAATGTTGGGTGCGAGGTATTGTAGAGCAATTAATTGTATTCAAGGATGGTCGTGTCAGATATGCATGGGTGCGAACAAAAACGGGAAAGAACACAAGGGCAGTGCAGAATTTCAAATTGCGGAATATCTACGCAAAGGATGCAACGCAAAGTGCTGAATGTTTTCCACAACCGAACGCTGTTGCTATCGAGAACAGAGATACGAAACTGGCCGGTTCTGGAAGACGGATGAATCCCAGCTTCCAAACAGTCGGCCCATGGCCATTAAGCGCTTTCCGTTGCTAGAAAAACGGATGGATAGAGAGCCACACTTGGCGGATGCGCTGCAAGCTAAAATCGGCGACCTCCTATACACTCTGTCCAGTTACCATAAAACCACCTGTGATTTTGATAGTTTCTCACTAGTGATAACAGTAATAATTTTAACTCGTATCATTATTTGTTGGTATTGGTGAGATGTGCTTAGAGATGAAAAGAAAAAAAAAAAGGAAGTAATGGGCAAGACCAAGTAAGCTAATCAATATCAGTTTTTTCAAAATAATGAACAGGGTCACCACAGCAGCATCAACCAAGTTCCTTTTTATTTCAGCAAGAACCGGAGCGAGGGGCGAGGGTACCTCTTGGCGAGCCACTTTAGCATCAAACTAGAGCAGTTTGACGGCCCCACCGTACCCCCCTCCCCCAGAATGAATGAAAATGAATGTAATGAAAAAAAAAAAAAGGGAAGGGGAAGGCGGAAGGAATTAGAGTCCGAGGTCACGGAAAAGAGATTAAAGAAAAAAAAAGGAGAAGGGAAGAAGGAAGGAAATGTGAATGGAAATGGTACACAGATGGACCTCAGACTCTCAGGAACCCAGATAATCAACCCCACCCCCTTTTTTGTTTCCCCCCAATATCATCAATTTAGGGTACTAACCCACGGGAGCCACGGGCAAGGGACACGAGAGCTCCCGGCGACCCTATTCCTAAAAGACCGGGGACCCATAATGATCCAGCAAGGGACTCTTTCCCTCAGAGCCATCATGGACTACAAACCGGTGGAACAACAAATAAACTATCTGCGAACGGCCACGGGATTCTACAACCAACAGTGTTTAAAAATGGCACAGTACACCCGGGCCAATCGATGCCAACAATTAAATCAGACCCTACAGATGGAGTTGACGGAGATAGAAACGTATAAAACATACTTACGACAGTTCTTCTCCGCTCGTCAACCGAGAGGAATTTGGGCCTATTTAGGAGTCATGGACTCGGATGATCGCGATCGGGTAGATACTAACATGGACACGCTAAGGGGTAACGAAGAAAGACTAAACACCGTGATCACCCACCAAACCAACGTGGTTGAGACGCTGTACAAGGAAATCAAAAAGGCCACCGAGCAAGTGGACGAGAGGCTCCAACAGATGAAAGCGGAAGATCAATCCATCCGCACGAAAATCGAAGCCGGGCTGAATCTAACGAACCAATATCTCACAATGTTCTCGCTGGACCAAGACCTAAGCGAGGCAGGGCTATGGATAACGCAAATGACACGGTACATCCACCACCAACAGCAATTATTCATGAGGGTCTTGCTGAAGAACCAATTAAGCGGGACAGAACTAGCGGAAATACTTAATCCCAATAAATTGCTCGAACAATTGGAGGATCATGAACACAAGATGCCACCCCGCCATGCTTTCCCAAGCCGCCGCACCGGGGGAATAGCTCCGGAAATTATCCAAGTCATCCGAACCACCCGCCGAATAGTGCCGGGACTGCTGATCCAAATCACCCTGAACATACCGATAATCAAGCGAGACCTTTTACAGGCATCTCAGGGAAGGGTCAGCCTAGCCGTGGCGAACGATACTATTACCCTCATAGCCCTGACGAACAGCTTAATAATCAGGGACCCGAAAACGGAAATGGGGTACTTGGTGCCAGAAACATATCTATCAAGATGCCAATCCATAAGAGAGGCATATCTATGCGAAATGAACAGTCCTCCAATAGATCTGCCAAATGAACCCCAATGTTTGGCCGAAATGTATTACCACAATCGCACTTCCTCCTGCACCGTAAAAATCATACGAACCAGCCGCACAATCTGGATCAAAGCCCCGACACGCAACGATTGGATTTTTGTGGCTCCCGAACGTACCCGAGCGACGGTTACCAACGAAACCAGCGTCACAACCGTCACGTTGCAGGGGGTGGGAATGCATACGCTTCACCCAGGCGAGATTATAACCACTCCGCATACCTCAGTGACGTATTTTGTCACCGACAGCGGGAACGAGACGGCAATCGAAGCGTCAGCACAATGGAACGCGTCGGGCTTGAGGGCCAAGAGCGCGATAGTATGGGAAACGGTGCCTAAACTCAACGTCAGCATAGAGCCGTTCTTGACACAAGAGATGCTAGTGCGACATGCAATCGATGTGGCAGACTTGAAGCAGGCCCGACCAATGCTCAAGAATGTCATCTACGCACCTCTCGAGCACCCCTGGTTCACCGCCCCGGTCCTCCTCGGCATCGGTCTGCTGGTTCTGGTACGTTGCCGGGCCAACATCGGTTGCAACATAGAAAAGAAGAAGAAGCGATCTGCAACACTCGAACCAGCCCAGCCGGCCCCGGTTCGCTCAGATTCACCCGTCCCACAAGTAACCCGAAACCCTGACTCAGGGAAAAGGGACACACCCTCCGAGGAACCGGGTGCCGTCGGCACCCAACACCCACGAACGCGCCAAAAAACAACAACTCTTGGCCGCGATGGTCCCAAAGCGAAAACAAAACCCGAAACTGGGCCAAGCGAACTGACCAGCCCGCCAGCGAGCGGCAAAAACTGCAAGGTGGACCCCCCCTTTCCGCGACCCCCATCGGAGCATCTCGGCGGGGTGATCCTCCATTAATCGTTGAGAAAAACAAAGGGGTGGGGGGGGGGGGTGGTAGCACTTTATTAAATAGAAGACCAGTATAATTGCAAGTGTCCCAGTCCCAAGTCGGAGTTCGCCGGAGTAAGAAGTGTCCAATCCCCAGTGGTATCTCTCAGTGACAAGGATCCCCCCCCCCCCGTAATCGGACAATTGTTCGTAACCGTAATCGAAAATCTTCCAAGCCACCGCCACAACCGACCGTGATCATCTAACCCCCCCCCCCCCGTGCCATTACAGAAACCACCCGAAGTAAAATGAACAGCCAATCAACGACCCAACGCCTGCGAGCCGTTTTGGAGGATGCCCTGCGGAGGATCGCCGTCCTCCTTGCCCGCCTGGCCGCGGCTGTGATCCTGTGGCTGGACCAACGCCAGGCCCAGCGGATGGGGGGCAACGACCCCCTCGACGAAACGCACCCGGACGGGGACGAGCTGTCCCAGGACAGCCAGTTCTCCGACCCGAAGGAGGAGGTAGCAGCCGAGAGCCGGGAATCCGTCACGGAGTGCGAGAATTGTCAGCGGCTCGAAAGGGAGAGGATACTCCGCCTGCACCTAATGGTTTGATGATGAGAGGCAGTGGGGCCCGGAGGGATGGTAGAAAAGAAAAAAAAAATTTTTTTTTCTTTTTCTTCAATAAAAAAAAAAAAAAAAACAACATCTGTCGAGCCTCTAACCTCTCGACCCCCTCACCCAAAAATGTATATTTTTTTCCATTCTTTTCCTCTTAGTATTAAGGTAGCAAATAGTCCGAAAAATAGGTCTTACGTTACTAGGCGCACAGCTAGGAAGCGAGCCCGGCAGGGGGGGGGGGGGGGGGGTACACATGCAACTCCGCTTAGGTGAGCGCATCAGGCCAGCAAAAACTCCCCGCGGAGGTACGCGCGCAACATCAAGCCCCGCCTCCTTTTCAAGATCTTAAGCCACGCCAAGATAAATGCTGACGCACTAGATTGAACACCGCCCGGAGTCGGGCAGCGCCGAGCCCAAGTTAGCTGAGCAACCGAGGGGAAAAGGGGATGCATTCCCACGGCACTAGGGGGCGGCGAGCAGGACGCTCGAGGGGGAAAAATGATCTCTTGTGGGATGTGTAGCAAAACAACATAAACATACATCGACAAGTAAACAGGCGCCCGTGGGAAGATTCTGGACCAACCCCCCCCCCCCCCCCCCCCCAGGACGTCGGCGCAGAAATATCGATGTTGCGGAATCAGTCCGATGACGTCCACCTTGCCGAAGTCGCACCAATTGCGCCGATGTTGCTGAATCAGTCCGATGACGTCCACCTGCCGGAGTCGCACCAATTGCGCCAACCCGATGTTAATGAATCAGTCCGATGACGTCCACCTGCCAGAGTCGCACCAATTACACCGGCCCTGTACTTTACATAAGGACAAGCTATGGCGAAAGGGGTGGAGAAGAGGTGAGAAGGGAACAGTCACCTTCCCCGCGCAACTCGGATTAAGTTTATAAAAACCCTTAGATTTTAATAAAGGAGGGGATTTGTATTTTGGACAGGAAACCTGTTGCAGTTCTGCATTTTACTGCTATTCATCTTCTTACAGGTTACTCCACCTTGGTCTCCTCATTGGGAAGGTTTCATAGTTGGGTAGCGCTCAGCCTTTTTGGTACAGTCGAGAACCCCACCAGTGGTAATTCTCCTCTGACCGCCAACTGGCAGATACGGGCCACCGACTAGCCTTCGCAATCCCGGGACGGTTGAATAGTTGGGCAGCGCTCAGCCTTCTGGTGCCTTAGAGAACCCCACCCGTGGTAATTCTCTATTATCCACCAATTGGCAGATACGGGCCACCGACTAGCCTCCCCCCCCCCCCCCCCCCTCCACTCTGGGAAGACCAGTTCAGTGCATCTCCTGGTGACAGCAACGCTCCGAAAGAAAAACGCCATCGACTGCTCGGTCATAGCAGCAGACGGAATTTCTCAGTTCGTACATGATCAGGATCAAATCGACCAAATTGGGTTTTTTGGGCCTCTTCACAGTGCAATTATCGCATTTTTACGTGAATATACTACACAAATACACGTGTATATGCCTAAAGTGAACGAATGAACTAGGAACTGGAGTGAACTGAACTTAGAATGAAGTATCGAATAAACGAACAGTACACAGTAAACTATGAAACAAAGTAGAAAAGAGCTATTGAGAACATTGGTCCTTCGAACCGGATCGAGGAAAACCTTTTTGGCATCTGCAGAAAGTAGTGATTTTTGTTCATACGCTTCAGCAGCCCCTCAGGAGTGATTTGATCAACCGTGGGTAAAAATTACTCGCAACAGCGACGTGCAACGGTTAGAGAGTAAAGCACGATCAGTGAGAGCCGGTGGGCAATACCCTCGAACCGAGTCAACTTTTGGAAAAAAGATAACGCGTGCCATTTTAGCTTGGCGTCAGGACAGTGCGGCCCAGAAAGTCAACAAATGCAGTGAAAGGCACAGTTTTCGGCAATGCTGATTACGGACAAAATTATTAGGCAACAAACACGGGTATATGCTAATAGATTAGCTAGCATAGACCGATTTGTTGAGTTTAAAACCATGTTTGTGGAATCGCATCGATCGCAAATAGAGTACCAATTAGAATGTTTGAACTAGCAACTATAAAAACGTCCGGGAGAGGACTACACAGCATTCGAGAGCAGGGTCAATAAGGCATGCGTTGAATTTCAGATAGGACCGATGTCAGAAGAACAGTTCAAATGCCTAGTATATGTATATGGTTTACGAGCAGAAAAAGAGTCGGAAATACGCTCGAGGCTTTTGCTGCGGGTCGAAGAACGGGAGGATATTACGTTGCAGCAATTATCAAGCGAATGTCAGCGCATTGTAAATTTGCGTCGTGACAATGCAATGCTGGAAGCAACACCTACCTGACCCAGCGAGAAAATTTCAGCTGTTCGCCAACAGAAGCGCCAATTCCAAGAAAGAATACCGAAATCAAATAAAAATGAAACTGAAAAGAAACCTAAGAATCCATGTTATGGATGTGGCAGGTTATATTGGTACAGAGATTGTCCATTTCGGATGAAGGAATGTCATAAATGTGGCAGGAAGGGCTACATAAAATCAGTGTGTCGAAAATCTAATGACAAGCATCCACAGATAACAGAGAGCGAGGCAGTGGAGGTCAACCAGTGCTCAGCGGAGCAACGGCGTAAGTACATATTGATCGAAATAAACACTATTGAATTATGCCTACAGTTAGACACTGCAAGCGACATCAGTGTAAAAGATAAACAGAGCTAGCAACAATAGGCAGTCTCAAGATCCAGAACTGGGTGACATACTCGAAGGAAGAATTAAGACGGATCTGCTCCTACGAAAAGTCGCGATTCCAGGCAGTAAACGCAAACTCTACTACGACTGTCCAACGGGTTTGTTTCGACCGTACGTCACGAAAGCCTTCAGAGAAACGGTAATGCACTACGTCCACGATCTAAGCCATTCAGGAATCCAACTTATGATTAAAGCAGTGTCAGAAAGGTTCGTCTGGTTAGATATGAGACGTGAGGTTGCGGAATTCGTTCACACCTGCCAGCCCTGTGAACGCGCAAAAATCGGACGTCACACACACAGTCCGTTGGTACCATATCCAACGACAGAGCGCAGGTTTGCTCATATCAACGTGGACATAATCGGACCACTCCCCGTCAGCTGCGGTTACCGGTACTGTTTAACCATCATAGACAGTTTCACCCCCTGGACGCAAGCTATTCCTATTGCTGACATCTCTGCATCTTCAGTAGCAGACGCATTGATGAGAGGCTGGATTGCCCACTTCGGAGTACCTACCCACATCACCACCGATCAGGGCAAACAGTTTGAGTCAGCACTATTTAAAGAACTCACTGTCGCTCTGGAAACACAGCACATCAGGACTACAGCGTATCACCTGCAGGCGAACGGGATGATAGAGCGATGGCATCGAACACTGAAGAGCGCCATCTGCTGTAAAGACCACAGCAACTGGGTTAAACAACTACCACTAATCATGCTTGGTTTACGCACATCGTACAAAAATGATATTAAGGCATCACCAGCAGAATTAGTTTATGGCACAACTTTACGTATCCCTGCCGAATTTCTCAACGACAAGCCACAGGTCACGCTCTCCGACCACTCAGAGTTTCGACGAACGTTAAACGAAACCCTAGAAAGAATTCAGCCAACATGGTCAACATGGCACGACAAGCCAAAGAAGTTTGTACATTATGATCTGGCAGCATCTTCACGTCTTCACGTCTTCCTGCGAAATGAACGAAGAGTCCGTCCCGCCTTAACACCTCCATACCAAGGTCCTTATCTAGTACTGGAACGCAAACCAAAGTCTTTCCAAATAATGGTCAACGGGAAACCTACCGTCATGTCCATCGATCACCTGAAACCAGCGTATGGTACGAGGATCCCATCGCAGACCATGACACGAACACATCGGGAAATTCCTCCGACGATGTCATCCTCAGACGATAACCAACAGGAAGCGCCCGGACTGGGGAACACAACGACGCTATCCCCACAACCACACTGTTCGACTGGAGAAACGCGGTCCCAACGTAGAGTTACCATTCCGCTCCGCTACCGATAACTCCAGTCTAGAAGGGGAGTACTGTGGCGACCGATCGTGTGTTTGCAACGGTTTAACGAAGCAAGTTAAATTTCACATTCCGGTTTTCAGTGGCGTATAAAATCAGGCCAGCTTGAGCCGTTCTGAAAAGTCGAGCACTATTACCATTCTTCTTTCTGGTTGGACTCTCACCATAAATGGACGTGCGTGCTCTGTGGAAACAAAATTGTGTGCTCAGGTGAAATTAATAAACGCTCCGTCATAAGAGCATCTTGGTACCCGTGTCCCGCTCGTTTTTTCGATCACGACTGAAAGAAAAGGAATCCAAAGTCCAATCCCGACTGAGGACCAAATATCAACAATTTCCAAACTTCATTAAATGTTCCATGATTAAATGCAAGACATCATTAAATGCTTGCTGCAAGTATCCACAACGTTCAGGCATTCTCTTCGTCGATTTCTGTTGAAAAAATATCATGCTATAAATCACAATGCTATAAAATATAAACTGAAATATTTCATCAATCACAGTACCTCAATAAAAATGCAATCATAAAGCAGCTCTCTTTGGAATCCGCCAGTGCTAAAAAATAGAATCAATATTAATCTAAAAAAAATTGAAACACCATCACGGTTCGCACAACTTACCTCAACATCATTAAGAAGCATTTAAGGCAGAAAATAATAGTCACAAATTTCTCAAATATTCTTCTAGAGGCAACCTAGGTAGCGAATTGAAGGCATGGAAAAGGCTGTATAAATAACCCAACACGACCCTCGTGCTTTTAAAATGCTCGGCATATCTATTTACCGGCAAAACGCAATTCTGATAAATTAAACCGCATTTTCGTTCGGTACATTTCAACTGGGCACTACTCTCCTCTAACCTCACAATAATCATTCTATTTCACCGGAGCACGAGGCCGCGATCCGCACCAAAAGAAATATCCGGGCCACACACAATCAACCGGTGGCCTCGCATCGAATCTGTTGAATAGCCAAACATGCCCTCACACATCACAAACGTATTTCATTACAATGACACCATTTTCTAAAATATAATTAAACACACACTACTCACAACAAAATCAATTGTCTTTGAGTCTGGCTGCTTCGTTTCTGGTACAAACACTTTTTCCTGGAACGAATATGCCGGCATCTATTGAAGCACACGCGCACACACACACGCGCGTTCAAAAAACCTCGTGGATGACGCTACACAAAACGTGTTCCTTAATATCTAAAACACTTCCGTTTCTCCATTTTAAAATCAGAAAAAAGGTGCGCCATAATTAAACTAATAACTGCCCTTCACTGCACTAAAAACCACGCAAATCCGCTTGCTCTCGGCAAACAATGCAGGACCCAAAATTTAACGTGCCTCCTTCTTTGCTCTCGTTGCTTCATTGCATACTTTGATAAATTTGTTTGACATTTGTTTGTGAGAGCGAGCAGATAGGGTAGGTCCACATCATCCGCGACGGCAGAAGTAACCAAGAGCTGTTGTAGATTTTTTTATTGTGCTTCTTTTTTAAAATTTGCAAAATTTTAAAAAGTAAATAGCCGTGGCCACACGGGGCGAAAACTCTAGCGCAAACGAAAAAATTAATGCTAAAACGATTTCGCTCAACCCTTACACGCTGTCAAACTTTTATACGTCCGCGGACTTTTTCGCTGAACCCTTGACGCTGTCGAACGCTTTATTTACGAAAATGTAGGTTCTTTTCGTATTGTTTTTGCATTTTTAATATAAATATAACAGCAACAGCAACAAAATCGTGAAAAACTGCAAAATTTGTTCGGAAATCAACTTCAGCGGCCAAAACACAGATGAAAACAATACGTTTGACATTTCGGCATAAATTTTCGGGGTTTTACGCCTGCCACACGAAGCGAAAACATTTTGGCATTAATGTGCAAATTTGCGCGCAAATTTTCGCTCCGTGTGGCAGCATCTTATGGTTGCTGCCTTATCAACAAAACCACGTGAGTTTCAAGAAGAAGAAGAAGAAGAAGATATGGGCAAGTTTGGTGGTTTTATCAGGGAAAGTACCTGATTTCACTCTTTTTCGAATGTTTGAATGATTCATCTCTCTATTTAAGATCAATCGAGCAACCGAGTTATGTTTAACAGCGAGTGAGCACGGTCCAGGAACGCTAGCTAGCTCTTGTTCTAGGCCGGGTGGCAAGACCTACGGACCGATAGCATATTGAAACTATTGAAAGAATTTTGGGAATATTTGCATAAACTTCAACTTTCGTGCCACTTTTCGTGAATTTTAACTGTCGTAATACCACGGAAAAGCGAAAACAGCTCCGACAAGAGCGTTCCCGAAGTAAACATCCCACCATCCTATGAATGTCACACTCTGAAGTTTTTTCTAAAATACGATCGGGGATTTGTTCTGCATAAAGCTACCTGTCTTTTTAAAGTACCTTGGTTTACGCTAGAGTTTACGCTCCGTGTGGCAGAGCCTATTTAATCTCATGTTTAAGGTTCTTGTTCATTCCACTGGTTATTCAACGGCCAAATTTTGAAATGTTCGGCCCCTAAATGTATGCAATTAGAATCGGTTAGCCTACCGAATTAGTTGAGGTGTATATATTGGTTTTTTACCCTTGTTTCATTATAAATTAAAGGATATATTATACAGTTTCTGGAAATTTGCAGATTTCAACACAATCCATTTCATGTTTCATTCCTGAAGTGTGCGACAGTTTAATCACCCTCCTTCGCGATTACGTAAAGGTACAGTATTTATTAATTATTTTATTGTTTATATTCGTAGCGGTATCAACCGTTCGCCCGTACCATGCGTTTTCACCGCGCTCAGCCGCGCGCAAAATCGCGTAGAAAGATTTTTTAAATCACTTTTTTTGGCTTAAGCAATATAAAAAGTACCTTGGCCAGTTGCGCTATGTTTGTGCATATTTTATTTGTTTATAGCGTAGTTGAAAACCTGCTTGCCGTTTCAACTTGCGCGATGTAAAACATCTTCCTCCTTAACATTCCTCCTTAATCATCACACTTAACTATTGGTATTTCTGTTTGTTTACTTCATTTGTATATTTCACTAGTTCATTATCTCATAAGTATTGAAAGGAACAGTTCATACCTTAATTACTAACGAAGAAATATTTACAGGAAGGATTAAACATAAGTATCACTAAAACTAACGAAAAAAAAATATTTACATATATACATTAATCTATGCGGACTCCATGGTTTTCATATAGCCGCAACTCCTCCTCTGCCAACAATTGCTTTTCAAATTGAAGGATTAGTTTTCTGCGGCGGATAGGGGACATGGCGTCCAGCTTTTTGGCCGCCATCGTGCCGAATATTGTACCCTCTGTCTCTGGTTGCGATAGCAGGTTCTCCAACTTTTCTGCTACTCCTTGCATCCCAGACATCACTTTCAAAACTTCCCCATTATACTGAAAGTTAGCCTCATTACACCGCCTCTTGACATTGTTTGCCCTCATGCGGCGTTGTGTGGTCGGCGCTGGCGGTGGTGTGTTCGTCGCTGGCGGTGAAACGGTTGCTGTTGGTGGTAGAATGGTGGCTATCGCTGGTAGAATGGTCCCATTTTTTTCAGGTTGGTAAAGCTAAAACAGAAAGGAAAATGGTTAGATTATTCTTGTATGATTTTAATACTACTACTAAGGATCCGTTCTCAAATATTGTTGTAGAAACTGATGAGTTAATGTAAATTTTCAATTATATTTGTAAATTATGAATGGTTACGTGTATCGGAGACATTTCAAGACAGATGGCAGTTCCCGCATGATATAGGGGCTATAGATGGAAAACATATCCGCATAAAAAAACCTAATCTTTCGGGGTCAGACAACTTCAATTACAAACAGTTCTGTAGCATCGTCTTGCTGGCCATAGTTGATGCAAAAAAATCCGATGGCGGAGTTTTACGTCACTCTAGACTGTACACCATGCTTGAAAATAATTTACTGGAAATGCCGGAGCCAGAATGCTTGACTAACGACCCACACTCCTCTATTAAAGTCCCTTATATGTTTTTAAGGGAAAAGGCATTTGCCTTCATAACTTACTGTATTAGACCTTTTGGTGGAAATACTCGATCAGGATCAGTGGAAGGAATTTTCAATTACCGGCACTCCCAGGCTCGCATGACCTTAGAGATGGCGTTCGGGATATTATCATCAAGATCGAGATTCGAGTGCTTAAAACGGTATTGGAACAAAACGAAGACACCGCAAAGAAAATTGTGCTAGCCACAATCTACTTGCACAATTTTATACGGAGGGTACAGGAGCAGAGATCACTGAAAACTACCAACGAGACGTTGATAATAACGAGCTTCTAGATCCACTGGAAGTTGTAAATCTTCGTCCAAGCAATAATCTTTTAGAAATGCGAATGTATTTAAACTAGACACTTTCAAATGAACCATGAAGAATAAGGGTATGTTGAAAATTACCTAACATGTATAAAATGGAGAAATAAAAGACTCCCTGTCTACTTCACTAAACCACACCACGCGTTCACGAACCATAATCCTTAAACATATCAAACTAATATTGTCGTGAACGGGGCAACTGCATCATCAACGCGAAGTTATAATTTCAAAAATAACCGACGAAGGTCGGTTATAACAAACCCAAAAAAACCTCACTAGGATGCCATAACACACGAAGTTCGGGCATAAGGGACTGACCGACCAATAATGCATAACCGATGGGTAAGAAACAGGCAAGCGAAGGTCGCACATAGAAAATAAAATAACGACCGATGCATTACGCGTCATGGATGCAGCGCAAGCCCCGCTTCGTCATCGCTTATTACGATAAGTACCTGTTAGCTTAGGTAAGTAAGAGTCCGCGTTCTGCGCGTGGAACGCCAGCGGTTCACGTTATCCTTCGCACCCGGATCGCCCCGACCCGTTACAAATATATTCTTATAAATAATACAACTCACCGGGTCGATTGAGGACCCCGCGTCGAAGGAGTCCTGTAAGAACGACATCGCCTCATAGGCGAACCATACAGGTTTTGCTACCGAGCAAGCAGCTGTTGGAGGGAAAATCATGTTTCTTTATATGAAATGGTAACTATTTAGACATTATGTAAATTGAATCACTTACCGCTCCCCGTCACCATCGATTTTTGCAGATAGCTCCTCGATGTACGGTATGAAGCTTGCAGCGACTTCCACTTTTTACGGCAGAAGTCGCTGGGTTGTCCTATTTTAGCCGCTATCTCCTCCCAAACTCCTGCCTGGCGGAATGTATTTCGGTACATGGCATTCCGCCTGTCCCACAGGCAAGGGGTGGCTTCAACTAATTGGATTAGTTGAAGGCATCGCTCTTTCTCCAGGTAGAGATTCTGGAAGAAACGAAAATTACAGGGATTGATCCCAAAATTAAAAACTGTATATGGACTTACGTGCGTTTTTTTATCCATTTATTGCAAAAACTGCCCACCTAAACACAATTTTGTTTGACAACAAACCTGACGTTTCGTTTGACAAAGAAGAACAAGAAGAAGAAGAACAAAAGTTATCGCGATAACTTTGTTGTTCGTCTGGACCAAGGTACTTTAAAAAGACAGGTAGCTTTATGCAGAACAAATCCCCGATCGTATTTTAGAAAAAACTTCAGAGTTTGACATTCACGGGTTAGTGGGATGTTTACTTCGGGAACGCTCTTTTCGGAGCTGTTTTCGCTTTTCTGTGGTATTACGACAGTTAAAATTCACGAAAAGTGGCACGAAAGTTAAAGTTTATGCAAATATTCTCAAAATTCTTCCTATTGTTTCAATATGGTATCGGTCCGTAGGTCTTGCCACCCGGCCTAGAACAAGAGCTAGCTAGCGTTCCTGGACCGTGCTCACTCGCTGTAAAACATAACTCGGTTGCTCGATTGATCTTAAATAGAGAGATGAATCATTTAAACATCCGAAAAAGAGTGAAATCAGGTACTTTCCTTGATAAAACCACCAAACTTGCCCATATCTTCTTCTTCTTCTTCTTCTTCTTGAAACTCACGTGGTTTTGTTGATAAAAAGCGCCCTGCTATGAATGTCAAACAAATTGAAAATGGTGACCTGTCAAAGCGGTTAAGAAGCTACCTGTCTTTTTAAAGTACCTTGACCGCAACCGGTATGTGTTGCCGCTTCATACGCGGCGAACCGTTCCGTCCGCGCCGCAAGCTCCGCTTGCGGTTTGTGGCAGGCTATAGGGTGAGTCCACATCATCCGCGACAGCTGGAGTATTGAGAAGCTGTGTAGATTTTATTGTGCTTCTTTTTAATAGAGCCAAAACTTTTCATAGGGGCAATGTAAATTAATTGGCCGTTTGGATCATGCTGGGCAGAATATATCGTGAGATGCTGTTTCCAAGATAATCAGCGTTTTCCTGAGCGCTAATTATGTTTCAGTGTTATTTTAATAGTCAAGCATCGAGCAATTTTTAAAATAATTCGTCTAAAAACAAGCTCTTCATCCGAAGCCGTTGGAGTGTTAATGTTGTTATAAAAATGTCTATGAACTCAAATTGACTCCATTTAAACCCATAATTCAACAGATTCAGCCAGAAATGCACATCCGTTTTATCAAGAAAGAGATGACTCAGATATATTAAATGGCCTACCTCAGGGCTTTTTGAATTCGATATTAATATTGAATCCGAAGATGAGCGATTGATTCTATCCATTTTTTTTTGTAAACTACGGAAAGGAATCATGCACCTTTAACCTTTAACTATAGAAAGGAATCATCCACCTTTAACATGAGCCGTCCGGTTTTGCGACAAGTATGCGCGCAAAGAAAACGCCCGTACCACATCGTGGCCAAGGCTATATCACTTCAATCATTAGACTTCATACCATTAAACTATTATTGCGGAGCTTGAGATGGTCAAAATGTTCCAATTAAATAGAAATTCATTTATGATTTTTTTTAAAAGTGGAAATCTTTATGACGAAATCCAAGGGTAAAGCGCGGTGCACCTGACGCAAGCCAAGCCCACAAAGCCCCTGACTTTGGGGAACAGTGTGAGGGCTGGCCGAAGAAGCTACCATAAAGACCCTACCTCACTAAAACCACCTCGTTTCTCTTCCCCTGGTCGTTCCAGGCTGGCAGCATCTGGACTTCTGGTGGGATGGGGAGACTTCATGAAATTCACATAGGCTACGAACACACATAGCCTCGTCAAAATGCTTCTTCCGCTTTTGTAATCATGTGTCAAATAAAAGAGATTCATGTAAAACTATAATTTTATACCTACTATACACGACTTGCACCGTTTCCATTTAAATCTATTTAACCGTTCTCACATTAAATATCTATACACGTTCCAATCTATATTTACATTCCATAATACTTATCCAACAGTTTCGGAGGAGTAAAACCAATCAATCGATACCATGATATGACAACGCAGATGTGCAGTTACTAAAAAGCTTCAGTTTTAATTGCAATTAGATTGTTTCAAATAATCAATAATACAAACAATTACAATACTAATCGGAATAATCTTTCCATTCTTACTCTAAATCGTCCTAAACGAAAAAATACAGTATTGCATTAACCTCAGGATTACGACAAAACAACAAGTGCGATCGATATGCTGACAGTGCCTAAACGTAACTGATAAACGATATAATAAGATCAATTTAAGAACACTAAAAGGACGCTGAAAATATTGAAGCACACAGCATAGGACTATCTAGATGCTTGTTGATTTGCTAATATGCTCTATACATAAAATATACTCTATTCACTTACAACTATGATACTTGAAACCCACCTCTGATTCATTCATCGTGTCCTAATCACTTTGCCGCATTTCATTTCATTACTCTCACATTCTGCTGTTCTCACGAGATTTACATTTCCTATCCATCTCGGTTTAGTTGTCAATTCCTATGTTACACCTAATGGACCTAATTTCTGCTGTTTTTCCTAGCTTCTAGTTTTCCGGTATCCTTATTATGCTGCATCGTCAGCGTTAATCATTATCAATGTCACCACCACCAACCTTTGCAGTGAGAACCACGAATACCAGCAATTCAAATACAGTTAGATGTATCAATTATATTGTTTAAGCTCTCATTCAATTGTATATCCTGCATAGCGAAGCGCAAATTATACTTCGCCGGATGTTTGATGTTCTTGCATTATCAAATACCTGATATGCTGAAGTGTTTTCCACGAAGCTCAACTAAGCGATAGTTATTCATTGTTGTAGCATCATCTCCGGAGACTCCATCCATGACATCAATCTAGCGATTATTCTCCAACAATTTCTCCACAGTAGCTGGCGTGACTTTCCAATTTTTTTTTCTCCGAGTGATTTCAATCAGTGACTGATCCATTTCACTATGAACGGTAATTCGGCCCATCTGACTGAAGTATTCATAAGCACTCCTAATGTGCTTTCGCTGTGATGTTGTGTTTACTTCGGTTTCATCAAAACTGCAAACGATGGTGATTGGTTGTAATGTTGAGCACTTTTCTTTTCGTCGTCAAAATGTCATTGTACTTTAAAGCAGTTGTGCTCTCAATATACGTGTCGATGCTGCTTCCAGACTCCCAATCTCCACGATGCTGCTCCACAATAACTGCAGGTTGGCCAATGTTGAATAAGTAATGCAGCAACGTTGTTGAAGAGCTTCCTTTGGCGATTCTTCGTTGAAGAACGTTGTCTGTTGTCGTTGAATTCAACTGAATGCCGTTGTCGCTTTTTGTAGCAGATGATGAGGCGATCGTTTCATGCACGATAATTTGATAATCAAAAGCATTGATACAAGCATAGCATGGTTTTCTTATCGCTAAGATTGGGGCGGATAATTGAAGCGATCAAACTGAGAATTGGCTTAAGGATATAAAATAAACAACGCTGTTCCTCATTTCTATTCCCTACACTGTTAAACTAATAACTATCAACTAATAACAACGTACTTCTTAATATTATTCATAAAATACATAGCTCCTTCATTCAGCAAATTCCCATAGAGAAACTGATTCGAATCGATACTCTGCCATAACTGAGAGGTTTACGTCAAACTGACGGAATATCAAACACATTGAAGAATTGGACCATCCTTTGAGCCTTGATTCATTCTGTGAAAATAATAATAAAAGTAAACGTGTAAATGTCTTGAAACAAGGCAAGTTAGTATACACTTAAGCAAGTCGCAACTGCGAATACAAGAAAACACATACCTTGAGGGTAGATGAATTGTACTCGATACTTTTTCGTCGGTAGTTGACATTCTGCTCGTTGTTTCATGGATGCGGGGAAGCGTTTTCTGTGGTCTTCAGTTGAGACATGTTTCACATCTCAGATGATGGGTCGCTATGCTCGATTCTTGTTGAGGTTGCCGTTATATTGTAGTTTCCATTACATTTTGTTTTTTTTTTTGTTGATGTAATATCATATCTTTACATTGTTCTTTTTGCGGTCAAAACTATTGTACTAATTATAGTTGGCAAATATTGTACTAATTATAGTTGGCAGTTCGTCCATGACCATTCAAGGGACTACTATGGTTATTAAATGAAATATTATTGATAAATCCACGCTTCTTTTTTTAAACGTCAATAGTCTTGTGTTTTGTTTGAGGAAGGCACTCTTGCTAAAAAAGGATTTATTTCACTCTAAGAGCTAAGAGGAAATTATTTGAAATGTTTTGCTCTCAGGTTTTCTAGTCAATAGACAAGCGTGTATGACCTTGTTTGGATGATTCTTGATCAATTTGATTACATAAGCAAGAAGTGCTTCTCGTTACAGAAGGTGTAGTGTAGTATACAGTTAGTGTAAGTGTTGGATAGGTGTTAGTGTTAGTTTACGATCAAGCAATAAAGCCGTCACCAAACAGCCATCACGGAGTCAAGTTATATCAGTGACGACGAGGAAAAAGAAAAGTCAGTCAAAGTCAAGTCAAAAGTTTAGTCGAAGTCAGTCGAAGTTTAGTCAGTTTAGTTAGTCAAGTCAGTCGAAATTTAATCAAGATGGGAACAATAGGGAATATGGAACCGTACGTCCTCGGTGATAGTTTCGAGGAGTACATGGGTAGAATGGACATGTTCTTAAAAGTGAACGTTGTGGAAGAAAAATTAAAAGTGCCGGTTTTCGTCCCGATGGCCGGAGCACCGTTATACTCCGTGCTAACGAAACTGTGTGCGCCGGAAGATCCGAAGAAGAAAACTTATAAAGAGATAATCGCGTTATTGAAAGAACATTTTAAGCCAAAGTTTTTTTTTAAAGTGAATGTGGTTGCGGAAGTCATAGAGCTGACATGTAATGGGCACGCATTAGAGTTTGAGATCGATTGCGAGGCCTGCGTGAGTGTAATTAGTGAGAAGATGTACAAGAACATTTTCAAAACGGATCCACTATTACCGCTACAAGCGTCGTTTATATACGCATCGGGACAACCTGTAAAACCGATAGATCAGATATAGTGGTGAATGTCGAAAATCGGGTTAACGGAAGGAAGGATAAACTTTGGTTGGTAGTCATACGAACCGAAGGGGAAGTCGCACCACTCATGGGTAGAGACTGGTTAGACCAAATGTTCCCAGAGTGGAGAAAAGAATTCCGAGTGGCCAGCGTGGCGCCGGAACATGAAAAGTGTGAAAAAGAAATAGTCGAAAGATACCCTAACATAACAAGCGAACCCTAACATAACAGCACCATTGTCGGTTTCGAAGCAAACCTGGTGGTAAAGAAGCATGTGGTCCCTGTATTTCACAAGGCCTATTCAGTGCCATATGCCATGCAGGACAAGGTAGCGAAAGCGCTGGAAGAGTTAGTAAAGTCGGGGGTGTTAATACCAACCCGTTTTTCAAAATGCATGCCCATTTTCGTGGTTCCATAGTCGTGGTTTAAAAAAAAAAAAAGGAAGTTTGCGTTTGTGCCTAGATGGGAAAGCGGTGCTAAACAAATGCCTGTCGATGCAGCATTATCCGCTACCCTTAGTCGAGGATATATTCACGCGAATTTTTAAGTGGCGCGTATTTTGTACAATCGATTTGACGGGAGCATATTTGCAAGTGGCATTATCGCCAGCGTCGAGAGAAATTTGCACCATTAACACATGTATCTATCATATAGCATATCTAGACGATATATTAATTGGAGGGGAAAGTAAAGTGCTGCGTCAGTTAGCAGAGCACAATGTCAAAAGTAACATGACAAGGTCAATTTTTTTACAAACGCGCATTAAGTATTTAGGTTATGTTTTATCTGAGAATGGTATGCACGTTACGGCGGCTCCGGATCGGCAAAGACGCTGAGACAGCTAGAACGACGCCACGCGCAGCGAGACGACGCCACGCGCAGCGAGAACGACCACATGCGCAGCGAGAATGACCACATGCGCACCGGACATGCTGAGGCAGCAAGAAAGTGTTCGATATACCGGCACCGAACGGCATTGAGCATCGATGCAACGGACGACACGGCGAATTGCTGGCGTAGCAGTTTAAGCACCGGCGCGGCAGCGGCCAATCCCAACGAGCAGCAGTGTAAAATTAGTCTTAGCCTAGCTCTTAAATCGAACGGATGTTAATGAAGTTTATTTTTTTTATAACCAAACGCCCGTTTAACTCATAACTTGCACACCAACCCGGAGAAGGTTAGGGCGATTGTAGAAATATTTACAATCCTATTTAGGTTTGCTTAATTATTATAATAGATTCTTAACAATTTTGTCAAATGTACTATATCCATTATACAATTTGTTAAAAACAGAATTCCCCTTTTGTTTGAGCGAAGGAATGTAACAAGGCATTTGAAGAATAAAAAAAAATTGCTAAATAAACATGTTCTAGTTCCATACGAGGCCGTCAAACCTCTGGTGCTACAAGTGGACGCCAGTCCGTTCGGGTTAGGAGCGGTGCTGTCTCATCTAATAGAAAACATAGAAAAACCGATATGTTTAGCATCTTCCTCCTTGACGGTGGCACAACAAAACTATGCACAATTGCATCGGGAAGCGTTCGGGAAGAGAAAATTCACGTTAGTAACAGATAATACAGTGCAGCGACCCCGAAGGTGCCGCTACAAGATACGCCTAAATATAGGCAAAAAGCACAGGCAAAGCACCTCCCGGTCAAAAGCTCGGCCAGAGCAACATGGCGCAGCATCAGCATAGCGGAAGCGGAAGAGGCGGCAAATCTGACGCATTCTGGCCCAAGCGCCACTCGGTCGCCCACTGCATCTGGCGACAGCGGTGGGATCGGGCTCGGCATTGGCTGACCCCAGGTCACCAAGCCCCGGTTACAGAAGATGAAACGAGAGGGGCACAGCCGGGTTACAGAGCTGCACACAGAAGAATTGCAGCAACTGAAGCAGCGAAGGGAGAAGAACCTCCAGGTGAAAATAGCCACCGCTCTCGCCCCGCAGCCCCGCCAGACGAAGACGACTCCTAACGCCGCCAGAAAGCAAACCAAGGCGCGCGCCATCCCAGTACCCATCCCAGAACCAATCTCCGTCCCGGTAGCAATTGTTACCCCAACCCCCGAGACGACCACCGTAGTGGAATCGATGCACCTGGACTTCTGTCAGTGAGGTGTACGCGCTAAGATTAACATAGACAGAGTACAAGAACTGGCCGTCAAGCTCCAGCAATCTTTGCCCCCTCCACCACAAAAAAGCGGTTCATATGCTACAGCCCGATAAACGGGCAACCAGCCTAAAATAAAACACATCAAGATAAAGAAAGACAAAATTACAAAAATATATATATATATAGAGAAAAAAATATATATAAGAAAAGTATAGTCAAGTGAAAAAAAAAGAACATAACAAACAAACCAAAAGATAGTGAAAAAAAATCTCCACATAGAAGCACAGGAAAAAAAAGGTAGTGGAAAAAACAAATCTCCACCTAGAATAAGAACATAAAATAAGCATAAGAAAAAAAGAGGGGCCCATGACAGATCTGTGTCTCCAAAGCCAGGCCAAACTCAGCCCAGCCGGAAGCCTCACCCATTTACATCTCGAGGATATATTCCTCACAGACGGGTCTCTCGCGGTACAATTACATCCACCAACACCGGACCAGGCCGATACCAAAAACAAACAGGAACTGGATCACAAAGAAGCGATCGAGTCGGACCTAAACCACACCTACCTACATCGAGAAAATGACTCCCATGGAACGGGTAGTGGCCCTCATCCCGGAATTTAGTGCAGCACCGGACGAGCTGGAGCTCTCTTCATCCATCAAGTAGACAGAGCCCAGCAACGCTATGAGCTCGATAAGGAGGAAACAGTAGACATAGTGCTGTCTAAAGTACGCGGGAAGTCGGTGTGGCTTACTACCACCGCATATACCTGAGCCGCCACATGGACAGAGATGCGCGACTTGCTCCGTGAGGAGTTCGATGCTAAACGCATCGTGGAAGCTATCTTCCACCAGACAGAAACCTTTTACCTTGCTAAGCACAAGGGAGATGTTGCAGGAAGATTCAAGTTTGTATATGCAGATAAATTTGCCCGCAAGTTAATGATTTGGCAGGGCATCTGCAGTTGTGGAATGAAGACGAAGGTTTTCATCACTGGTGCAACAATGAATGGAAAGCCGTACAAAGAAGAATGCCTTCAGAAAAGAATTTTGCCATTCATTCTGTCTCATAAAGGTCCTGTGAAGTTCTGGCCTGACTTGGCAAGCTGCCATTACAGCCAGGATGTTGTAAAATGGTATAAGGAGAACAATGTTAATTTCATAGAAAAACGCATGAATCCACCTAACTGTCCAGATTTTCGTCCTATCGAAAAGTATTGGGCAATTGTCAAAGGGAAACTTAAGAGAAGTGGTAGACAAGTAAAAAAACCTGCCAAAATGAGAAATTGGTGGATCAAGAGGGCCAATGAGGTGACCCCTACTACTGTGCAGCAAATGATGGGTGATATAAAGAAAAAAGTTCGAAAATTCATTCGAACATATCGAATGAATTTTCGAACTTTTTAAAGGTCATAACTCCTTAAAGGTAATAAAAACCGAAATCAATGTGCCCGTTGTCCTGGATGTTAATCGTCAGGCTCCTACGAACTGCACGCTGAATTACAAACTTCTTAACTACGATCTGTTCGATCGTCTGCTTGTTGATACTGATTGGTCATTTCTCTACGAGCACACTCATGTCGACTCTGCCGTCTACGCCTTCAATGATGTTATGGTCAACTTGCTGTCCAGCTGCTGCCCGCGACGTATCACGCGCAGTGGGCCTCCCTGGTCCAACGCACGTCTACGTCGCCTTAAAGCCGTAAATCTATCCTGCTTGCGTTATCATCGGCGCAAAAGATCAAATCGTTCGAAGCTTCGCCTTCACGCTGCCCACAAAGTGTACCGTCGAACAAACAGGTTTCTTCAACAACGCTACCTACGTGGTGTGCAACATGGATTTAAGAAGAATCCCCGCAAGTTTTGGAGTTGTGTTAATTCTAAAAGAAAGTCCAGTCGCTTGCCGACCACACTAGAATATGCCGGTCAGCTAGCCGGTACCACCGCACAAGCTTGTGAATTCTTCGCTTAGATGTTCCCTGGTCTTTTCGGCTCCACGGCAGAAATTTACCCACACACTATCATCTCTACTCTCGCCAACGTACCTGCTGACGCATTCTTCTTGGGTGCCTCAGATATCAACACATCATATAATGCCGTATTTAGGGCTATAGCAACATTCAAGCCTTCCGATAATCCCGGACCTGATGGTATACCTGGCAATGTTCGGAAGCAATGCAACCTACGTCTAGCAGTGCCACTATAACGACTTTTCGAGCTCTCGCTTAGCTGCAATACCTTTCCATCAGCCTGGAAGAATTCATGGATGTTCCCGAATCATAAAAAGAGTGAGGAATGTACGGTTGATAACTACCGCGGAATAACATCCCTTTGCGTTTGCGCCAAAGTGCGGGATTTGATTGTGCGCGATGCTCTCTTCTATCGCTGCAAATCTTACATCTCTCGGCGTCAATCCTGGTCGCTCGGACGGTTTCTATCCTGGTTGCTCGGTGAACACCAGTCTCATGGAATTCACCTCAACCTGCCACAGCGCCTTTCTTGCCGGAAAACAAATCGACGCGATATATGCCGACCTTCAATCAGCATTTGATCGTGTTTACCATACATTACTCCTGGCCAAATTGGCAAGACTTGATCTCCCCTTCGACCTGGTTGATTGGTTCTACTCATACCTTGTCAACAGAAAGTACAGCGTGCGGTTAGAAGGGTTCGAATCCAAACCCTTCATCAGCGTTTCAGGCGTCCCCCAGGACAGCAATCTAGGACCAGGTCGTCTGTGTAGTTCCCGAGACATCTTGCTTATTATATGCGGACGACATGAAAATCTTCAGAGTTATTGACTCAATACCATCTTGCGACTTATTACAACTAGTACTTGAGAATTTTAGTCTGTGGTATAATATCAACAATTACGTTCTTTATTACGTTCCATAGGATTATTACGTTCCATAGGAACACGGTTCCGCTCCATCATAAGTATAAGCTACATAACCAGGAATGATTCTTGACCCCAAACTCAAATTTGACCGGCATATCGACACCACAGTTGTAAAGGCATACAAGTCTCTAAGTTTTGTTTATCGGCAGGCTCGCGAGTTCCGTGACCCTTTCTGCCTGAAGACCCTATACATTAGTTTCGTGCGTTCGTCCCTTGAGTTTGGTTCTGTCCTCTGGTGTCCTGACGTTGACCCATACATTCTGTCAAGAAAGTACCGTGAATAGTCGATTTAAATCTGACTGGGCTGTCGGATCAAGTCCATTTTTTCCCAAGGTTGGTACAAATGTCCTTAATTATTGTGCAAAGCTTGGGCGGAAGCCGTCAACCCGTTTGTTTACAGCAATTTTTTGAGTAAGTCGATGTCCGGATGTTCCGGACGCCCATCGACGGTTTCGACCGAAGACAACATGGAAAAAATTAAGGCTATGGTGCTTGACAACCGTCATACCAGCTTGAGAGAGATGGCACATGAACTGGACATATCCCACGAGTCAGCACGTACGATTTTGGTTGAAAATATGTGCATGACAAAGATGGCCGCGCGACTTGCACCGAAAGAGCAGAATTTTCTGCAAAAGCATTATCGCGAGCAGGTCGCGTCGGACATGTTGGATCACTGCAATTCCGACTCCACATTCATGGAACGAATCATAACTGGCGATGAGATTTGGGTCTACGAGTACGATATGCAAACAAGCCAGCAATCGTCGGAGTGGATGACAAAAAATGAGCCGAAGCCGAAAAAACCACGCCAAAGCCGACTATCGGACCATGGGACCATGCGACAGTGCGTCCCAACCGGATTTAGTAATGGAACAATTGGTAACAGCCTCGACGCGCCACGCCTGCTCTCATCTATACCCATCTACGTTCCCTCCCGCGCCCTCCGTGACAGGCCTCCTCTCCTCATTCCCGCTCGCCGTAGCATCTTCGGCCAAAACGATCCGTTCCTTAGGGCGCTGCGCTCGTTCAACGACGCCAGCGCACTATTCGACTTTAACCTTCCTATCTCTACTTTCCGTTTTCGCCTCCGCAACGCCCTCTCCTAGCCTCCCAAACCGACCTCGTTTGTACTCTCAGCGTCTTAACTTTTAAGTAACTTTGTATAGCCCCTCTCGGCGAATAAGGTGTTTTTTTCAATAAAATAAAAATAAATAAAATAAAGCGGCTTCAACTACGTATGGTTAAGTCAAATGCTGTCTTAGAAGGTGCTGGACAGCGCATCAGTCCGGTAAAAGGCACGGTGTTCACCGAGCTGAAATCGCGTCACAACGAATTCTCATTGCGAATTCAATTCCTGGTAATGGGCAAGCTGGTGTCGAAGCTACCTTCCTAGGATATGAGGCTTCCAAAGGTGACACTGCCTTTTAATGCAAGGCTAGCTGACCCCTGTCTGTTTTAACAAATCGCAACCGATCGACATGATATTAGGTGCGCGGCACTATCACCAGTTTTTCAGTGGTCTGAAGATGGCGCCGCATCCGAACTACCCGGTGCTCTTAGAAAGTAGTTTTGGTTGGATAGCCACCGGTCCGGTGGAAGAATCTTCAACCTCCATTACGCCAGTGGACGGCAACATTAATCCGCTATGCATGGTCTCACTCGAGGACAGCCTCGAGCGCTCCTGGTTGAGTGAGGAACTGATTACGGAACTGTAATACTCGGAAGAGGAGCAACACTGTGCGACTATCTACCAGAACACAACCTGCAGAGATGAAGCAGGCCGATACATCGTGCGAATGCCACGCAAAGCGGACTTCGATATCATGCTGGGAAAGTCTAGCAAATTCAGCATTTCGGCGTTTTGAGCAGCTAGAAAAAACGCTTGAACCAGTGTATCGACAACCAACATGTATCGACAAGTGCTATTGCATGAAGATGACAGAGCATTAGTGAGCATCTTCTACCGCTTCTCCGAAGCTACGCCCCTACAGACATACGAGTTTTGCATGGTTACCTATGGTCTAGCTCCCTCATCGTTTCTGGCCACTCGAACTCTTCAACAACTAGGCAAAGGATGAAGGCCACGCATATCCAAAAGCTCAGTCTACAATAGCCAAATGTTTCTATGTAGATGATTTCATCGGAGGTGCAGCGACGCCGGACGAGGCCAGGCATCTGAGGCAAGAACTTTCTGGGCTGCTGAGTCAAGGTGGCTCCGAGCTTCGTAAATGGGCTTCCAACTGTTCCGAAGCGCTTAATGGATTGACCGAGGAGCAGATTGCGGCGCCATCACTGCTTCCACTTGGCGATGGGAGCGTTATAAAAGCGCTTGGAATATGCTGGGACCCTGCGGAGGACAAACTGACGTTCTTGTCCCCACTAAAGGATGCTGACTCATCTACAACTAAGAGGAGCATCTTAGCAAATATAGCCAAGCTGTTCGACCCACTGGGCTTGATATCGCCGGTGGTCGTAAAGGCCAAAATAATGATGCAGCAGCTATGGTTATCACAGTCCGGCTGGGATGATCCCGTGCCCGAGCAGCTCGAAAAATCGTGGAAGTCCCTTCGTGAAGAGTGGTCCTCGATTGCCAACTATAAGGTGCCCCGCTACGCATTGATACTTGGAAAACTTGGCGTGGCGAACCGAGTTGCGGGAATATAACGGCTTACTCCTGATTGCTCTTGGAGGCATGTTCCAGGAGCGGACAACCACGGGTGAAGTTTCGAGCGGATATCGATTCACAGTGAAAGGAAAGGAACATAGATTATTCGAAGATAAGCATGATCCGGCTGAATAATCGAAATTATCCGTCGTGGGCATTTAAGGTTCAAATGCTTTTAACACGAGAAGGATTATGGCGTTTCATAGATCAAGAAACCCCGGAACCAATCAGCAACGCTTGACGAGAAGGTGATGGTAAGTCAAGAGCGACAATAGGGCTACTGGTTGAGAATAATCAGCATGGCATAATTATTTCGAAAACGACGGCGAAAAGTACGTGGGATGCATTGAAAACGCATCATGTGAAAGCTAGACTTACTTAGAGAAATATGTAACACCAGTTTCAATGATGGAGACAACATGGAAGAGTTTCTGTATAGTATGGAGGAAATGTACGCTCGACTAGCAAATTACGGTGAAAGAATGTCAAAGAACATGCAGGTTGCTATGATTTTGAGAAGCTTACCAAAATCATTCGATCCCTTTGACTACAGCATTAGAAAGTCGCAGCGATGATGAAATTACCTTTGATTTGCTCAAATCAAAACTAATAGATGTGAGTGAAAAAAATGTGTAGTAATGAAACGACCTCAGAGCGATTACTAATAGCTAGAAAAAAGGAAGGCAGTGTTGTTTGCTATTTTTGTAACAAGCGTGGTCACATGAAGCGAAACTGTACAAAGTTTTTAAAGAAAAAGGTTAGTGAATTTGAAGGAAACACACAGCAAAGCAATTCGCAATTCCAGCAAGAGGTAAAGAACAGTCACGAAATTGATGAGAAGTCGTATACATTCATGATAAAGCAAAATGTGAACAAACAAATGGAATCATGGCTAATCGATTCAGGAGCTACATCTCACATGTGCAACAACAAATCACATTTCAGTGATTTAAAGTATTCACACTCAAGTGTAACGGTGGCAAATGGAAACCAACTTGACGTCAAAGGAGTTGGAAAATGTGTGATTGAGAATGATAATGTTTTTGGAAAAATGATCAAGTTGACATTGAGTGATGTAGTATATGTCATCATGCCACACTCACCGGCACAGTCACCGGCACAGTCACCAGCGTTAGTATTGGCTGCATGTTGCAACATCACTATCAGCAATACGATCGCTATGTCCGATAACACTGGTGGTGTTATCTTCGACTGATTCCTGCTCGGCGTGCCGTGGACCACTCGGCGCGGACGACAGCGCCTATTGCTGTGATGGTTTTTGCAATGATTCGTTTCATGGGAGTTGCCTGGGTTTATCGCAGACAAGCCGTAAGGAGCTATTTCGCAACCCCCAACTATTGTGGGTTTGTCCCAGCTCGTCGGTCATGATGGGGGACGGTGCGAGAAAGATGAAGAGTGATATCTTGAGTGGATTGGAGCCGATGAGTCATCGGATGAAGAGCGAAATTCTAGGAGAGTTTGATCGTCGCTTCACTTGCCTCCGAGAGCTATCTCGCTCATCGGTCACCGTTGAAGGTCGAAGTGCTGTCGCACCAAAGGCGGTTGAGACATCCGTCTCGTATGGCGGGATTGCTAAGGAGTCCACGTTACCGGTTCAACCCCAGCAGGCCACCACGATTCCACGGTACGCACCGCTGGTAACCGGTACTGCGCCTGGGGGTTTTGTTGACACCGTTCCAGCTCGCAAACCAAGATTTTGGCTCTTCTTCTCGCACTTAAAAAAGTATACCACCGAAGAGCAGATCGCGCACATGGTGCATCAATGTCTTGGTGTCACTGATGTCATCGTTAGGAGGCTGTTAGCTCGGGACCGGGACATCTCGTCGGTGTCGATTCCGACCGATGAGATGAGAAACCGATGACCGACCGATGAGGCTGAGCTCGTACTATCCCCGAATATCTTGGCCGAGCTGCCGATACCATCACCGCCTCAATGTTCGGCGCTACGGGATGATCTCTCGTTAGATATACCTAATCAACTGAGGAAGAGACCACGAGCCGATAACAGTTCAGCAAAGGATGATTGACACTTTTAAATATACTATTATTACTAACAACGTGGACCTAGCGGCCAAAGATGAGGACGTCGTCACGATCACGATCATCCAGTCAATTAAGATGCACCGGTACCCGAACGATCTCCAGCGTGTGCGGTTGACCATTCCGCGGAAGTGTCTACCTATGCTAATGAAGGAGAAGGTGGCGTTCCACAACACATGGTGTCAGGCGAAGTTGCTGGATCCATTGCCGTTCGAGATCAGCGTTTCAGATCAGATTCAGAGACCAGATCAACTTCAAGCGTTTTGTGCGTAGTCACCGCACCTACGACTGTAAAGGGTCCGACCGCACGAGCAAGTGTATCCAGTGCGGTGAAGAAGGACACTAATACAAGACATACAAGTTATCAACGCAATCCGATCCACACTTCGGTTGGGGTTTGGATTACTCGTCACCTATTGACGAGACGACGGCCCACTCCGTCGCTTTACGGGGACTGAAGACGATGGCGCACCGCCTCCTACGCTGGATCACAACGTTCGTAGACACCTCTGTCCCACCGAACGTCAGCCTGTAGCTAGGCAGGTGTGATGGTCGTGATAACGACCGTGTGGTTACCGTGGTAACGGAAGATGTACTGCTTGTCCTCGGTGCAAGGAATCGCTGCATTAATCTTTTGATTCCATTTGAAGAAAACTGCTCCAGAATCTCATCGAATGCTTGTGGAGGCATATGGGGATTATGCTTTATCCCTGGCAACATGCAAAAGATGGTTCCAACGATTCAGTCAAAAAAATTTCGACGTCAATAATGAGGACCGAGGCAGACCACAAACCAAGTTTGCCGATGCCGAATTGTAAGCAATATTAGACGAAGAGGACACATTGAGTCAATAAAAAATGGCCGAAAGGTTGGATGTTGTGCAACAATCGATTTCCAACCGCTTGAAAGCTATGGGCAAGATCCAGAAGTGTGAAAAATGGATCCCACATGCATTGAACGAAAGACAGATGGACACCCGAAAAACGACGTGTGAAATTTTGCTACAAAGGCGTTTTGAACGAATTGTAACCGGAGATGAAAAATGGATTTATTATCAGAATCCAAAAAGGAAAAAACCATGGGTTAGTCCTGGGCAGCGACCAACATCAAGTGTAAAGCGAGACCGCTATGGAAAGAAGACAATGCTGTGTGTCTGGTGGGACCAGAAAATTCCCCATTTCGGCATTGTGTATGAGTTATAATCAACTAGCTCATCTTTTGGACTATAACATGACAACAAGCTTATGCAAGGACAATCTAGAAGCGATAGTGATTTAGGACTCAGGACTCAGGATAAGATTAAGTATAACTTTAACGTTAAGGGTCAAGAAGGC
>NC_064874.1:56400796-56473296 GCF_943734745.1 Anopheles darlingi
GCACTTTTTGATTGGTCGCGCCTCCTTCAGCACACCGGCGATGCTGAGAAACGACGATGCCGAGCCCATTCACACAATTTTGGACTCGATGGCGGTCCGAATACGTGGCGCAATTACGTTGCGCCGCTAAGTGGACTCGACGAATGCCGAACGCTCGCGAGGGACAGATCGTATTGCTTGGCGATGACAACATTTCCGTGTCTCGGTGGTCGTTGGGCATCGTCATAAGAGTCTACCCTGGCCCGGACGGGGCTATACGAGTCGCCGACGTGAAGACAGGCAGTGGCGTCTACCGGCGTAACGTCCGTCTACTAGCTCACCTGCCTATCGATCCTGAGGTTCCAGCTACGTGCGGCGATCCTGAAGATCCTGTGGTTCCAGCTACGTGCGGCGACCCGGATTACCCTGACGTTGCTGCTACGTGCGGTGATCCCCCGGGTACCGGACGCGAAGGCGGGCCATAGTGACGAAGAACCCACAACAGGCGATTGGGACGGACGACTCCGTCCCAAAGGGGGAGGATGGTGCAGCACGAACGCGTACTGCACGAATAGGTGGGCCCCACCGCAACTACAACCCTGGTGACGTCCTTCTAGTCGCGGTGGTCTCCTGGGCAAGGATCAACCGTCAGGTGTCATTTTCGGGCACACGGTTGATCCGGATATGCGCAGGCTGAAAAAGGCCCAGGTGAGTGCCGAGAGCGTGGGTGGCTTGGCAACCACCATACGATAAGGCTTATCTCACCACGTTAGCGGGAGATCGGTCTCTTTCTTCGCGAACCTTGGAGGTAAGCAGCCCAACGACGTTTAACATAAATCTCGTACGCACATTCCAAGACGCCTTCATTCCCACATTTTCGTGAAAAACCATATTGGTGGACCTGGTATAAGCAAAATTTGGTTTTTTTCCGATCATTTTTTTTCCGATCTAGCTGTCGAAAAACATTTTTCCGATCTAGCTGTCGTTGAAATTTAAAAATAACTTTCTTCCCCTTTAGCTTCTTATGTATCGCCAGAACAAAAACGGGGTTCTAAACCGAATTAAATTTACAAACTATTTCTTGAACACCTTCCGATGTACAGAGCCAATTCACTTTTGAACAACAGATATGTGAAAGAGCAACAGGTGCTGGGTGTTGGACGACCTCACATAGTTTATATAGGAAATCCGCCACACGTGAGCAACATACCATCGCGCAATGCAAGTCTCAGAAAGGTTATACAAGTGCTAGCATATCTACCAAACCGTGACGCATTAAATACATCACGGCAAACATATCGCGCAATTCTATCGTGCTCTACATCGCCAAACGCATACCACGATCAACACATCCCCCCTCTGTCGACCAATTCAAAAGTGATTTGAAGAAACACCAGCTCACGTAATTTATCTTCAGAGCAAAGGAGCATGTATTACAAGCTGACATCAGTCGTCATCCAGGTGTGATCGTGAATAGACGCAAAACGATTTACTCTGTGACAGTGCTAGCTGGGAACCGGCTACCGTAAAGAATGGCTCCACGAAAGAGGATAAAACGCCCCCTAAAAGAGCGAGGAGCAGAGAGACTCCAAAAGTGATAGCGAGTATGATAGCACAAACATTTACGAAGCTCTTCCGGTGCATGATAGCGGGGATCCGCAGACACCGAGTGAAACAACCTCGAAAAAAAAAACACGAGTCAACCAAGACTCCCCCAATTTTCATCACGGACACATTGGTAGGCAATGTACACCGAAAAATAATAGCGGCAGGTGTTATCAGGTACACACCAAATGTTACCCGAAAGGGTATTCAAGTGTAAACATCAACGACCCAAGACTTCAAAAAAGTTGTAGATAAACTGCGCAACAACTGTAGCGACCCGACCCACCTCCAACCACCTCTCTAGCGGCTTCTTTTCTATGTTGCAACCGATGTTGGCCCGGCAACGTACCAGAAGAAGAAGCGATCTGCCACACTCGAACCAGCCCAGCCGGCCCCGGTTCGCTCAGATTCACCCGTCCCACAAGTAACCCGAAACCCTGACTCAGGGAAAAGGGACACACCCTCCGAGGAACCGGGTGCCGTCGGCACCCAACACCCACGAACGCGCCAAAAAACAACAACTCTTGGCCGCGATGGTCCCAAAGCGAAAACAAAACCCGAAACTGGGCCAAGCGAACTGACCAGCCCGCCAGCGAGCGGCAAAAACTGCAAGGTGGACCCCCCCTTTCCGCGACCCCCATCGGAGCATCTCGGCGGGGTGATCCTCCATTAATCGTTGAGAAAAACAAAGGGGTGGGGGGGGGGGGGGGTGGTAGCACTTTATTAAATAGAAGACCAGCATAATTGCAAGTGTCACAGTCCCAAGTCGGAGTTCGCCGGAGTAAGAAGTGTCCAATCCCCAGTGGTATCTCTCAGTGACAAGGATCCCCCCCCCCGTAATCGGACAATTGTTCGTAACCGTAATCGAAAATCTTCCAAGCCACCGCCACAACCGACCGTGATCATCTAACCCCCCCCCCCCCCCCCCCCGTGCCATTACAGAAACCACCCGAAGTAAAATGAACAGCCAATCAACGACCCAACGCCTGCGAGCCGTTTTGGAGGATGCCCTGCGGAGGATCGCCGTCCTCCTTGCCCGCCTGGCCGCGGCTGTGATCCTGTGGCTGGACCAACGCCAGGCCCAGCGGATGGGGGGCAACGACCCCTTCGACGAAACGCA
Organism: Anopheles darlingi; assembly: GCF_943734745.1. NCBI lineage: Eukaryota > Metazoa > Arthropoda > Insecta > Diptera > Culicidae > Anopheles > Anopheles darlingi. The sequence continues at coordinate 56,403,501 of NC_064874.1, forward strand.
CCCGGACGGGGACGAGCTGTCCCAGGACAGCCAGTTCTCCGACCCGGAGGAGGAGGTAGCAGCCGAGAGCCGGGAATCCGTCACGGAGTGCGAGAATTGTCAGCGGCTCGAAAGGGAGAGGATACTCCGCCTGCGCCTATGGTTTGATGATGAGAGGCAGTGGGGCCCGGAGGGATGGTAGAAGAAAAAAAAAAAAAAAAAAAAACAACATCTGTCGAGCCTCTAACCTCTTGACCCCCTCACCCAAAAATATATTTCCTCTTAGTATTAAGGTAGCAAATAGTCCGAAAAATAGGTCTTACGTTACTAGGCGCACAGCTAGGAAGCGAGCCCGGCAGGGGGGGGGGGGGGGCACACATGCAACTCCGCTTAGGTGAGCTCATCTCGGTACCCCCCCCGCACCCCCGCACCCCCCCCCCCCCCCGCAGACCCCTTTCAACCAAATACTCGTTAGGCCAAACAGATATCGCAACATTCAGCATCAGCAAAAAGGGGCCCTATAACCCACAAGTCTCTGGTCCGAAAGCGGAAGGTATGGAACATGTTACCGGGGAGCAGGGGGGGAAACGCAAGACTCAGCTAAAATCCAGGATCGCGATATAGGCGAATAGAAACCAGGGGAGCCCGAGGAATTAGGCTGAATAGGCGCCAGCTTCCTATGAGGAACAGGATAAGGATTAGATAGAAACATAGGATAGGAACAGGATCAGCGTAAGAAAAACCCACCTAATAGCCTTAAGATCCAACCAGCTTGGGGACCGTTTCTTCCAGACGATCCTCAAGCACCGGTAAGTGGGGGGGGATGTAGCGACCCGACCCACCTCCAACCACCTCTCTAGGCATAGCTTTCGGTCGCTCCAAGGGAAGCGTTACTCCTCGATCACCAGCACCCGCAGATAGGCAACGGGCAGTAAGGGTGGAGGTCTCGACTGCTCGACTGGTCGACAAAACCGCAGGGTCAGCATGATACACGGCCAGCAAAAACTCCCCGCGGAGGTACGCGCGCAACATCAAGCCCCGCCTCCTTTTCAAGATCTTAGGCCACGCCAAGATAAATGCTGACGCACTAGATTGAACACCGCCCGGAGTCGGGCAGCGCCGAGCCCAAGTTAGCTGAGCAACCGAGGGGAAAAGGGGATGCATTCCCACGGCACTAGGGGGCGGCGAGCAGGACGCTCGAGGGGGAAAAATGATCTCTTGTGGGATGTGTAGCAAAACAACATAAACATACATCGACAAGTAAACAGGCGCCCGTGGGAAGATTCTGGACCAACCCCCCCCCCCCCCCCCCTCCCCAGGACGTCGGCGCAGAAATATCGATGTTGCGGAATCAGTCCGATGACGTCCACCTGCCGAAGTCGCACCAATTGCGCCAACCCGATGTTGATGAATCAGTCCGATGACGTCCACCTGCCAAAGTCGCACCAATTACACCGGCCCTGTACTTTACATAAGGACAAGCTATGGCGAAAGGGGTGGAGAAGAGGTGAGAAGGGAACAGTCACCTTCCCCGCGCAACTCGGATTAAGTTTATAAAAACCCTTAGATTTTAATAAAGGTTTTGAATTGTATTTTGGACAGGAAACCTGTTGCAGTTCTGCATTTTACTGCTATTCATCTTCTTACAGGTTACTCCACCTTGGTCTCCTCATTGGGAAGGTTTCATAGTTGGGTAGCGCTCAGCCTTTTTGGTACAGTCGAGAACCCCACCAGTGGTAATTCTCCTCTGACCGCCAACTGGCAGATACGGGCCACCGACTAGCCTTCGCAATCCCGGGACGGTTGAATAGTTGGGCAGCGCTCAGCCTTCTGGTGCCTTAGAGAACCCCACCCGTGGTAATTCTCTATTATCCACCAATTGGCAGATACGGGCCACCGACTAGCCTCCCCCCCCCCCCCCCTCCACTCTGGGAAGACCAGTTCAGTGCATCTCCTGGTGACAGCAACGCTCCGAAAGAAAAACGCCATCGACTGCTCGGTCATAGCAGCAGACGGACTTTCTCAGTTCGTACATGATCAGGATCAAATCGACCAAATTGGGTATTTGGGCCTCTTCACAACAAAGTGTAATTTCACACGTTTCAACTGACTGAAAATAGGACAACGAAAATCGTCCTAAGTGGTGTTGCTGACTGCGACACAGAAGAACTAAGAGAGTCGCTAGAAGAAAAGGAAAACTTCCCAATCACAATAAAAAAAAATGAGCATTAGAGAAAAGAAATACGATGATCATGTCACGTTTCTCTTACACGTCCCCACGGGAAAGAGAACGCTTGCTAAACTTAAATTAATACCCACGATTCGGCACTGCAAGGTAAAGTGGAGCCACTATCATACTAACGGCACACCAATGATGTGCCGCAATTGTCTGAAATACGGTCACGGTGCCAATTATTGCTACAACCGGCCGAAGTGCCTAAAATGTGCCAGTGCACATAAAGCAGAAGACTGCCCACATTCCGACAAATCGTCGGATCAGAAAGGTAGAATACCTGAACACTTGGTAAAGTGTGCGAATTGCAACGGCGGTCACATCGCCAACTACTACAAATGCCCCGCACGTCCACAACGCACAGCAACTCCCACAGTCCATCGACCGGCACAAAGGCTCGATGAAAAAATCTATCAATCCTTTTAGTCGTCACGCACACAAAACGAAGCAGCAGCGGCACCAAAAGCCAGCAAACCATCGGCACAATGGGCAAATCCAGATTCAAACCTACCCAGATAACACCCAGTGTGCAATGAGCAGACCCCTCTCCCTGCGCTTGGCTTCAGTTCAGTTTTTAAACGCTTATCTTTGTGTGGTGCTGTGCTAATCTTGCAGAGTTTACAAAGGAATCTGTAAAAAAGATGTATAAGCAAAAGAGCGGCAGTCAGAAGCGGAAAGTTAGCAGAATGAGACCGATCTTCGCCAAAAATTGTTTCGCGACGAACAGGACAACAATGTACCGGGTCCTAGCAACCGTCCACATCCTGCTTGCAGGATACCGACGACAGTGTAATGTAACGTGAAGAGAGTGAAAGTGAATGTAACGTATCTGACAGTGAAAGTGAAAATGGCAATTACAATCTAGAATCCGCTTCGAGTTCCGACGACGAAACGGTAAGTGTCCCCCAAGGTCCTGATCAAGGTGAAGAGGAGGCATGGCGCGAAAAACTAAGGATTTGGGCAGCGCACAGCAACATCAGCCATCGGCAGCTGCGGGGGTTGCTTCGAATACTCCACGAACCACACCCGTCGCTGCCTTTGGATCCAAGGACGTTGTTGGGCACGCCAACGGAACCGGCGACAGGGTTCGAAATGGATGGAGGTACCTATTGGCACAATGGTTTAGGTAAGTATTACATAAATGTAAATAACAATTCAACAGGCTAACGTTTTTTTACATTTTAGAGCGCTGTCTTCGTTACGCTTTCCGTTGTTTGAGCAGCCACCGTACCATCTCGTTGAACATCAACATAGATGGTAAGCAGGTGTTCAACAACGGAAAAAACCAGATGTGGCCCATATTAGGAAACGTCCACGAAGAGCCAAGCCTGGCTGTCTTCTTAGTAGCCGTTTATTATGGAATGCATAAGCCGAAGCGGGTACAGACGTTCTTGGAGCAGTTTACAACGGAATACGCAAACCTAATCGATGCTGGATTGGTCATCAACGGTAACTTGTTGACGATAAAGCATCGCGTTTTTATCTGCGATTCACCAGCTCGAGCCTTTTGCAAAGGTAAGATATATTGCTAAATCATAAGAATAAGGGTCTGATAATAGTATGTACTCATGTGTTATTTAATTTCGTTTTAGGAGTTGTATATTATATGATACAACTATCGCGAAATGACTGATAGCGAAATGAGGATGCATTAAATGCATGGCCCAGAGGAAGACAGATCGATCAACGGGAATAAAGTCGTACCAGGTGGAGGAAGCCCCGCTGAGGACAGATGCAGATTTTCAACTACTAATCGCCGTTAATGAGACTTAACATAGATTTTATTCACAGCTTTATTACTAGCGATACGTTACACCTGTTGCATCATGGGGTAATGAAATGTTTTTTAACTGGTTTCCTAGATGGTAGCAGAGGTAGAAAAAAGTAGCAATCTGCCCAGGTTAATGGTTTAGATAGAATATTAAATGAAGTAAAACTGCCTTGCGAGGAAGAGGAAGACAGATCGATCAACGGGAATAAAGTCGTACCAGGTGGAGGAAGCCCCGCTGAGGACAGATGCAGATTTTCGACTACTAATCGCCGTTAATGAGACTTAACATAGATTCTATTCACAGCTTTATTACTAGCGATACGTTACACCTGTTGCATCATGGGGTAATGAAATGTTTTTTAACTGGTTTCCTAGATGGTAGCAGAGGTAGAAAAAAGTGGCAATCTGCCCAGGTTAATGGTTTAGATAGAATATTAAATGAAGTAAAACTGCCTTGCGAAATCAATAGACAAATTCGGCCTCTTTCTGCAATGGCATATTGGAAAGGGACTGCATTTGGATCATTTTTGAATTACGTTGGTGTTGTTGTTCTTGAAAATTTCATTGAGGATTGCGATTTGTTATCACTTAAATATTTGCATGTAGCTGTTAAAATTTGTTCCAATAATTATTATAGAAATCGCTATTCTGTACTTCTTAAAAGCCTTTTTGTTTTCTTTTTAAAAACACATACCGAAGAAGATTGCAGCGAAACCGCGATTGTTAAGCTACCAAAGCACGTTATTCATCACTGAAGGATGAGGTCTATGAAGAAATGAGCACACTAAGAAATAATCTCTGGATTCAAATGCTAATGGGCCCGGACGTAATTAATAACAAAACGTTAAAAAACCTACCGATGAAAGCAATTATCGTAATGGGTCATATCTTCAATGGTTGTTACAAGCTAAGCTACTTTATTGAAGCTTGTGCCTAATTATTGCGCACTATCATGACAAATATGGTCACCAAAATCATCAGACAGTGATGAACGAATTACGTCAAAAGTACTACATTCCCAGGCTTCGAGTAGAATACAAGCAAATTCGATATAGCTGTCAGCGCTGCAAAATAGATCGAGCTAAGCCTCAAAATCCGGCCATGGATAACCACCCTCCATCACGACTAGCTGCATTTCAAAGACCGTTTTCGTATACAGGAGTGGATTATTTTGGTCTTATGACAGTTTCCGTTGGCAGGCGCTCTGAAAAGCGGTGGGGTGTCTTATTCACCTATTTGACGATAAGAGCCGTCCATCTAGAGCTTGCCCATTCATTGACGACAGTCTCGTGCATCATTGCTGTGCGCAGCGTTATCGCGAGAAGAGGTGCACCCATAGAAATTATAAGCGACGGGGGTACTAACTTCATCGGAGCGAGCAGAGAGCTCCGAGAAGAATTGAAGACTCTGAACGAGACCTTGCTCATGAGTACATTCGTCGGACCCGATACGACCTGGAGGTTCAACCCACCGGCAGCACCTCACTTTGGTGGCTGTTGGGAACGTCTCGTGCAGTCAGTTAAGAAATCCTTGAGGAGTCTCCAGCTCCGCACCTTCCGTCCGATTTGCATTGAATGAAATTGCATTGCAGGGCGAACGATCTGCCCGACGGCCAAAAAGAGGACGAGAGAGAAGGCGGTGGCGAAAAACGGTCATTCGCGAAACGAAATACACAAGAGGAGACTCTTTTTTTTTTCAACCCGTGTAAATTGTGTAAACCGTGTAAACCGTGTTAACCGCGATCAGCCTTGTTCAAACGTGCCTAATACATGTTAAAGGAACGCACCAAACATGTTAAATAAAGTTAAGCCTGTTGAAGAAAGTTTCTAGTGTCAATTCGTGACAAAGGTCATGTGCCTTTTCGCATTGATAATTCGCCGCACGATGTGTAAGATAGATGAACAAAAGGTTCAGGGAACGAATGAACATGGAGCTTCCTAATTACGATAGTGATAGTAGTCAAGCATGTACATTTTAATTTCATTTTAGTTTTTAAATTTAGTTGTTAAGTTATGAATTTACAATTTTGAAATCCTACTGTGATCAGATGTCTGTGAAATAAATCATGCCATATGTTATACTGTAAATCTCTAGTACTCGTTTAATTTAAAATGTTTCGAATTTCAAACAGGTGGTGGGCACAAATTTAAAGTAGTTCTAGACTAAGTTTTGAAATGACTATTATAAACAGATTATAAACGGACGAATGGAATGATAAGGAATAAATCGGGAAGACTAAAAGTTCTAACCGCCGCGTAAAGAAGCAAATCACGACTCGTCTATTTCTAAAACATAAAATGTATTCAAAAACCTTACCTAATCCTTCAGCTGACCATCTGACCATTGAATATGTTAAACGAATTTTAGAGCGGAGACTGTTACGAATACGACCAAGCGACCGTTGCGTCCGTATTGTTACAACGGTCGCTTCAAGTATCACCATTGCCGGTGTCAAAAGGGCAGTGCGATTAGGAACACGGAGCGGACTGCTCTTTAAGCCCTCCGAAACCGAATCTGAACGTGAATAAAGCAGGGACTGGAAGAGAACAAGAAAGAGACAGAACGCTTCGGTTTACCTGCGAGGTACGAGACACCGTGCGATATAGTGAAATTGTGTGCGCTCGTGACAAAATGCAACCGAACCCACCGGGAGTGATGGAAGAGGACAAGATTGCAAAGGTGCAACCAGCTGAGCAACCGGGACCGAAGGTAGAACGAGAAAGACCCAGCTCGCTGCCAGAGGCGACTACGTACGTGTAGTGTACGTAAGCGATCTTAGTAATCAGTAGTTGTAAGCACACTTGCATAGAGATAATGAAAAATATATCAGTCGAATATCAATGAAAAAATATCACAGACTCGTTGCGATCGAACGTGATTAGAGCCAAGTGATAAAGTGGAGTGTGAGAGGTAAAAAGAGAGAAAGTGATAACAGCTCTAACACCGGAACCATGGCGGCAATCAGGGGCACTGTGAAGGTGGACTTTTAAAAAATTCCGAAAAGGCCTTCACAGGTGAAGGCCACCACGTTTGTAATGTCCAAGATAGGACTTGTTGCGAACGACATCTCCTGTCTGCGGTTGAAACCCGCAGTATCGTCTATCTTCGTCCAGCTAAAGGACTCAAGCCTTACCCTTCGGACCGTCGAGCAGAACGACGGAAGACACTCGCTTGAATGCGACGGGTAGCATTGCCCGATTACGATAACTATTGGCCATGGCGTCGCGCTCGCTACTATGCGTCCTCCGTCTTCCTCTTCATGCAATTCGTCATTTTGTTTTGGTGTTGCAGCGAAGGATTTTGTAAGTAAATTTGAATATTCTGCATATGTAAAGTAAATCTATAACTATAAATCTGCATTTGCTAACATTTTAGCACAATGCAGTCGCACAAGAAGACAAACTACTACCAGTTCAAGCGCATGGCTGAGCTGAAGATAGAAAATGTAGATTTGGCGTAAGGTTCCAGGATTTTCGGATTCGGCAGTAGCAAAGGCGCTGTAAAGGAGCGTTGGGCAAAAAAAGGAGCTGTGTTAGATGCCCTAGGACCACCAAGAGGCAAAATATGCAAACCAATGAATGGAAAAAGGGCATTAATAGCTAAAAGTAATTACTTCGTCATTCTAGTTTTTCAGTTATTCCATTCATGCCTCGGCGCATGTATTGTTATCATATTTATTAAAATCTTGCCTTATTTTAATGGGTTGGATTGACACGAAAGGACAAGCCAAGAAAATATTAGCGACCAACAAAAGAGAGCTGCAGGCTACCGGTGGCGGTCCAAACCAAATAAAGGACTTGACTCTTTTGCAAATAGAAATAGTCCGGCTCCTTCATATAGCTGGTACCATTGCGCCAACGGGATCTTGCTTCGGGTGTAACGAAACTAGTCCAGCATCATCATCTACCCAGAACAGTCATCACAACAATTCAAGTGAAATCGTACAATCTATAGTGCCTGCATATGATCCTGCTAGTTCATTACACGAATCGAGTCCTGACAAACCATCCTGACCAGAGCCAAGTACATGCAAGTGCAACAGGGTGTTCGCAAAGGCAACGGAGACATCGTAGGACGCTAGGTGATGAAAGGAACGAGATGCTTAAACGGCATACAGAGCTGTAGGAGGCGATGAGACATTTTGCTGCTGTTGAAGAAAATGGAGCTAAACTTGTTGAGGCTGTGAAATAAATCCTAGAAATGCTGGTTTGGGCGGCGAGAATGGCTGATACAATGTCTAATCGATAGAGTGCAGCAAGCCCCACCTCCAATACCGGACAGGCTAGAGACGATAATCAAGTTCTGCAACATGGTGCATGGCCTATGCGACCATATTGTGGCAGCGGATTTGCCTGAACATTTGCAGAATCCTTGTCTGATTCAATCCCTGATCGCAAAACTTATCGGGCATATCGAGCATACCCTCGATTGCACCGATGCGAGAGAGAGAGAGAAAGAGAATCGATACCCTCTTCTCTTAGCTCAACGCGCTGAGTCGCGTCACAACCACCCGAGTCATCACACACATTGTCGTGCTTAAACCACATCAAAAATGGAAGGAAGCCGCTTCACCATCACTAAGTTGAATAATAGCAACTGTTACCGATAGTCCCGATATCGATAACGGGATTATCGGTAGGGCTCGTGCGCAGCCGCAAGAGGCTCTCCTGCGCGTACGTGTGCGTGCGCGCAGGAGGGCACATTATTAGAAAATGATAAGAAAAAACAGTGTGAGGCAAGCAGCCGGGAACAGCAGACTGTTTTTTGAGCTGCTGCTTCATTTGAGTAATCGAATAAAACAGAGCTACATGAAACGAAGTTCACGGTTGCATCTTTGCATTTCATTACAGCAACTATCAAACATGGAAATTCAAGGTCGAGCTTCTACCAACCAAAGAGGAACTCTGGAAGTACGTCGAGCCTGGAAAGAAGATGGCGGATGCGAAGGACTGGGACACCGGCGACTCCAAAGCAAGAGCTACACGAACGAGTTCGAATTCGATTCCGGGCTGGGCTATGTTTTGCCTAACGCTTGTATGAAGAAGTAGTGCAGAGAAAATAGCTGACAGGTTAGGTTGGCTTCTGTTTGGAAGTCTGATAAACCCAGTTGCGAAGGAAAGTTCATTGTTTTAGTTGTTCTAAAAATGTCAGCTTCATCTAAAAAATGTAAGATTGCTGATGAAAAAAGAGTATTCAACGAAAAGTGAGAGAATTTGTATTTTATTACGCAAGTGAACGAAACAATTTCATGTATGATTTGCTTAAATAGCATCGCTGTACCAATAGAGTATAATGTCCGTAGACATTATGAATCTTTGCATCAAGAAAAATATGCAGAACTGATCGGAAAACTGTGTGACAATAAAGGTCAGCGTTTGAAGGAATCCTTCTGCAAACAAAGAGGCTATTTTACGCGCAAATAATGTATGATAGAGGCATGTGAAATTGTAGGCCCTGAAAAGAAGAATCTGTTCGAAGGTGTCAGTTTGTCGGTAAACACTGTAGCCAGCAAGATCACCGAGTTAGCGACAAATCTTGAAGAACAACTGATTGCTGTCACAAAAGATTTTTCAGCATATTCCATCGCACTGGACGAATCAACTGATGTAACAGACACCGCATATTGTGCCGTATTCATTCGTGGCGTGGACGAAAACTTTAAAAATTTATGAAGAGCTTTTGGACTTACTTCCTATGAAAGGAACGACGACTGGGCGCGACGTATTTCAACAACTGGAAGCCTGTATCGAAAGGTGTGGATTACCGTGGGAAAAATTCATTTCTCTGGCTACGGATGGTGCACCAGCAATGTGTTCGGAGAAGAGGTTGGCGTTGTTGGATTGGTCGTAGAGAAGCGGAATCAGCTCAGTTTGGCGGGAGCTTTTGCAGCCATACACTGCATTTTGCACCAAGAAGCACTATGTACCAAAAATCTTTAAATGAAGAACGTGATGGATCTTTTCGTGAAAACGGTGAACTTCATACGTGCACGGGCCTCAACCACGACAGTTTGTATCATTTCTAGCTGATTTAGTAACGGAATACGGAGAGTTGCTGTACCACACGGAAGTGAGATAGTTGAGTCGTGGGAAAGTGCTGACGAAATTTTTTTATAGTTAGATTATTTAATAGTCATGTTCATGGAAATGAAAAAAAAAGACATACCTCAGCTCAGTGACACATCGTTTTTGTCGGATCTTGCTTTTCTCACTGACGTCACCCAACATCTCAATACACTAAAGTTAACAACTACAGGGCTCAAAGCAGCTGATAACCGCGATGTTCGGCCGCATCAAATCATTTCGATGCAAGCTGAAATTGTGGGCCACTCAGCTGAGAGATGGAAATTTAACTCATTTTCCTTTTCTGAAAAGCATAACAGCTGAGCCGCAGTGCCTGAAGGACTACGAACAAATCCTTAAAAGATTGCTAGAAGAATTTGAACGCCGCTTTAAGTAACTTACTGCTTTCGAGCCACAGGTTTGCCACTACCGTTTCCAGTTGACGTAGAAAACGTTCCAGAAGACGTCCAAAAGGAATTTCTAGACCTGCAGTGTGACCCTGTGCTAAAACAAAAATACAGTGAGGTTGGCATACCAGACTTTTATAATTTTATTCCTAGAGAGAATTTTCCAAACCTATTTCGCACAGCTTCTAGAATTCTAGCAATGTTTGGGAGTACGTACGGTTGCGAGCAATTTTTCTCCAGAATGAAGATAAACGAAACATTATTACGATCAAGACTAAGTGATGAACAGCTGAAGGCATCCTTACGGCTTGCCACTGCACACGACTTCAATCCCAATCTCCATAACTGGTGTCTGCCAAACTATTTCAGCTGAGTGGACAGAAACAGAAGTGACGAGCTTACTACTGATCACTTTCGTTTTTTTTTGTTTTGGGATGTGTAGTTCCTGCTTTTATCTGTGTACGCAATAAACTGGTGGTTGTTTCATGATTAAAAGCGTTTGCAAGATGCAAGAGTACTTGGACATGGGGCATATGAAGATGTTATCGCCAGATGGAGAAAGTAGGCCAGCATGTTTGTATTACGTACCGCATCATCCGGTGTTTAAGCAAAATAGCACCACAACAAAGTTTAGAGTGGTCTTCGATGCATCGAAATGTAATGCAATGCAACGAGGCACTTTGCATTGGACCCCTGTCGTTCAAAATGAATTATTAGACATTGTCATGAAGTTCTGTGCCTATAGGGTCGCATTAATCGGGGACATTGCCAAGATGTATCGCAAAATATTGTTGGATGAATCGAATCGATGAATCGAATCGGCCAATCATTCGTATAATGTTTAGATTCAACAAAGAGGGGTCAGTCCAAACGTACGACCTCAACACCGCCACGTATGGCCTCGCACCGTCATTCTTCCCCGCTACAGCGACTTTGCTGCAGCTAGTGGAAGATGAGGGATCGGTTTATACATGGAAGCTTTTGCCGCGGTACGCAACAATTTCTTCGTGGACGATTTCAATAGTGGTGCTGACAATGAAGAGGCCATGACAGTGACGAAGATGGTGAGCAAAATGATAAAATATCAAGTGTGCGTTAGATGGCGTATTACACGCCACAACGCAAGATAAAGAAAGTGCCCGTAACACACATGGAGGTATCCGTATTCGTTTCGTGATGTGGAAGAAAGCATTGAATCGTTCGGAGCCACGGAACAACAAGACGTGCGCGTGTGGCCTCCCGTCACGCGGGCTTCTTCGTCAACGCCGTCAGTCCCCGATAAAGCACGCGGTCGTGATCGATTGTGTTATGTGTGTACTCTGCGAACCACGCGGGCGTCGAGTGCCCGGACATGCGCGATCTCTCCACGGTGGAGAGAATCAACTTGACCATGGAGAGAGGCAAGTGCGTGAGGCAGCTGCTTTTCCGGACTCCATGCGGCCTGATATTGCACGTCGGCGAAGCGTTGCCAGCGTTGCAACGGTAAGCATCATACAATTTTGTGCGGAGTAGGTGATGCGCCCGCAAAGTGACGTGTACCGATTGCCCTTCCCTTTCGTGCTGGTGGGGGGCTTCGAGTGCGTCGGTTCGCGTCCCTATGCATCCTATTCGTGGACGATCATTATCAGGCGCTCGTGGTGATAAAGGTACTGTGTGTGTGTGTCGATTCTGTGGTATGTTTGTGCATTCCGAGAAAAGGTTCCAGAAACATCATGTATGGTGCTACGCATTGTGCATGAGCCCAATACATGATGTTTCTAGGAACTAATAAGGGTTATTTAGGTCACGGGAATGTTCAAGATATCGTTCGCGGACGCGTTAGCGATACGGGTACCCGACGCGCGGGACGGCCATCGCGAAATTGGTTACGAAAAGAAATGAATGTTTACCAAAACGGCGGGCTAATAGATGGACTGATCGTTGAGAATAAACGGCACTTGCCACCGGAACTTGAAGAAGAAAGACGTGTTCACTTCACTCCATAAGAAATAACTTACAGTCCCCTGCCGGAGCTTCGAGTGAACGCGTCACCACCGTTTAGTTTACACACACACAGGTATCGACCTTTGTGGACCATACGATGTCCTCCCAGGGATTAAGGGCCGTCGCATCATCGACGTCTTCGTGTGCATATTTGTCTGTTTTGCAACGAAAGCAGTGCACCTTGAAGTGGTGTAAGAGCAATCCACACAGGCCTTTATCTCAGGCCTCATGCGCTTCGCAACCCTGCGAGGGAAACCGAATACAATCCACTGTGACAACGGCCGCAACTTCGTGGGCGCAGCCAAGGAACTGCAGCGAATACGTGACGCCTTCGACGACCCCCAGACCCAGCACCGTGTCGTCGAAAAGGCTGCCGAGGAAGGAATACGTTTCTCTGTCATCCCTCCGCGCAGCCCGAATTTCGGCGGGTTATGGGCAGGTAAATATAAAGGTAGCTAAACGATTGCTGAAAGCGGCCGCCGACGGTCCACAGATGAGGTTGGTTGAGATGCAAACCCTGATGCATCAGATCGCCGCCCTCCTCAGCTCCCGACCGCTTACAGCCCTGCGTACAGCACCCGAGGACGTCAAAGCGCTAATGTGATGGTTTAGGAACCACTGCTAGTCGATCGATTCGATCGATGGCTTTGGAAGCACTGTAAACCACGCGCGCTGCTGCGTTAGCATAAATACGCGCGTCAGCATAAATGCGTACCCAGTCGTCCGGGCAAGCAATGCTTAATCGATAAAAGTGCTATATATATATAAGACCAGAATTAAAGTGTTAGCGTAAGAATAGGTTAAGCACCTAATTGTAACCAGTATAAAAACCTCTGTCGTTCAATAAAACAGCCCCCAATTGTGAACTCAGAACCAAGGAGTACTCTTTTCTTCAGGTCCGAGTTGGCGATAGCTCCCGGATGCTCGCCAACCACGGATACCAGGTAATCAGAAAGAAACCTTGACTGACTTCCTAGTTTTTACACTACACTAACATCGGCCCACTTCTTGATCGATCGGGCCTCCTTCGGCACTCCGGCGATGCAGAGGGATGACGACTCAGAGCCCTTCCACACGCGGTGGAAACGGGCACAACTCCAGACTCCCCCTCCGGTCAGTGGACCGGATTCTGAATAACGTTTCATGACAAAACATCGTCGTTAGATAATTTCTCAAAATATTTGAAAATACACCTCATAAAATCTAAGACAATCAGTGATGTAAAAGACGTTTTATTACAACTACTTTACGAATGGGATCTACCAGCACAAATAGTTATTGATAACGATAACTTCACGTCAAATGTAGTGGAACAAAGTATAAGAAACTTAGAAGTTCAGGTATTTAGGACGCCTGTGCGGACTCAGAAACGAATGGCCAGGTAGAAAGATGCCATTTAACTCTCAGAGAGATAGCCAGATGTCACAAGGCATTAAACCCAGAGATAGGGATAGTAAATCTAGTGCGAGAGGCAGCACACCGTTATAACACTAAACATTCGTTTATCAAAAACGCACCCAGAAACATATATATATATATATATATATATATAGGTGAAACAAGTTCTAATGCGACCATATCAGGGATATCAGAAAGCAAGGAGAAAAACAATAAAAAGATAATCGATTTGTATAAAGCAAAAAAAAGCAAAATAGAACCACCGAGTTACGAAAAATATGACGTCGGCGCATACGCATATGAAAGGACTAATTCCAACAGCAAAAGAAAGAGCAGATTTGATTAAATTAAAGATTTGAAGATTTGAAAAATTAAAGAAGATTACGACACTTATGTCATCGATTCTACCAATAGGAAAATACATGAGACTAATTTAAGAAAAAAAAACCATTGACAAATAACTAATAACGTCAAATAACGTCATTCCAGTCTGCTGCTAGCAGTAAAGTGCGTCTACCATAATAAGAATCAACAGGCCAGACCCCCTATATACAACAATATCAACATCAAATATCAACACCTTACAAAGCTTAGTGGAGAATCTGCAGGAAGCAATCATCCTAGCCAAGCATGGCATACCCAGTAGCAAGTTATTGTCAATGAGGGACTACGAGGCCATGAAGATGATTCTGTAGCAACACGATGTCACTGTGAGTTCCTTCGAGGAAATGCTATCTGAAGCGAAAGTAAAGGTAGCAACGAACAGAACACACGTCACCTACATTACTCTCATACCAAAGCAATCCGCAAAACCATTCGACTATCTATATATCGAATCAAAACACGGATACGGATTTCAGTAACAAATCATAATATCTTGAGAAACGAAACACATGTGTAGCGACATGGGCGAATATCGACGTTGAAAAGGTACAAGAACTGGCGAGCAAACTCAAGCAGTCTGTACCCCCGGCCCAAAAGAAGAAGAGGTACATCTGCTACCTCCCGGTGGGCTCCTCATAGAATAAAAAAAGAAAAAAAAGGAAAAAAAAATATATACATATACATAAGTAAGTAGGAAAAAAAAATCAACCTTCGATAAGTGGAAAAAAAGAAAGAAAAAACAGCATTCACTAAGAAAAGAAGAGAAAAAAAAACTTCATATGACTGACCGCCGCCTACGAAGCCAGGCAAAAGCGCCCACAGGGAGTCTCGACCAAACAAACCTAGAGGGCCTGTTTCTGTCCGACGGAACCCCGGCCGGATACCTCCCACCTCTTACGCCGGAGCCAATTCAAGCAGCGACCCTCGAAGACCACCAAGCGAGCCCCGGAACATCGGGGGACAACCACCAAGAAAAGCTCCAGGTTTTCAAAAGGTCCATCGTCCCGGACTAGGAAGCACTTAACCAAACCCACCCCGAACGCAAGATGGCAGAGCCACCGGCTACCCCGATAGAGAGGGTAGTAGCTCTGATCCCCGAATTTAGCGGAGCCCCAGACGAGCTGGAGCTCTTCATCCACCAAGTGGACAGGGCCCAGCAGCGCTATGGGCTAGATTCGGAGGAGGCGGTGGACATAGTACTGTCCAAACTACGCGGAAAGGCGGTGGCGTATTATCGCCGCATAAAAACCGCCACCTGGGAAGAAATGCGCGACCTACTCCGGGAGGATTTTGGCACGAAACGCAGCGTAGAGGCAATTTTTCACCAAACCGAGACGCTCGGGCAACGAAACGGAGAGTCGTTCCGGCACTATAAGGATCGAGCCCGAAAAATCGTAGAGGCTGTTAAAAGTTATGCTCCAGATAACGAAGCCCTCTTAGAGTATGCCTGCCGACACATCCGGCATCACTTTGTATGAGGGCTAGCAGACGAGAATAAGAATGCTAGCACTGATGCACCCGGAGTACGAATTGGAGCCGCTACTACATTATCTAGAGGATGTCGGTGAGAACACCGACCGGGTCACCGACGCGACTCGAAGGCTCCGAGCAGGGGAAAGGCCAAACCCCAAAAAGGGGCATCGCAACGGGCCCCCTCCTCACCAGCAGTGGCCGCAGCATCAGGACTGGCCACCGCAGAACCAATGGCAGAACGGTTACCAGCGATATCCGGCCAACACCCAATGGGCACACTCGGAGCCAAGGTATCCAGAGCAACAGGGATGGCCATACCCAGCGCCGGAGGCATATCCACCGGGTCCCGGTTACCCATTACCCCGGTTACCGGGACAACCCGCGTGGCCTTCAACATCAGCATCGCCCCACCAACAAGCGTCAACCGGTCCCTCCTCTCCATGGCCCGAAAACAACGTCACCGGTCACAAGGAAACAGCGGGCTACAATAATAATCAGCGCGGACAGGAACAAAAAAAAACGGGTTCCAGGGGAATCCACACATCCAGTAAATGGTGAAAATTGCAGAACACCTGGAGAAGGCCGTACACAGTGGTGGACCTGCCAAGCGACCACACCACACGGATAAGGCGACCACACCACACGGATAAGGACGGCCACAAGGTGGAGCAAATTCACAATAATCGCCTCAAAAGGTTTATCGAATAAGATACGACAAGAAACTAAGGAGTCGCCAAGCGACGAACCCAGTCACCAAACAGCCAGGTGTCGCATCATCATTTATAAGCGACAAGCTGTAAGTCGCCAACATAGAGTTAGTAGATGGCCCGGCGAGAAAGAACGCAAATGAAGCCTAGGTGTAAGCCCCAGCCCGACGCCACAACGACAGGATTAGCCACCCCCTACAAGCCAAATTTGAAATTTTGCAAATCGATTTTCGAGCACTGTGCGTCTTGTAATTCAGATGTAAACAAAAAAAAATCTGAATTTCTAACCTCTCCCAACACCACCCCCGTCGCTGTGTGTTTTCCGCTGTCCTTTCCTGTGTTTCCCTCAGTGAACTCTGGCCTGTGTCGGTAAGTATATGTGTGGATTAATGTCTGTATATGTCTATATATGCCCTGAGGTATGTATATTTGTGTATGAATTGAGATATATGAAGTGATTTCATACTCACCGAACCTCTCCGATTTTTGACTGGAACTTTGGACACCGGAACGAACTGAACCAAACACTTTGATGTTTGCCAATCGTTCATAAAGCAGTGATAAAAGGAGGTAAATGTAATTTTCATCGTGTGATTGGAATGTCTATATTTTTTTTTGCAACAGTAACCATGGACACTAGCGGAAGAACCCTGAAGGCGATTTTTTTTCAAAACATCCAAACTAAAGAAGCAATAGACGATCTAAAGAAAACTATAATACACGAGCTGCGAGAGCAGCCTACAAGTACCCGTCAACATGTAGCAGAACAACTGGTCGCGAATTTCGCACCAATTGATTCGGAAGAAACGCTAAAGCTATTGGAAGAATCCCTAAATGACGGACCAGTAATGGCAAAGCTGGTTGAGCAGTTCACCAACGGGTTTGGCGGCGGGCTCTACAACGGAAGGGGTCGGACAGTTGGTCTACGCGTTGTAGACAAAATAATTAAACGCGATTTTCTGTGTCAATGTTCGTGGGCCGGTAAGTCATACAAAGGTAGTAAAAAAATAGAGTTTAAGTGCTTTTATAATGTAAGATATTTATTTTTTAAGATAATTCGTTTTTGCGACACGTCTTTTTCATTAGAAGATACGGAATAATTTTTAAAACAGATATTAAAATATGCCACCAAACGCAATCATGCCGTTCAGCGTAAACCTACTATGAAGAGGCGTGGCAGTTAAGTTAAGGTAGCTGTAAGTTTTGAATTATCGATCGCTTAGGTATCAATATATAGGTATCAATTGCCCAAACCGTCTGGTTCAGGTTGGTCGATGAAATAGCTGCGCTAACGAAGAAGTCTATTTTTCAGTGACGCGAGTTTTTTTTTTTTTGTCAAATCGCAGTTGTACTACTGGGTAATGTGAAGAATTTGCGAGTTTTTACACTAGGTTTGAAGCATTGCACGGTTGAAGACCGAAATGCGATAAAACGATTGATATCGGCAGGAAAGACGTATCGGGAAGTGCAGGATATTATGTGCTGCTCTGCGAAGAAAATAGCAAATGCACTGAAATGGAATTCCACACCCGAAAGTCGTGGAAAAAGGCGCGCAACAAGCGCACAAACTGATCGCGAGATAATCCGAACGGTGAAGAAAAGGCCACAAATTAGTTCTTTGGCATTGAAAAACGAACTGAACTTGTCTATCAGCACATCAACGATAAGGAAACGTTTGCGGGAAGCAAATTTGTACGCCAGAGTGCCGAGGAAAGTACCCTTGCTTAAACCAAGATACATTCAAAATCGAATAATGGCCCCTATTACGAAAAAGTCGATAACGCTATCGATCGACAAATTAATCGACTCGAATTTCAGATGAACACAATCGATATCGAGTCGATAACGCGGAGCTGCTCGAAAGCAGGCAATACGTCAAAAGTTGTTTAAATTGACAGTTATTATAGAAAATTTTGGGGGAAATGCTGATGATCTGATGCTGATCTGCTATCTTTTTGATTAATTTTATAACCTAATTCATGTATAATCATGAAATACATGTTTTTTCATGTTCATTTTCATGTTTTTTGGTGATGTATTTTAATATTCCTTCTCGATATTTCGATCGAGAGGGTGGATTTTCAGAACGTTTACCCTAGCGACGGGTCCTCTGATAGATAACAGAAACCGCGATGTAAGTTTTGCTAGGACGATGTGGTGCAGGTGTCTCTTGGGTTCCGCAGTTAGCTCCGTGAAGATTGTGGGCGTTTAGAACTGTTGACGACGCCGAATTTGACTGGTGATTCTTACGACGGTGTTCCGACGCGATTACTGGAGCATTAAGAAAGCCAGGAATCGCCGTGTCACCGCATCGAAGCATCCGGTTGGCTAATCGCGAAGGTTCTACAAACAGCCGCATATGCGCAATCAAAAATCGATGGAAATTACATTGCATTCCATGCAGAATTAAGCTTTGATTGGTTTAAAAAATATCTGCTTTTAATAAGAGCTTTTCGCTGCTAAATTATAGGAAAAAAATTTTTTGATGCGAAAAATATTTTTTAAAAAGGGGGCAAGACAGGGAATATCAAATAAAACATTTAAGAATGTTTTCCTTCATCCTAATTAACATTTACATGCTTAAAAACTACCATCTTCCAACCAAAAACAGCGTTAAAGATGAACTATCGACGCTATCGACTGCTCCGGAGCAGTCGATAACTAATCGATCGATAAATGTGCGTTCGCAATGCCATTTTGTCGATTGACAACCAAACTGCTCGAAAAAATGTATGGGATGACAGTTCGAGTCGATTATTTCCTTATCGATCGACAAGCGGCTTTATCGATCGACAAGGAATGAACCAAAATGAACAAAAATGACCAAAAGTTCATCCCTTGTCGATCGATAGCGTTATCGACTTTTTCGTAATAGGGGCCAATGTTTGCCAAGTCTCGGGTCGATTGGCCACTTACCAAATGGAGGAATATTCTTTGGACTGATGAGAGCAAAGTGGAGTTGTTTGGATCTGGGGGACAGCGAAAGTTTGTGAGACGTCCCCCAAATACTAGAACGAACCCCAAATTTACTGTAAAAGTTAAATTTGGAGGAGCCAAGGTTATGGTATGGGGCTGTTTCTCATACAGCGGTGTAGGCCCCATTCACCGTATCGAAGGCATCATGAATGCTGTTGGATATGTCGATATCTTACAAAATATCATGCTACCATATGCGGAAAATGAATTGCCGCTAAAATGGGTCTTCCAACAAGACAATAACCCCAAGCACACCAGCAAACGTGCAAAAGCTTGGTTTCAAGAAAGAAAAATTGACGTAATGGAATGGCCCGCACAATCCCCCGATCTCAATCCGATCGAACATTTATGGACGGACATAAAAAGGGCTGTGCATAAAGCAATGCCAAAAGATTCTCAGCAGTTATAGGCCGCAGTAAAGGCAGCATGGTACCAAATACCAACAAACCGCTGCCAAAACTTAGTGGATTCAATGCCACGAAGATGCCCAGCCGTTTTAAAAAACAGAGGTCATGCTACCAAGTACTGAGCACTTGTCAATGTTTTGTAATTAAAATGTAATAAAATTCGAATTCAAATTTGCCTTTTTTGTTAATAAATACTCGTTGAGTTTGTTAGCACTGCTATTTCATCGACCAACCTGAACCAGACGGTTTGGGCAATTGATACCTATATATTGATACCTAAGCGATCGATAATTAAAATTAACACCAAACCGCATACCACACACACTAATGCACCCAACAGATGCGATAAAAATTAATTAGAAGTAATCGTGAGCGAGTACAAGGCGCAAGTTTGCATATCGCACTTGCGCTGCTATTTTATCGACCAGTGCTATACATTCTGTTCGTACTTTATTTATATAATTAAATGGGGATGACGCTACATGCGAGCAAACTTACTGGCAATGTATGATGAAGGGGAATATAGACTATTTTAGTATTAACTTTAATTGCTACTAACTTACAATATACTTCATCGAGTTGATAGCTTTTCTCTTCAGTGACATTGACAATTATTTGTGTAATGTACACGCAGCACGTCAGAGAGAGTGTGATGGAATTGCGGAAGTTGTTCGACTATTTCAACGCCGCGGATAGATTCGTTGGTAGCTGCGACCATTCGTACCACTTTGTTGGATGTGGTCAGTAACCAGCAATCAGCAAAATGATGCGACTTCAGTGTGAACCCCTCCCGTAGCACAATGCTGCTGTAACGTGTTTCCGTACCAGCAATGATGTCCTTTTGCCGCAGGATTGGAAAGGTCGGTTGTGGCGCTCGTACCCTGGGCAGATTACTGTATTCCTCGATGCGGTTGGCTAGCTGTTGTAGAGGGTTTTTTCCGTGGCGTACTGTCCCGTTTATTTCGTGGAGGAAATTTTCAAAAGGATAAGTTGAATTTTGCGGTAATGCACCAAATGTCTTGCATTCTTTAGTGATGTGGGTTGTGTTATGCAAGTTGCTGGCGATTTTCTTAGTTGTGTTATACTGCTTTTCCACAAATGAATCAATCATTTGCTGCGCTTCATCAAGATGTTCTTTATAGATATTGTTGTTCCAAATAGTGGCTGCAGTAAAGAGATTGAGGAAGTGCTTATATTCTTCGTCATCCAAAAAATCTTTTAAGACAGCAACCCCCACGTAATTAAGGAAGGAGGCGAACTCTCTTCCATTCCAGTGCGCAAGTTTATCGATTGGGGTCGGGTATCGGCGGTCAAACTCGCACGGCAGTTTGATGCTTTGAATAATATTATCCATTCTCTGCACTTCTTTCGAATTCCATTTTTTAAAGTTATGCTCGCCTTTCGTTCTATTTTTCAAGTAACTTTTCATTATCCCCATATGAAGTAAATGTAGGGAATCTCCTACGATAAAATCTTCAATCAAATCCATATCTAAATTGTGCAACGGAGTTTTAATTTTTTCCGTTTTCCCATCCACTGTGTGTGTAAGATGGTGCTTGCCATAGCTAAATGAACGAAACTCTTCATTAGTGCGGTCATCAGCTTTGTCTAAGGGATATGATACCTGTTGTTTGCCACCAACAATAACTTTTTGGCCAGTTGCTTTACATTTTAGGCATCCGTCGTACGAATTGCCACCAATAGTTGCACGTATGAACGCTCGCGCTGGTGTATCGCAGATGAAACACCTGATTTGTACATTCAAAGCTTTATCATTTATCTTGATAGGTTCGTTCATAAGACGGTTCGTTTCTTCAACGAACGGTTGAAGGAACTCTTCGACTCGCTTGGGTTTGGAATCACCGTAAAACAAACCGATGACGAACACATCCATTCGTGGCTCTTCAAACACCTTCCCAAGAATCGTCCACGTTTGTTTGGTGGTCCTATTGAACAACGAGACTCCGTCCACATTGAAGTCTAATGACACTGTCTTGTCTTGCGACAGATCAGAAAATAGATAACGCAAACTTTTCTCCAGGCCTCTGTGCCAATAATCTCCACTCTCCATTTGTGTGATAATAACCGGTGTGCGCGGTGTCTGTAACAACGTTCGAGCATCTCTTGGGATCGAGTGATCTGGCAACAATTGCTCCAACCCCTGAAGTAATGGAGTCAACGTAGAATGCGGTACGTTTTTTGTTAAGCTCCATATTTTCAAAAAAGATGCCACATCGTTACCAGAAGATGTTATTGTACTATTTCCTTCATCAACACCTTCTTCGTCGGAAGACGAATCAACAGAGAATTGTTCGAGTTGAAATCCGTGGTTAGAGAATTACTCATGAACACACTCGTCCTGCTCAAACGACGGATGGCCCTGCTCAACTGATAGACCTTCCTCTAGCTCAGGCTGCCGCGTTTTGCGTCTCGATGGTTCACCCAATACCTCATCTACTAATCGCTCGAACTCTTGATCACTATGCCTACGGGCAATTTTGTCTGCTTAACTTAAATCAGTGTTATCTAATTTCCGGGGACGTATCGACTCCTTAATTTTTTTTTGGTTCGGCTCCATTCCACTCCTTGTACACGTTTAAGATCACTTTTTTGTTGTACGAGTTAAGTTTTCACAAACGAGCACGAGTTAAGTTTCACGTACACAACAAAAAACACTTTCTTATTGCACGAGTTCACTCTTCACAAATGATATTCGCACAAATGAAACGACTGTGTTCGTTGACCGTTGAGCGTAAAGTGTTCATCATTTCTAGAAGTGTTGCATTTATAGTCAAGAGAAGTGTGGACGGTAGCTGAAAAATACATGGAAAATATGTCGTAGGTACTTAACGCAGGTATTATTTTTTTAACATATATAAGGACGGGCGAGCCGTACGTTAACGCAGGTATTAGAAGACGAAAAAACAAACAGTTAGTTGCAGAAAGCAGGTATGAAGTATTTGTCGCAGGTAACAGGTATGCAGTATATTTCTCAGGTAATTAGTCGCAGCATTTGTCATAGGTGTTTTAGGAATATGTTTTAAACAGGTAATACGGGATTTTCGGGGCACGATCGCACCTGTTCGAATTTTTGGTTTGAGCTTGGGTAGAGGTCGTTTAAATAAAACTTCAACCAAATAGGTAAAATATGTTCGTGCAAAAGTTTTACTATTTATTGGATGTGCATCAGATGCATTTTTCTAACTGAAAATCGCCGGATTTATGCGAAAAAAGGCAAATCAAATCGCGGTGTCGCGGTGTGTTTCGATTCACATTTCGATCAATCGAACAAAATTCGGCTAGATTTCAAACTCAAACGTTGAAAACGTTCAAAAGTATTGCCGTCTCATCAGCCGTCTCGTTCGCGCTCATACACAAAACTGCCCGATCTGGAGCTCGTATAGCGCTGTTTCATCGGAAGTCGCACTCACTCCTACACTCAGCATAGGAATCGTGGTTTGTAGGGCCGCATCAAACGCAGCATCACGCCGGACCTCGGGGGGTCTACGCTCCTTGCGCCCCGGCTCCAATAAGAGGGGGGGGGGGGAGATGCAGCGACCCCGAAAGCGTCGCCAGCAGTTAAGCCTAAATTTAGGCTAAAAAGCGCGGAAGAAAGCGCTTTCACCGTAAAAGGCTTGGAGGCCATCATGGCGGCGCGGACCAGCGCCAAAAAGGAAGACCGAAAAATACCTGCGCGCATCTGGCTCAAGCCATGACTTGGCTAAGCATGGGTGCAACAGCGGAATGCCCAACGCTGTGAGCCAGAGCAGCGAGCAAATTTGCCTGTGCTAGGCAAGCCCTAGCGATCAAGCCCAGCGTCAGCACAGGCCAGGAGCACAAGCGAGACCGCGCATCCTGGATTAGCATTATCAAGGATGCGCGGTGCACTAGTAGGCGGGCTTCAGCCAGATGGGACAGATTTTGGTATAAAAACGGCGCCGGAATCGTCGAAAATTCAGACGGTGCTCCATCGACTAAGGAGAAGGACGACCAAGACGAGGACGACCAGGCCCCGGATCACCAGGCCGCTACCAGGGCCAGGCCACTTCGTATAGAAATCTGCCTGTTTAGAGGCCGCTTAGCAGCCGCCTTAAACATTAAGCGGTACCATTGCATTCTCCTTGCTAATGGGGCTTCACGCACACTATGTCAAACAGATCTGTCGCGTGTTTACATTTTTTCACTATACGATCAACCGTGGTGCTATTTCAACGTTAAAAACACCGGCTGTGAAGTTATTTCCGTTGCACTTTGAAAAGGTGAATTGGTGAATAAATAAAAGTAAGTACGAAGCGATCGTTTACACATTTTTTTGTAATCATTTTCCTAGGATACCGCCGAAAAAGAATGCCAAAAATGCGAATGCAAGAATCCCAAAACCCATCCCCAAGGGAAACCCAAAAAAGATGGTAAGTATGACAAACAATAATGTATATACACGAAACAATTAAATATGTATCATCGATCGTTGTGCCCAGACGACAGTGAGCCAGGAACCGGTACAAACAAAATTTAAAAAAATGTTTGTACGGCCGGCACCTTACTCCGCAACACCCACTGCACAAGCCAGCGCATCACGCATCGCACCAGCTACTGCACCACCCATCACACCAGCTACTACATCACCCATCGCACCACTTACTGCACCACCCATCACACCAGCTACTACATCACCCATCGCACCGCTTACTACACCACCCATGGCACCTACTGCATCACCCATCGCACCAATTACTGCATCACCCATTACACCCGCCATTGTACCATCTACTCCATCACCCACCGTACCTGTAAGTATTTTTTTAAATGAAATTATAATGCTGGCATAGCATGATTGATAAACATTATTCAGGTCATCTCTGCCGCTGAACATACGAAATTACTTAAAAAAATCAACGAGCAGCAGGATGAAACTAAGATCATGTTACAAATCGTTACACAAATGCAGCAAGAAATGCAAACCCTCAAGAATCAAATGGCCACCGTACTAACGCACTGCACGTTCATACAAGCTGCTCTACAGAAACTACAAAGCCCGGAACATGAAATAGTTGCACCTAGTATAACCGTCGAGCCTGTAAACAACGTTGTTGAGCTAGAGGAGTTGGAAAATCATCTCAAGGAAGAGGATTTCCAGAAGCAATTGGTATGTCGATTAGTTTCAAACAATTCGTCGGTTAAGTTTCAAACAATTCGGTTTCAAAAAATCGAGTTTCATGCTCACAGCTCGAATTCGAGTACGTGAGACGTTTCCAATGCTCGAAAAATGTGAGCAAACTCACACGCGCCGGATTTCAGCACATCCAGCCCTTAATCCGCGCGTTTGGTACAATCGATGGGCTTGCTCAGCACATGAACCTGGCCAAATGCGCAGAATTTCAGCTCATATTCTCGTTGGGAAAGCACTAAAATGGTAGTGCGTCCTGAGAAGTTATTTACTTCGTAAACCAACAAATAATGTAAATTAATTCTGTACGTTGTCGAATCGCAACACCGGCATAGGTACGCGTATTTTTCGACGCTGCCGCGAAGGTGAACGGAGTCACATTTGCTTACCGGCCGCGGCCTGTGTTATTCAAGTTCCAGGAGAACTTTTCCGAGAGAAAAGTACCATCACCGGAGACATCCGCGAGATGGTCCTCTAGGTAAAGATGAACAGCCGCGACCATCGAATCCGCTCGTTCTCAATCTACTGCAGACCCCAACCCACTA
Organism: Anopheles darlingi; assembly: GCF_943734745.1. Taxonomy (NCBI): domain Eukaryota; kingdom Metazoa; phylum Arthropoda; class Insecta; order Diptera; family Culicidae; genus Anopheles; species Anopheles darlingi. The sequence continues at coordinate 56,428,993 of NC_064874.1, forward strand.
AAAGAGAGTCATGCCAATCAGGTCCCAAACTCCTGACCGAACCACTATCACCATCGAAACACCATTGAAGAACATCAAGCTTGGGTCGTGGATCCTGCAGAGAGGCTGCCCAGACAGGATATACAGGGGTTTCCATTTCGGGCTTCCGAAAGTATACAGCCCTGCGCTGACAACCGTTTGGCATAGCTAGCTGTCAACCAAAACGTCTTATCGTTAGTTGTATGTCTGCCATTTTACAATATGGATCGTTATAGTATCGCACAACGTGTTAATTTTGTTAAATTATACTATAAAAATGATGAAAAAACGGCAAATTTTTTTTTTGAGAATTACGATCGGATTTTTGTCGTCATGGGCGACCTGCAGAGCTCACTGTTGTAAATAGTGGCGTACCTTCACCTTTACTGGCTCTTCCAAATGAGCTGGCCGCGTTGCCTGAAACCCAGGAAACAGGCAACGCGGCGAAGGCCACCCCACAGATCCTGCCAGACGGCAGAGGACTGTGGATGACCGTAGCAACGAGAACGCAGCAACCGCTGCTGCGGTGCAGGTGAATCCCAACAAGCCCGGCAAAGTGCGAATGGTATGGGATGCGGCGGCCGTATCTGAAGGTGTATCATTGAACTCAGTGCTCATGAAGGTTCCACAGACCGGCTAGTGCTGCTCCTGCGCATACTCATCCGCTTCCGAGAGGAATACATCGGACTAACAGGTGACATACGCGAAATGTTTCATCAAGTATGCGTACGCGCCGAGGATCAGCAGAGAGCCGGATGCTTCTTGTGGCCGGATGATAATGGGAACATCGTCACCTACGTCATGCAAATAATGACGTTTGGAGCCTGTTGTTTCCCCACCGCCGCTTATATACCTTCGGACGACGAATGCATCGATCTAGCCAACGACATCCGGTACGCGCACCAACAAAGGGTGGGTTCGAGATACGGAACTGGGCCTGCAACTCCAGAAAGCTACTGCAAAGCTTGAGCGCAACCGAACGTCAACAACACAAGCATGTGGCTTTCACCCCATAACTTAATACGGAAAAGGTCCTCGGTATGTGGTGGAACACCCAAGAGGACACCTTCTCCTATAAAGTCGCAGTGGCAGCGTGTAGACATCCAGGTACTAGACGGAACACGCAAACCCACCAAGCGCGAAGTGCTCAGGTTCCTTATATCTATTTACGGCCCGCTGTGCCTCATATCTGTCCTACTATCATACCTGAAGATGCTCCTACAGCAAATTTGGAGATCAGGAGTGGATTGGGTCGAGGAGATCGATGACAGTGCGAACACCAAATGGCGAATCTGGCAGCAAGTTCTCCCCAGGTTTTGAAAGCCTCAGAATACCGAGGAAATACTTCGAAGCTGAGTCCACCGTCGTCGCGCTCCACACGTTCGTGGACGCCATCGAAAATGGTTATGCAGCCGCATGCAACCTCCGTACTAAGAAAAAAAAAGATATGCAAAGATGTGCCCCCCTCAAATTCACATCGATCCCGAGCTGAACGCTGCACTACTCGGGGCGCATTTTGCTGAGACAGTGAAACGGTCCCTGTCCAGGAAACCGAACAAACTTTTGTTCTGGACCAACTCGCGCAACGTGTTGAGCTGGATCAACTTCGACAGCCGCCGATACAGCCGATACGTCGGCTGCCGCGTCGGCCTTATTCTAGAGATGACGGAGCCAGAGGAACTGGGTTCCCACCAAAGCAAATCCAGCCGATGATGCAACGAAATGGAGCGGCACGCCAGAATTAACGTCAGAGTGTAGGTGGTTCTCAGGACCAGACTTCCTCAAAAGGCCAGAAGCAACGTGGCCGCGCATCCCGACCCGACAAAATACAAGCTGTGAGCTCGGGCATCACTTCACTAGCACGCCGTTCATCGATGTTTCGCGGTTCTCAAAACTAACGCCTTCCAGAACGCGTGCCAAAAGACAGAAGGCTCTACCGCCTGTCCCCATGGATGGATGAGGCCGGAGTTATGCGGATGCGGACGCACATCGCCGCGTGTCAGTACGCTACCGAAGATGCAAAGCGGCCAGTAATACTTCCCCAGCAACACGGCGTAACCCGACTCATCCTCACCGACTACCACCACACCAGGTTCTGGCACCAAAACTACGAAACGGTTGTCAACGAAGTCCGCCAGAAATCCGCCATATACCACACCTTCGAGCCGCCCTGAGTCACGTTAGGAGACACTGCCCGCGCGGCAAGATATGCGATTTAAACCCGTTAGACCGTGTCTATGCCGACTCTCCGCAAACTCTTGAACATTTGAAAGACAACATTCATGAAGTTATACCCGAGATACCGCCCCATAAGTACCGAAAAGTAATCGAAAATTACCTGTTCCGGCTCAAGGTGTGCGAGGAAGCCCTAGGTGGTCATTTGAATGATGTTGTATTTCACACATAACGGCTGTGGGATTTATAGAAGATACCCCTCCACTGGTGCCATAAACTATCTCATGTCATCTTGCTGACCGGCAGGAGGGAGCAGAACGATTAGAGAGTTCTCAATTGGCCCGCGACCAAGGCAGTTGGAGATTTTTCAATCGCTCCAATGGTCGCTCGAATTTGTACTACTATACTAAATTACTAAACACTATACTATCACAATAAACGATTGAACGATTTAAAGAACCAACTAAACCTCAAGCGTGGGCCAAGTGAATATTTATAACAATGGCATAAACCATACTTTAATTTGAAGCTTTTGACATAGATAAATCGGTAATTTCTCGTTTAATGAGCTGTTACAGTGTGTTACACGGCGGCCTAACACCAGGCGGTAACATTGATATTTATGGATTGATAATGAGACATGTGTCCTGGGGGACAGGACACCGGCGGGCCCCCGGGTATAAAAGGGGGCCAAAAATTAAGAATAGACGGGATTTTGAATTAGAACTTATCTGACTCTAATCCTTTTGCGACACCGATAGGCCTCCGAAAGAGAGAGGCAACTAAGGTTAAGCAACCAATCCGAAAGGTTCCCAGACCGCCCGATAGGCCCCCGAGAGAGAGGGGCAACTAAGGGTCGCCTGGTCCTGCAATTCTCCGTTACTCGGTGCACGGTCAATCCGTCATCCTTCGCGGACGGACCCGAAGCGTGCCGGCCGAGTAACACAGTGAAAGAAACTGTTGAAACAGCTTTGCGTCCTAGTCTCCCTCGAAAAACTTCACCCGAAATGGACCGCATTATTAAACGGTGTTCAACCAACGATGCGTTTGCATCAGGAATGGAAATAAAAAGTAAATTAAGCTTGGATATTAGCTCCTGGACAACTGAACAACGATTGCAAGAGGCTGGGTTTTTCAGTTGCCGAACAATGTTGTTTAGTGACAAATCAATAATCAATCTGTTTAATTCTGATGATATGATGCGAGTTAGACGAACACTTGGTACTAGACTAAATCCTCAATATTGCAAGAAGACCGTTAAAAATGACGGAGGATGTGAAGCTGCATTGTTTTGCTGCGTGCATCCTTGGTCATTGGTCTTCTCGAAGAATCTGTTAGTGGTGGTTATTGCCAATACACGATTGGTACTTCACCACCGGTGACAGCCGAGGGGCGAGAACGCCCTCAAGCGGAAACGAGAATATGAGGCGCGCGATCGCGCGCGCTAAAACGACAGGGAGGAAAAGCACCACGGTGTGGTGGAGCGTGTGAACTGCACGCTCAGCAGAACGGAAGCCTGGGAATGTAACCCGAGTGGACATCCCACGGGCTACCTCGACGGTCACGCGGCTAGGGCATCAAATAGCGTGCCCAAGCAAGCAAGTGGAACAATAAATCAATTCACTTTACGATTGGAACTCATCCAAGCCACAAGTTCTTCTTTGGATCCGAAATCACGCCACAACATGGCGATCCTGCCAGGAGCAACAGCAACAGCCGCCGCGAAATGACATTCCGGAAAGTGTGCGAAGCAACAGCCGCCGCGAAGTGACATTCCGGAAATTGTGCGAAGCAACAGCCACCGTGACAGTTAAACCGTGAACGGAATGGGCAAATCCCCTTCTAAAATTAGAAGTGAGGTGACGAGTGATAAAGACGTCACCGTTATAGCAAACCAGGAAGTGCACACAGAATATCACGAAGATCACGAGTGGAAACTGATAGTGATCTTAGTAGTTGTGATAGCACAATTTGCCTTCACCCTGTATCGTTGGCATACTAAACGGGTGGCCAAGCGAGCATTTCAGCGCGCTAGAAGCTCGTTGGCAGTGTTAGACAAGGTCTAAAGAAAAATTGTACACTGAACCGTTTAACGTGGTAATGTGCGTGAAACGGAATCCCGTTTGACGTGGTTATCGCACCGCCGTGGTTATCGTCTGTTCCGGTGATCTGAACGACCAGCGAAGGGCCAGCACCAGTACACGGGCATTCATAGAACGAGAGTATCTCCCCCTCGCCTTCCCGATGATTTCCTGATACTTGCGGTCTGGGGCGGCTTTCCTGATACCTGCGGCTGCCGTATTTCCTGGAGTTCCTGCCTATGATGATGAGGATGAGTACCGGTGTTGCCAAAACACGATTTGGTACTTCACCACCGGTGACAGTCGAGGGAAGTGAACGCCCTCTAGCGGGATCAGGAGAGAAGGCGCGCGATTGCGCGCGATCGCGAGCGCGCGAGTAGTCAGGAAAGTAAAGCGGAAGAAAGAACACATAATTTTCAGCTCTCTCTGATAGAATCACTGGTGAAAAATGAATGAGAAAATAAAGTGCTAGAAAAAGCTTTTAAAATTTACTTTCCTCGCTAACAACCGGAATGGCCTAACCTTGTTTTTTTTTTATATTATTATATATATTGTAAAACGGTCTGTCTGTTGAGGTTCGGCGTTGAACGCAGGCGAATGCGGAAGTGTTTTACCTTGCTCCGTGCTGGAACGGTTTTTTGCGTGCGGGGCCGGTGCGGGAGGCCTTCCGGTGTGAGAGACGGATGGGTGAAGGCAGAACGCTGCCTTTCCCAGTGTGGTGCAGTGAAAAGGCGTGACGGATAGGGCACGAATTGTGATTTATCGGTCGCGGTAGCCCGGTCCACGTAGAACGGCCCTTCGCTTCGTTGGCAGACTGGCCCAGCGAAACAGCTGAGGTCAGCCAAAAGCGCAGCGGTTGTTTGTGGTGCGGGGCTGGGGTGAGTGCGCGACAACAAACAGTGGCCGGCAATCACCGCAGTGCTAGTAAAGCCGATCGTGCGCTAACGGCGTAGTGTCAGTGTGCGCGGTGGAGTGGGCAGTTACGCGGTCGGCATGGACGGGTTCTTGAGGAGCCGAAAGACGGCGCGATCGCAAGATCGAGAGCGGGCTGGCATGCAAGGTGCCGTGCAAAGTGCCGTGCAAGGTGGCATGCAAGCTGCGGTGCAAGGTGTTGCGCAAGGTGCCGAGCAAGGCGGCAGCCAGGAGGTACGTGCGGGAACGCCAACAGCCGAGCAAGAGACTGGAGTATCGGCGAATGCAGTGGAGAGGACGCACGACATGGCGAACGAGCTATACTCGCTCGTAATGTCGAAGAACAACATCCTCATCATCATAAAGGAGAAGCAAGCCAAGCTAACGGCAATGGCAAAAAGAGCAGTGCAGGAGCACAAGCGGCTTCTGCAGAGAGCCGAGCAGGCGGAGCAGGAGCTCGAAGCGGCGGCCACCCAGGCGAAAGAGCTGCACGCTAGGGCCGAGGCAGCCGAGGCGATGGCCATGGCGGCTGAGGCGATGGCAGCAGAAACCGAGGCGAAGGCAGCAGAAGCCGAGACGAGAGCCGAGGCGGCGCAAAGGGCACGGGCGGAAGCCACGATGGCAACGCCAGCGATCGACCTTGCAACACCAAAGGCGAGGATGGAAAAGAGGAAGCGGGAGACCCCGGGGGAAGAAGAGGAAAAGAAGAAGCCCCGGGGACCCGAAGGAAGCCCTGATGCGGCTGGCAAAGGTGAAGAAGGCTGGCAAACGGTGCCCGTACGGTCGAAGAAAGGCCCGCCAAAGCCGACTACCAGCCCAAATCCTGAGCAAAGGAGCCGGCGAAAGAGCTTCCGGCAACGCATCCCCGAAGAGATGCAATTCAGGTCGAGATGACGGCAGGTACTACCTACGCCGATCTTCTCAAGATGGTCACCTCGGCTCCGGAGCTCGCGGGTATGGCAGGAGATGTCGTGAGAACGAGAACTACACGGAAGGATGATATGCTCATCGAGCTAAGACCGGGTGCGGAAGTACCCACGATGGAGCTGCGGTCGATGGTCCAGAAGTCCCTCGGGCAGGAGGAGGGAGTGAAGACACTGTCGCATGACGCGGCGATCGAGTGTCGGAACCTGGACAGCATCACCACCGAGGGCGAGCTGGAAAAGGCCCTCAAGGAGCAGTGCGGCGTAAAGGCGATTTCTTCCTTGCGACTAAGGAAGGGGTTCGATAATATGAAGGTGGCAACGGTCTGGCTGCACCCGCAGGAAGCAGGCAAGTTGCTGGCGAAGGGCTCGGTGAAGCTACGCTGGTCGGTCTGCCCAATCAGAGTGGCTCCGCGTGTCGATCCGAGTTCCAGAAAGTGCTACAAGTGCCTGGAGCTGGGACACCTGTCGGTCAACTGCAAAGGTCCCGACAGGTCGAAGTTGTGTTACAACTGTGGTGGAGAGGGGCACATTGCCAAGGATTGTTCGTCGACCACGGCATGTATGCTCTGCGCCGCCAGCGGTGACAACAAACACGCACTAGGCGGACCGCGGTGCAACGCATATCGTTCGAGGGCAGCCACCAAGCAGTAATGTAGTTCATCCAGGTGAACCTCAACCACTGCGAGACGGCATAGCTACTGCTGGTGCTCATCAGAAGTGGCCTGTGTCATCGCGAGCATGATGCCTATTGGCATCATCCTAGCGGAGGATCGGGTTTGTAGCAGTCAAAGGGGAGTCAAAGGTGCACGCGCAGCGGCCAGAAGAGAATCGGTGGCTAGATGGCAGAGCCAATGGGACCACGCCACGGACGGTCGGTGGACACACCGGCTCATTCGAGATCTGGAACCATGGCTAAGCAGGCGGCACGGAGAGGTGGACTTCTTCCTGACGCAGTTCCTGTCAGGACATGGCTGCTTCCGGAGCTACCACCACCGATTCGGTCACGCTGGATCACTAACGTGCCCGGAATGTGGAAGTGGCATAGAAGAGACGCCGGAGCACGTGATGTTCGAATGCCCAAGATTCGCTGCGGAGAGGGCTGAGTTCTCGAATCTCGGGGCCGACAACATCGTAGCGGAAATGTGCAGAAAAGCGGTGAGCCGCGCAGTGACGACAATCATGTCCACACTCCAGTCTAGGTGGAGGAGAGATCAGCGGAACCCGACACTAGGAGAGGCGTAAGCGTCCAGCACCCCCCCCCCCCCCCCCCACCCCCGAAGTAGTCACCTCGACGTGGTCCCGGGGGGGATCGAGGCAGTGTTGAAGAGCAAGGATTGTTTTTAGCGGGTAGGCACTGGAGTGAATCCCGCACAACGTCTTTTGAAGATTTTTAAACCTTGCTTTACCAAAAAAAAAAAACATGTCCGAGCGAGCAAAATTAGAAGAGGTTTATTTACTGGAGATAAGCTTAAACAAAATTTTGGCTAATTTAAAAAAGGCCCCTCAGAGGATATATACACGATCAGGACTGGTCCAAAAGTTAAACGCTATCAAGAGAATCTACTCTCGGATAAGCGAAATTCTACACGAAATAGAAACAGATCTTCCAGTGAACGAACTAACTGAAATTATCAAAACCGTTCGATTGAAATACGGTGAAATTTTTCACATTCTTCAGGAGCGTCTGAATAGGCACCCTGTTTTTGAAGTCTCATATTTCAGGCAAGTTGTATTTAGAATTATCTTCGTGCACAGGCTGTCAAAATTCGCGAAGATGTCTAAAAGGTTAGATCAAAGGACAAGTTCGAGGGCAATCCTACCACCCTTTTGAACTTCATTGAAACCTTAGAGCTGCTACAAGGTTACTCCGAGGGCGTCGCGGAGTCCGACATCCTCGTTTTCGCCCGAACCAGATTAATTGGCGCGGCGCACGGTGCACTTAATGCGGCCAGCACCATAGAGCAGGCAAAGAAAGTCCTGACTGAAAAGTTTGCGGTGAAATTGACACCACGAGCAGTGGAGCAGGAAATGCTTGGGCTTAAACAAAGAAAACTCACTATGACAGAGTTTGGTAAGAAGATGGAAGAATTGGCTGGGAAACTGGCGTCGGCCTACGTGTCGCAGGGCACATTTGCCGATGAGGCCAGTGCCGAAAAGCTGGTTCAAGCAGCAGCCGTTACCGCATTTATTGGTGGAGTAAACGACGGGAGAACCGCATTTTTCTTGAGGGCAAGAAACCCTTCCACTCTGTCGCGGGCGGTATCCGATGCTCTCGAAGTGGCACCGGTAACCGGCGCAGAAAATGCACTGTAGACGAATGTGAGAGATCCACGCATGCAGTATAATTCCCGAGGATACGTTCCCAATTACCACGGCAACGGCATACACCGCCGAGGAAGAGGTCTCTGGAGCCCCAAATAATATAATAACAACCGTGGTGGATACCATTCGAATACCCATAATAGTAACCAACAAGAGAGATACAACCAGGGTAACCCAAGAGGACAACACCGTGGTTCTCATAACCGGGGAAATGCTAGTTCTCGGAATAATGGGAATCCAAACATAAGAGTAGTAAATGATGCTCACCTGGCATCCTCTTCACAAGTAACTCCAGCACAGCCACCAGAAGAACAAGTCAATTTAATTGATTTATTTCGCCAACTATAATCAAGAGTTAGTCTGTCTGTATATCCCCTCAGATACCATTTAGATTATTTACCCACAATTTAAGTTTTGTAATCGACAGCGGTGCAACATGTAGTCTAGTTGATCAGAAATATTTGCCTTCTACTGTTAAACTCATTAAGGATCATACGATTAATATACGAGGTGTGAACGGAACAACCACATCTCTAGAATATATTTTTGCTAAATTAGGATACAGTGAACTATCTTTTAACGTAAAACTGCATGTAGTTCACAATCTACCCCCTAACATAGTCGGATTACTCGGCACAGATTTCCTTACAAAGCATAAGGCGAAGATCGACTTTGCACAGGGTCATTTGTCTCTACTAAATAATATGTCAATTGTAACTCTACCCTTTAATGGAGCTTGTGTACCACATATAACATTAGCTGCAAGGACGGAGTTGGTAACGTTTGTAGCTACCAGCTGTACAGAAGAGTGTGTAGTGCGCTAAATCAGGAATTGGCACCAAACGTTTTGGTGGCCAACTCAATTGCAACTCCTTGCCACGGAAAAATACCCGTAAGAATTATTAATTTACGTAATTATGCAGTAAACATAAAATCGTTTACACCGATTACACGAAAACTGAAGGATTACGACGTTTTCAGTTATGAATGTGACCCAAGGCAACCGGAAAGAGCTAAGCAGCTTTTGTCCGAATTGAAAATAGACCACGTAGATGAACGTAAGAGACGAACATTGCTAAAACTTTGTCTAAAGTTTTCCGATATATTCTGCCTTAAAAATGATACTTTGAGTACTACTCCAATTTTTAAACCGGCTATCAATACAAAACCAGGTTCAACCCCCGTCTATCCCAAACCCTACAGAGTACCCCATTATCAGAAAACAGAAATTAATAAGCAAATAGACGCAATGCTAAAGGATAACACAATAGAACCTTAGGCCTTAGGCGAACTCAGGCGGGTAGTGACCTGCACGAACCTGCGATGGAATACCTCGTAATGGACAGCTTAAAGCCTATCAGCCTCACGAAGCCGCGTCTGTCATAGGCCAGCGTCCAGCAACCGTTTGGGGGGAATGGGCCCGTGGTGCCTAATCGCAGTGCTCTTAAGACAGCTGAAGATGGTACTGCAAGAAGTCTGGCGCCAAGTGGAGTGGCCAAGGGGTACCAAGTGGAGAACATGGCTAAAAGAGCTCCCCAAAGCAGCGTGCACGTCACGGTCCGCGCTACTCCTCTTGAAATTGCGAACACTTTGTCCAGTAACTCGTGCATCATGGCGCTAAGAAATGTGTTCGCAAGACGTGGGAATCCTGTAGCCATATACAGTAACCGGGACACAAACTTCGTCGGTGCCAATTGTGTAATGCAGCAAGCCGCCCAAGCCTGAAGTCATGCCAATACCTAACATGACGGCTATCACAGTAGCGCGCGCCCTAATACGAGGATGGATATCACGACATACCAAAAACAGCAATCACCACACCATTTGGCTTGTATGAATTTAGTTTTATGACGTTTGGGTTAAGAAACGCAGCACAAACACTTCAGCGTTTCTTACACAATATTTTCAAAGATAGGCTATTCGTCATTCCATACATGGATGATTTATGCATAGCATAAGAAAGCAATGAACAGCATAAAGAACATATACGAAAACTATTGCGACGGTTGAGAGAAAATGGACTAGCAATTAACTTAGGCAAATGTCAGACCGGCCTACCTCAAGTTTATTTCCTAGGTCATTTGATAACACCAGAGGAAATCAAACCGGATTCACGCAAGCTAATAGCAATAACCGATTTAAAAAAAAAACACTGGTAACTAGCGTGTTGAAGCGATTCCTAGACATGATTAATTTCTATAGACGTTTTGTGCGCAACGCAGCCGAAAAACAGGATACACTTCACAAAATGATAAAAGGTAGCAAGAAAAACGATAGGACTAAACTAGAGTGGTCAGAAGAATCCAATAAGGCCTTCAATGATTGTAAGGATAACATTGCAAACGCTGTCACCTTGGCGCAGGCAGCATCAGACAATCACATCGTTCTTTCTGCTAACGCTAAACAAAGCCCTACGTGTTCTTCGAGCATGCATTAGCAAATTTTGCAGCCTCGAGCAAATTTTAAGAAAGAAGAGAACTAAGATAAACAGTTACACCTTTTGCAGTGCAATCCTGTGTTATGTTATCTTACTTCCACTTACTTCCACAAGATCGTGAAGAGACGAATTCCAGTCGATCGCAACTATAGTTTTACAGGTCTGCGTTGAAAATCGGAAAAGAACAGAGTGAACCCTTTGCAATATTATTTGACTGTGACTAAATAAAAAAGCTAAGCGAAAGTAGAGTTGTTATAGTTTGTGAGCTGTTCTAATAAACTAATCTGGATTATTCATTTCTACCAGGATCTAACATCATGGAACCAAGCGTTACGAATAGGATTATAAACGAGATAGCAGAGATAAAGGTTTCCATAAATGACTTCTGCAGCAGGTTATCGGCTGTGGAAACACTACTGGATGCGATCACGATAAGCCACCAAAGCATGCATCGACCGATTGCAACGATAGAAGAACTGGATGCTTTTGAACAGAAGGCTGGGGATGACACAATCGTCATGTGGTGACTTAGGAAGGGAACGTCCCGTACCCTCATCGTGCAGCGTCCAGTGAAGAGTCCCGTACCGGCATTGTGAACCATCCCGTCCCATCACGGTGATCGCGAACGGTTACGCGGCGTCAACGTGACCGCGAACCGTCCCCGTAACGTACGCTCTTGCGTACCCGTGAACCCAACCGTAGCGTTCCGCGGATATCGATCGCTAAGCGTACGTTAGCGAAGCCATAGGCATCATATTTTCACCGCGACCTTTTCCCCCTTCTGTATGCGAGTGTAAACCACAGGTCGCGCATCTACAATTGTAACGGCCGCTCGGGCGAAACGAGGTACCGCGCCCCCAGCCACGCCGAAGACATCGCACGCCACTGAACAATAGAAACGATGTAAAAACCAACCATACTAAGTGAATGACTTCCATGACATTAGTGAATGACATTAGTATGGTACCAAGCCTCTTGGTGCTATATGTATGCCTGCAACTGTACTGATAAAAATTGTTTCCTTATTTACGACTATTGGTATGCACCGCGTGGATTGCGCGGCAAGCCGAACGAAAATGAATTTGATCACTCTGTAATCGCTCATTTCTGCCTCGATTTTTATAAAACTGTCACAACAACTTTAGAAAAGATCAGCCTTATGGGAAAATGTGAAAATTGATATAAAAAAGTTATTTGGGTATAAACCCGTAAGTGAATGACTTCCATGACATTAGTGAATGACATTAGTATGGTACCAAGCCTCTTGGTGCTATATGTATGCCTGCAACTGTACTGATAAAAAGTGTTTTCTTATTTACGACTATTGGTATGCACCGCGTGGATTGCGCGGCAAGCCGAACGAAAATGAATTTGATCACTCTGTAATCGCTCATTTCTGCCTCGATTTTTATAAAACTGTCACAACAACTTTAGAAAAGATCAGCCTTATGGGAAAATGTGAAAATTGATATAAAAAAGTTAATTGGGTATAAACCCGTAAGTGAATGACTTCCATGACATTAGTGAATGACATTAGTATGGTACCAAGCCTCTTGGTGCTATATGTATTCCTGCAACTGTACTGATAAAAAGTGTTTTCTTATTTACGACTATTGGTATGCACCGCGTGGATTGCGCGGCAAGCCGAACGAAAATGAATTTGATCACTCTGTAATCGCTCATTTCTGCCTCGATTTTTATAAAACTGTTACAAACAACTTTAGAAAAGATCAGCATTATGGGAAAATGTGAAAATTGATATAAAAAAGTTAATTGGGTATAAACCCGTTAAAATTCGATCTGTGCAGATTGGTGCGATTTTTTCCTTGAATTTTTCGCATAAACTAATTACCCTCCAAACTCCCTGCCCGCGCCTACATCCATTAACACAGCCGCTGGTCGATGTCGCTGGTGGTCGTTTTGGGCCCTGGAAAATTGGTTCACGGCCATCGGAGTAAGCCCGAATATGGACAAGCGACGCTACCGATTGTTAGTGTCGCAAATTCCAGCGCGGGCCCCCTCACGGAAGTAAAACCGTTGATTGATAACCCCCCATCAGAGGGTAGATACGAGTATACCAAGTCACCAGAATGGCTAGTATGTTAAACGCAGACATTATATGTCTGCAGGAAACATGGATGAGACAAGAAGACACCCTGCAAATGAAAACCTACCACGTGATCGCGAACAACAGAGAAGACGGTAATGGACAACCAACGTGACGAACGGACGTCCCCTGACGAACGTATGATGGAATTGACACGAATAAAAACCAGTGACAAAACAGGTGAAGTAATAATCTTATACAAAAAAAACAAATTGACTATCAAAGTAATGCAAGCAAACATACAAGGGTGGAAAACCAACAAGGATGAAGTCACCAGAATGGCTAGTATGTTAAACGCAGACATTATAGGTCTGCAGGAAACATGGATGAGACAAGAAGACACCCTGCAAATGAAAACCTACCACGTGATCGCGAACAACAGAGAAGACGGTTATGGAGGTAGCGTGATTGCTGTAAAACGATGCTACAAGATAGTTAATATAGACAAGAGCAACACAAATAAGAGTATGCAGCAAATAGCTGTGACTATTGGAGAAATAGAGATGTACATTAAGACAGTCTATGCGAGCCCGAGATAAAGACAGTCTATGCGAATCCGATAGCACAGTTCAGTAACGTAATGCGCGGTATAATAAAACAAACTACAGAGAACGATCAAAATTATTACCGGGGATTTCAATGCGCAGATGAAAACAAAAGCAAGAACTGGGAGAAGGTGTTACCCACCAGGTTGATGAGAGAACATAATAGCAAGGATAAAGAACACCGCCCCTGAAACAGATGGGGTGACTTACAACATGCTCAGAACGCGAAAAGATAATATTGCCGAATGCGTGATCAAAGACATCAACGACAGATGGAGAATAGGAAAGGTAGGAAAACAATTAAAAACAATCAAAATAGCAGCCATAGGTAAACCAGGCAAAGGCCCAATAGTAACAGATAATTACAGACCGATAGCGCTGCTACCCACCAACACAATAATTGCCAACTTAGCCGTACTTCAAACACTAATCAGTGTATCTGATAAACACCACCTTGTACCATCAGCCACTTTTGGTTACAGAAAGAAGAGATCTATATATACGGCAACCAACCTCCTGGTAAATGAAATATTCAAGAACAACAGAAAAGGAAACTTTACGGTCTAAACGGACGCAGCGGCACCATTTAGGACAAACAGTGCGAAAGTGCTACAAAATAATCTTGAGACAATTCAGTGAAAACTTTTTTTCACGCTGCTTCGGGATGCACTTATGACAACGACAGCAACGACACCTCCCTATCCATTTATTACCAAAACGTGCGCGGACTACGCACCAAACTACAAGAATTTTAGCTGGCTGTCGCGGAGTGTGATTACGATGTCATAGTCTTGACGGAGACGTGGCTGGATGACACCATTCCCTCTGCCTTGGCATTCAGCGACCAGTATACAGTCTACCGGTGCGACCGCAACGGCAATAATAGCGTATGCACGCGGGGCGGCGGTGTCCTGATAGCTGTATCCATCCGTCTCCCTTCCGCACCAGTCAATTCGAATCTCGCTTGTCTGGAACACTGCTGGGCTCGGATTAAACTGCACTCTCTCTGGCTTGTTATTGGCGCTATCTACCTTCCACCGTCACTCAGCTCACTACCATCTACGATGAGTTACGTTGATGCGGCAGTCATTGAGATTATCTCTCTCATGGCTGATAGAAATCAGCTGATGATTTTGGGTGACTTCAATCAACCTAGCATTCCTTGGGCTACAAACCCGAGTCTGCCTATATCTGCACTTGGTAACGGCATGCAAGCTGAGCGTTTGTTGGTCCGCGATGGAAATAGATCGCTGACACAGGCTGCTCAACGGTTCATCGATTGCCTTAACTTCCACGGGCTATCGCAGTTGAACAACATAAAAAACAACACAGGTCACATTCTCGATTTAGTATTGTGCAGCGAGAACCTGGTGCGTATTGTGACCCTGTCCAATGCACCTGATGCACTTGTACCCATCGATACACATCACCCAGTGCTTTCAGCTACAATCAATATCACTAGTCACAATGCCGAACACTGTATCTCAGACCAACCACCGCCAGGTCTTAAAATCAGACGTGCAAACTATGAACTGCTGGAAAACCTGTTTTCTTGTGTTGATTGGAGTTTTCTGTATGTTCCTGACATTACCGTGGATGATGCAGTGATGGAATTCAACAATATCGTAACTGACACATTGAATGCCTCTGTGCCCCGCTTCAAACGCCGTCGTTCCCCACCTTGGGCTAACCGGGCACTCGCAGCGCTGAAAAATCGCAAGAACAGCGCCAGGAAACTTCTTCGGAGAAACTACACTCCCACCTACCGCTCAAGTTTAAACCTTGCCTGCAGGTCCTATCGGGCTCTAAATCGGCTACTGCATCACCGCTATATTCGACGCATGCAGGGGAACCTCACCCGGAATCCAAATGCCTTCTGGAACTTCCTCAACTCCAGACGCCGCTCCAGAGAGAAGCCCTGCGATATTTTCCACAATGGCTCGTGGGCCTCCACCGGCGCTAAAAAAGCAGATGCCTTCGCCGCACGGTTCCGCGAGGTCTTTGGGGTCGATACACCTTTGCTTGATATCGAGAACACCGTAAAGCTGACTCCACAAGACGTCATGACGCTGCCACCGATTGAGGTTGACTTGCGTACTATCAACATGGCCCTGATAAAACTTAAGTCCAGTTACAGCAGTGGGCCTGACGGGATACCAGCTGCGGTCCTGAAATGGTGTCCTTCGTTGATTCCACATCTCACCCGGCTTATTCAGCTATCATTCAAACAATCTCAAGTTCCAGATATCTGGAAAACCTCGGTGATGGTCTCGCTATGGAAAAAAGGCGACAAACACCTTGCGTCAAACTACCGGGGGATAGCATCGCTGTGTGCCTGTGCCAAACTGGCCGAAATTGTGTTACACAGGGGTCTCCTCTTCGCGCCAGTAAACATTACCTTTGTAATGCACAACACGGATTCCTGCCCGGGCGGTCTACGGCGACAAATTTGGTGGAATTTGTATCGCACGGTATGATCAGTCTAGGCAGTGGGGGCCAGGTCGATTGCATATACACTGACCTGAAAGCTGCCTTCGACAGCGTATCTCACGATATGATGCTCGCGAAATTGCAAAGACTGGGACTTTCAAGTGCAATCGCCTCTTAGATCCGATCATTCGTCAAAGGGAGACCTTACCGGGTCAAGGTTGGCCAGGCCCTCTCGGATCCGTTCGAGAGCATGACGGGTGTGCCTCAAGGCAGCACATTAGGCCCGTTATTGTTCCTCGTCTATGTCAACGACGTCTCCCTAGTCCTACTGCTGATTGTTTCCTACTCTACGCCGACGACCTCAAGCTGTTCATGCGTGGGTCTAATGTCTCTAACTGCCAGCATCTTCAAAAGGCCCTATCCGTGTTCAATGTATGGTGCGTCAACAATAGTCTTACACTGCGTATCGATAAATGTGCTGTCCTGACGCTATCACGAGCGAGCCGTCCCATACGATTCAACTACCAGTTAGGCGACTCAGCTATCAGGCGTGTGGACTCAGTGAGAGATCTAGGAGTCACGATTGACAGCAGGATGTCCTTTACGTCGCAATAATATTGCATACAGAACACCGCCGAATTCGATCGTTTTTCTAGGTAACCGAAACTCCCAATCCAGAACCCCCCGACGAGATTATTTCTCACATACGAACAACGGCGTATTATCCGCAATCAAACGGGATGATGGAGAGGTGGCACCGCATCATCAGAACCACCACTGCAGAGCTCGTTTATGGAGAAACGCTGTCGATTCTGGGGAGTTCCTCATCGAAAGGCAACCGGCAAACGCGACGAGAGAATGTTCATGGGGATTCTACGAGGCGATGGAGGGCATCCGATCACAGACAGCCAGGTGGCATGCAAACCCGCCTGGTCTTCACGCAGCCACGACTGCAGACTGCAACACATGTGTTCGTTAGGAATAATACCGTCCGGTCAGCCTTGGCCAATCCGTACCATGCGCAATCTCAAGTCTTTTCAGGTGCTCGATAACGGGAAGCCGTTACACATTACTGTCGGCCGCCTCGGTCTATCTGACCGAGGACGCCCCCAATGACCTGACGGCGGGTCGAGGACACCGATACCAGCAAGCAACGACTACAAAGACTACCCTCATGCGCACCACCGGGCAAAGGAAAGCCACCGCATCTCCCATGCCAGCAACATCCACGGGAGAGCCTGAGTGATCATGTGAGTCACCGGAACGGGTCCTTTTTCCCCTTCGGTCGCTGTCCGTACCGTCCCGAACAGCGTCCAGAACATTATGCTCGTAAATTAACGGGTTAAGATTAACTGCATCCACATGAATCTTACAAAGGTATCGAGGTGAAGTATACAAAGAGAACTTAAACTCTTCGAGAACCTAAGACAATAATCCTCGCTAAAACGCCCCAACCAACACAAAGCGCTGAATATTTTCCACACCCGAACGCTCTCGCTATAGAGAACAGAGGTACGAAACTGGTCTGCTCTGGAAGACGGACGAATGCAGGCATCAAACAGTCGGTCCATGGCCAAGAAGCCCTTTCTGTCGTTAGAAAAACGGATGGATAGAGCCGCACTTGGCGGATGCACTGCAAGCTAAAATCGGCGATCTCCTTTAGGTGCCGATGAAGGTTTTCCAGCCCCAAAAAGAAAAAAAGACTTACTTTATCAAATGTTCCATGATTAAATGCAAGACATCATTAAATGCTTGCTGTAAGTACTTCGTCCACAACGTTCAGGCATTCACTTCATCGATTTCTGTTGAAAAAATATCATGCTATAAATCACCATGCTATAAAATAAAAAGTGAAATGTTTCATCAATCACAGTACCTCAATAAAAATGCAATCAATCGGCCAGTGCTAAAAAAACGAATCAATATTAATCCAAAAGAAATTGAAACACCATCACGGTTTGCACAACTTACCTTTAAATCAGAAAGAAGCATTTAGGCAGAAAATAATAGCCACCTAATTTCTCAGATTCTTTAAGAAGCAACCTTGATAGCTAGTTGAAGGCATGGAAAAGGCTAAACATAAATAAAAATGAAACTCATAATGTTATGATGCCCGTCATAGTTATCTTACCGGTAAAACGCAATTCCTATAAGTTAAACCACATTTTCGTTTGGTACATTTCATCTGGACACTACTCTCAACTAACCTAATACACGCAATTTTATTTCATCGGAGCACGAGGCCGAGATCCGCGCCAAAAGAAATATCCGGGCCACACACAATCAACCGGTGGCCTCGCATCGAATCTGCTGAATAGCCAAACATGCTCACACACATCACAAACGTATTTCATTACAATGACACCATTTTCTTAAATATAATTAAACACACACTACTCGCAAACAAAGCCTTTTGTCTTTCAGTCTGGCTGCTTCGTTTCTTGTACCAATATTTTTTCCTGGAACGAATATGCCGGCATCTACTGAAGCACACACACACACACGCTCGCGCACATAAAACCTCGTGGCTGACGCTGCAAAACAGCGCGTTCCTCACATTCTTCCAGTTCTCCTATTTCAAATTCAAGAAAAAAAGTGCGCCATGATTAAATAATAACTGCACTTCGCTGCACTGAAAACCAAATAAGAAACACGCAAAACCGTTTGTCGTCGGCAAACCACACCGAACACTTTACGAACCTCTTTCCTTCTTTGCTCGCGATGAGTTCACATCATTCGCGACAGCTGCAGTATTGAGAAGCTGTTGCAGATTTTATTGTGCCTCTTTTTAATAGAGCCAAAACTTTTTATAGGGCCAAAACTTTTCATAGGGCCAATGTAAATTAATTGGCCGTTTGGATCTTGCTACGCAGAATATATCGTGAGATGTAGTTTTCCGAGATAATCAGCGTTTTCCTTAGACCTAAATATTTTTCAGTGTTGTTTTAAAAGTGCATCAAGCATCAAGTAAATTTGAAAAAATATTCATCCAAGAAGTACGGCCCCATCCCAATCCACCAGACCAAAGTCGTTGGAGTGGTAATGTTGTTATTTAAGATGACGATGCTTAATGAACTCAAATTGACCAGCTTGACTTCAAAACCATGACATTCACTGAGGAGTTTCATGATTAGGATAAAATAACGAACATGACATCTGAACATCTAACAAAGGCAATTGGTTTTATATGGAAACATTTCTCTACTACTATGGAAAGGAATCATTATCAATTTATCAATTCAGAAATAATCAACCTATAACATGAGCCGTCTGGTTTTGCGTCAAGTATGCGAAGAAAGGTCCCGTACCACATCGTTATCAAGGCTATACCACTTCAATCATTAGACTTCATACCATTAAACTATTATTGCAGATCTTTCGATGATCAAAATGAACCAATCAACTAGAAATTCACCTAGGCTAAGAACACAAATAGCCTCGTCAAGATACTTCATCCGCTTTTGTAATCGTGTGTCAAATGAAAGAAAGTCATGTAAAACTATAATTTTATACCTCCCATACCTTACATACGCGGTTTTCAATCAATCATCTATTCAACCGTCAATATATACTTACATTCCATCAAAATTTATTCATTTCAGTTGCGGAGGAGTAAGACCAATCAATCGACTCCATTATATAAGATTTTCAAGTACAGTTTATATTTTAATTGCAAATAGATTGTTTCAAATAACGAGAAATACAAATAATTACAATAAACATCGAAATGCTCTTTTCATTCTTACTTTAGCGTATCCTCAATGAAAGAATGCAGTGCTGTATTATTATCAATATTATAACAAAACGACGCGTGATCCTGCTAACATGCTCTATACGTAAATCATTCGCTCTATTCATTTCAAACTATGATACCTGTACCAACCTCTGATCCATTCACTGTATCTCAATCATTTTACACCTTCCGTTCCATCTCTTGCCATTTCATTACTCCCACAATTTCCAGTTCAAGTTGCTTTACAGTCCTACCTATTGCGTTTTAGTTACCTATTCTTATATTATACCTAATCGAATATCTTGTGTTTTTGTCTGCTCCACATTATCCTTTCTGATTCATTTTAACAGTATCCTTTCTAACAGCTTTTGTTTCTTCAATGATATGAATTATACATTTCTTACCTTTAATTTCTCTGATTTTCCTAACTTTTGGTTTTGCGGTACCCTCAATAAACCACATCGTCAGCGTTAATCACTATCAATGTCACCACCACCAACCTTTGCGGCGAAAACCAGGAATGCCAGCACGTCTCTAGATCATCTAAATACAGTTTGATATATCCATTATGTTGTTTCAGCTCTCATCCAATTGTATATCCGGAATACTGTTTCGCAAACCATATATTGCGGGATGTTTGATGTTCCTACATTATCTGGTAGCTGATATGATGAAATGGTTTTCCTCGAAGCACAATTAAGCGATAAGTATTCATCGTTGTAGCCATAAGTCAGGAGACCATTGCGCATTGACATCCATCGATCAATTGAGATTATACTCCATCTATTTTTCCACTCTATCTATTTTTCTATTTTTCCTGGAGTGATATTCAAAATATGTTCTTCCCATCAGTGTGTCAGTTTCAGTTATTGTGTGATTCATTGCGCTATAACCGGTAATTCGTATAATCCAACTGAAACATTCTTAAGCACTCGTTCAGTATGTTGTTGCAGGAACGTGTTGAGGTAATCAATTTCTTCTTTGTTCCTGTCGTAATGTGCTTTCGCTGTCATGTTGTGTTTACTTCAGTTTCAACATTACTGCAGAGGATGTTGATTGGTTGTAATTTTGAGCACTTTTCTTTTCGCAACTAATCTTCATAATACTTTAAAGCAGTCTCGATGTACGTGTCGATGCGGCTTCCACATTCCCAATCTATCGATGACGCTCCACAATAACAGCAGGATGGCCAATGTTGAATAACTAATGTAGCTATGTTGTTGAAGAGCTTCCTTTGATGATTCATCGTTGTAGAACGTTGTCTGTTGTCGTTGAATTCAATTGAATGCCGTTGTCGCCTTTTATAGCAGATGATGAAACGATCGTTTCATGCACGATAATTTGATAAACTAAAGCATTGATACAAGCACAGCATGGTTTTCTTATCGCTAAGATTGGGGCGGATAATTGAAGCGATCAAACTGAGATTTGGCTTAAGGATATAAAATAAACAACGCTGTTCATTCCTATTCCCTACACTATTCTCCTTTAAATGTGAGTCAACATATGTCTTAATATTATTTATAAAATGTATAGTTTTTTCCTCATGGTGATTCCCTGGTTCGAATCGATGCTCTGCCATAATTGAGAGGATTAACCTGAAGTTGAAGGAGTATCAAACGCGGCGTATAGTTGGACCTCCTTTGAGCCTTGATTTATTCTGTGAAAATAATAATAAAGAAAACGCGTAAATTTCTTGAAAAATGTCAAAATAATGTACACTCAAGCAGATCGCAACTGTGAAAACAACAATACACATACCTGGAGATTAGATGAATCGTAGCCGAAACCTTCTCATTGATAGGTTGATATTCTTTTCGTTGTTTCATGGATGCTGCGAAGGGTTTTCTGTTGTTGGCAGTTGAGACAGGTTTCACATCTCTGCTGATGCTGGCTCGCTTTGCACGACTCTTGTTGAGGTTGAGGTACTTTAAAGTTGCCGTTACATTGTAGTTTCCATTACATTACATAATCTTTTGCTCTGTGGTTCTTGTTGTTGATGTGAATGTCATTTCTTTACAATGTTTTGTTTGCGATCAATGATAATATTAATTAAGATTGACCAAGTATCAAAGTAAACTTTTATCATCTTACGTACAAAATTTAAAAGAGACTTTTATGTGATATTTTTTTACAATCATTAAAAGCAAGCCCGATTGTACAAAGTTAGGTTCTAGCTAATCTATTGTATTGGCATTCGTTCGTCCTTGGTCATTCAAGGGACTATTATGGTTATTAAATTGAATACTATTGATGAATCCACGCTTTTTTGTTTAAATGTCAATAGTCTTGTGTTTTGTTTGAGGCACTCTTGCTAAAAAAGGATTTATTTCACTCTAAGAGCATGGAAGAAATTATTTGGAATGTTTTGCTTTCAGATACCTAGTAAATAGACAAGCATGTATGGCCTTGCTTGGACGATTATTGATCAATATTATTACTTAAGCAAGAAGTGCTTCTCGATCTAGAAGGATTCTAATTGTGACATTATGTGCCTTTTCTCGAAAAGAATAAGAAAAAAAATGAAATAGGAAAAAGAAGGAAAGAAGAAACGAAGAAAAGAAGAAAAGAAGGAAAAGGAATAGGGAATATTGACGCAGGGCGGTCACTTGTAGCCTTAACGGCTGGCTTAGTACAAACCTGTACTTTGCAGACGTTGGTGCTTACCTTGACTGATAAGAAGCCTTATTAGCCACGATAGTCTTCAACGTTAATAAGTGTTCGGCTTTGTAGCCGTAGCAAAAAATGGACAAAATGTGCCATTTTTAAGTCAATTGCACTGCAAAATTCTCTTGTAAATGCCAAGAATCATTGACGCCAGCGGGATAAGGCAAATGGCGATAGCGAGAGTATAGCAGAGCGAACGAAGAGAGATATGTGAGCGGAAAGAAGTATGCTCATTTGGGTTTGTTAAAAGGTTAGCCCAGAGTTGCGATCAAGGCGCAGCAACGCAAAATTTTTAACGCTCTAACAAAAGATAATAAAGCGTTAAAACACCGGTAGGGGTGGAAGTGTCACAAAAAGCATTGTGGTACTTGCCACCGCAACGGATGAAACGGAGGGTTTACTCGGTTCCCAGACTGCACAAACTGTCATGGAGTGCGCGAGACTCCAGAGCATGTGTTCTTTGAATGCCCACGGTTCATTACTGTTGTTGCTAAAACACGATTTGGTACTTCACCACCGGTGACAGTCGAGGGTCGAGAACGCCCTCTAGCGGGAATGAGAAGAGGAGGCGCGCGATCGCGCGCGTTAGAGGAGAGTGAGGAGGAAAGCACAACGGAGCAAGAAAGACATAATTTTTTCAGCTCTTGTAAAAACTCTCGCAAAACACTAGCGAATAGTGGAGAGAAGAATAAAGTTCTAGAAGCAACTTTTTTGAGGTTCCGTTTCCTCATTAACAACTGTACTTGATCGTACCTGATGTGACCGGACGTAGAGACGCACGATTTTAACGGCGGAGATGCTAATAAAGCGCACATGCTTCAGGGGACAAGCCAGTGGGACACCTTGAGCCGGGCCACCCAAGCACCTGCAGCGCGAATGGTCACAGAAGAAGGCTAGAGTCCCAGGAGCAGCCAGTTATGTGCGGATGTCGATTGCTTGCGGCGAATCGAGGCGAATTGCGGCCAATGAGGCGAATTCCAACAAGGACTCAGAGGACGAGACCCCGGAAGGTACGGTCAGGAAGTACCGTTATAGCCGGAACATGAGTGACCATGACAGGTTCGAAACGATCATGGCCATGCTAACGTCCTTCAAGACGGACCTTGGTAACATGACCGCCAAGGTCAACTACCTCGAGAAGGAGCTTGAAGCGAGTAAGAAGGCCAATGCGGAACTGCAGCTTCAGGTCGATGCTTTAATTGCTGGGCAGAAAACAGCACCGGAACGCGCAGGAACGAGAGGTTCCTATACAGCAAGGATCCAAGCTTCAGCAGCGACTCGAGCGAACGACAATGGTGGCACAGCGCTCCTTTGCAGATGTTCTTAAGGAACCAGAAGAAGGTGATGGCTGGCACACCGTCACAAGGCAACGTCGCGACCCCAAAGCTAGCCGAGCAGCAACCACGCAACCGCGAGAAGCTGCCACGGCCCCCGCGAGGCGGCTCCTCCCAGCCGGTCGACCAGACGTCCTAAAGATAGAGGTGCCCGCCGAGGGGCAGGCCTTCCTCGACGTCTGCCGCAAACTGCAAGGAGAAACAGCGATGGGTGTAAACATGATGTCACCACGGCAAAGCAGACTAGGAAACGTGCTGCTAAAGATGCCAAGCTCAGCGGACAGCGAGCAGGTGGCCGGAGCAGTACGACAATACCACCGTAGTGCAGCAACTGTTGGAGGTAGCAGTGCATAACATCGACCCAGTGGCAGAGGCTGACGATGTTAAGGCGGCAATCCTGAATACACTAGGCGCAGCAGGAAGTTCCAACATGGTGACAGTGGCCATGAGGCGCATGCAGGACCAGGAACAGCGGGCCAGGGTGAGGTTACCGGCCAAACGGCCCACAGCATATGTGGGAAGATGGTGTCAATACTAAGGACAACAAGCCTAGTGCAACCATCAGACCCGCCTCCAACAGAACGCAAACGTTGTCGTCGCTGCCTAGAAATGGGACACGAAGCCAGAGTGTGCAGTGGACCGGATCGTTCGGATTACTGCGTGCGCTGCGCTACGCTAGGACACCACTCCAGGAGCTGCACAGAAACGCCGAAATGCCTCAAGAGCGGTGACCCACATCCGGTAGGCGCCAGAGAGTGCGGTGTCGTCTATTCTTCATAGAGCTGCAGACAAACGGCAATGGATGCAGTGCAGCCGCAATCCGAGTAGTTCAGCTGAACTGTAACCGTAGTCGAGCGGCGCAGGATCTCCTGAACCAGACTACCAGAGACAAACGAGCAGACGTATGCCTAGTGTCGGAACCATGCCCGCAAGGCATCATCCAGCAGCGTCTGCATCGCAACACACGAGCTCGGGATGGGAGAGCAGCCAGGACGATAGAGGCTGATCCGACGAAACGACGACTGGTGGAGGCACGACTCCGCCTTCGACGAGCACAGGACGGGCTGCGCGCAGCCCAGGCATCGGGTAACTCGGAGGAGGTCGAGCGCTGTCGACGAGCTATCGACGAGCTATCGACGAAGAAGCGGCGATCCTCGCAGTGGAGCGACGATTTCGGCGCCGGCATCTGCAACAGCAGCCAAGGGCAGCGATAGGACGCCCTGTTCCTGTCGCTAGGTGGAGCATAATGGGCTCTCGCGCGCTCTGAAAGGAACGATGCGTAGAGTGCAGTGGTAGGGAGTAGTAGTAAGTGGGAGGGCCAGCCCCACCAGCGGATTAGCCTGAAAAGGAACCGATTGCCGTTGGTGTGGCAGCTAGCTGACTCGGAGAGAACCATGGCTCATCCCCGCAAGTGGTACCTCCCCCTCTTTCCCGTTTGGAACCCATATAAACCAGGAAAGATCAGGGTAGTATGGGACGCCGCAGCCGGAAACGACGGCACATCTCTTAACGCCAACCTGCTCACCGGCCAGTGCCCCTCGCCTCCGTGCTTCAGAGGTTCCGTGAGTACAAAATAGCCATTGCAGCCGATATCACCGAAATGTTCCACCAGGTTGCCATACGCGATGCGGATCAACATAGTCAACGGTGCCTGTGGCGATGGAACAGCAGCCAGTCAGAGCCCGACGAGTACGTGATGACGAGGATGACGTTTGGCGCCGCGTGTTCCCCGAGCTGCGCTCAATACGTCAAAATTCTGAAACAACCCAGGCCAATCGAGGCACTGCTGCAACACAGTCCCGACTAAGAGGCAGGTTCTGAGCACATTGATGACGATCTTCGACCCACTAGGAATCATCGCAGGGTTCCTCTTCTTCCTCAAAGTGCTCCTGCAAGATATATGGAGGGCAGCTACACGTGTCCGTTGACGCAGGCCGGGACGGCCTCGCCGCCGTCGGCTACTTCCGCTTCGAGAAAGACGGACAGGTTGGGGTAGCCCTCACCTGCGGGAAAACAAACGTGGCCCCGCTCAAGTATACATCCGTCCCACGAACCGAGCAACAAGCGGCCACCGTAGGAGCGCGCCTCGCTAAGGCAATTACGAACGCCTACCGCGAGCAAATAGAAGAGCGATTTTTCTGGAGCGCTTCGAGAGATGTCCTGTGTTGAATTAACTGGGGATGTTGGCCCATCGGCCGAATCGTGGAAGCGATTCCCTTACAGCTCGGGACCGTCAGGAAAGTGAGGATCAAAACAGCGCGCGGAAACGTTTTAGAGCGACCGGCGATCAAGGTG
The DNA here is from genome assembly GCF_943734745.1 of Anopheles darlingi. Classification (NCBI taxonomy): domain Eukaryota; kingdom Metazoa; phylum Arthropoda; class Insecta; order Diptera; family Culicidae; genus Anopheles; species Anopheles darlingi. The sequence continues at coordinate 56,454,975 of NC_064874.1, forward strand.
GCAGCACTCGACATCGGGAACAAACAAGCGTGATGACAGGCCGTCACACGGGGGGTGGTGTCAATTGCGGGCCAGGAGACCCCAGTTGTCAGTGCTCACCACCTCACCACGCCTCGCTGATTCGAGTATTCTAGCGGTCCGAAGTGCTCGAATGAAGCAAAGCGATCCTTCGCGCGTCGCGGCAACGGGAATTCGAGCCTGGGAGGGATTTCTTTCCGGATTGTAACGTGTGCGTCGAAGGACGTAATTTTTAGCCGACAATAAACCGTTATTGAAGCTCAAAAAAGCCTTCGAGTGTTTTCGACTTACGCCGCGTTACAACAGTGATCAATTGAATTCTGTTTTGTCTCTCACACTAGTCATTAGATAACTTAAACCTCCCAATTAGGCCTGCGAGACAAACAGATCAGGATCAATAGTGCGCTAGATTAAGGAACGCAACAAGCACTATTAATTCCCTTCTTAACTTCCAAGACAAAACAGTGGAGAGTTTCGAATCAGTTCACTTCCACTTAGACGAACTCATTCATCAGCTAGAAACTATAGAAGAGTCAATCACGTTAGCTCGACACAACATCCCCAGCAGCCGCATCATCTCTGCAGAAGAAATAATCTTGGCACAAGAGTTCTTGAAGAACAGCGGCGGCTTAGCAACAAACGCCGTCGACGACATTCTGGATACCTCCACCGCCTATGTACTGTTCGAAGAGGAAATAATCTACACCTTAAAAGTTCCGAGGATCAAAAACGTTGAGTATACACTCAGCTATATCGAGCCAGTAATTTCTGATGGCCACCGGATACATTTGACCTCGACTTACTACCTCAAAGGACCAGGGTCTTTCCTGTCGAAAGATCCTTGCATAAAACACATGCGGCAATACGTATGCGATTATTCACAGTTGGAGCCCCTCGACGAATGCGTCCAACAGCTAGTACACAGCCGATCCGCCAGATGCCCAATGGAAAAGATGTACGAACGAAACATCATAGATTCTGCCTTTTGCTCTCGACCGGAGTAGACGTCTGATCTAGCTCTCCGCTGATCCCAACGCGCTCCGGTCGTTAACCGAGCGCCGTGGCCTTGTGTGTAAGCGTCCTGTGCTTAGTGCCTGCGTTTAGTGAAAGTGTTTAGTAAAAATACTCTGCGCGCCAGCTGATCGACCAGCTGGACGCAGATTACTACGTGACTGTGTGTGTGCGTCGCTGCTGATATCGTGCGCCGGCGATACAGCAGCAAGTGTTTAGGCGCACAAGTGCAGTAGCCGTTGTGCTGTGTAGTATTTTTGTTATCTTGTTGATATTTGTTAGTTTCTTAGTTGGTAGATTAGAATTATTGTAGTTAGTTTCCCCGTAGTTTAGGTGCTGTTATCATTCTCCCGGTAAGTGTTTTGTACATCCCGTTATCTTTTGGCAGAGTGTGAGTGAGGGCAGCCATGGAGGTAGAGCTCCGCGCCGACACCGGCGCCAGCTGTACACCCCTTAACAAAAAAAAGCGCCGCAACTCGGATCCGGCAAATTCGAGTTCGGTAGAAAATAATTTACACAAAAAAAATTCTGACAATGCTGCCCCGCCACCTCCCCCCGCCCCACCTTCGCATCCTTTCCGGTCCCGAAAATACCCGGAGTCCGACCAGGGGCCGTACGTGGTCTCCCTGGTTCCAATATCGGGGAATTTGGACGCAGTGGTCCTATCAAGGCTGCTGCGCGCCAAATACCCGTCGGTGGCCGACATTTGCACGGTCGGCCACAGCAAGATGAGGGTCACCCTGAAAAACAGGGCTGACGCGAACGCGTTGGTAGTGGACCGTACCTTTACGGCTCGGTGCCACGCACATATTCCGGATCGCCTCGTCGAGATCGCTGGTGTGGTGGACACTGACATCTCGTGCGAGGATATCGTGAGCCTTGGAAAGGGAGCCTTGGGCCTGGGCTCGCCGGCTATAGGCGTGCTCGAAGCTAAAAGGTTATATGCCTCCAAGACGGTGGACGGCCAGAAAACCTTCTCTGAAGGCAATCTGGTCCGTGTCACCTTCGAGTGGCAAACCCTCCCGAGGTTCTTGATTGTTGAAGGAATCCGTGTCCGAGTTACACGGCCCTTCGTTCCTAAGGTGGCGACGTGCACGAAATGCAGTCAGTTTGGCCACGTTGCTAAATACTGCACGTCAAAACTGACGTGTGGGAAATGCCGAGGGGAACACTCCACCAGCGAATGCAAATCTGCTTCGCAGAAATGCATTCACTGCAAAGACCAGTGGCACGAGCCTACCTCGTGCCCTGTGTACAAGCAGCTGCGCAACCAAAGAAAAAGAGACTGCTTCAAATCATTTGCAGATGCTCTTAAAGGTGTGCAGACATCGAACCCCTATGGCGCGCTTGCCCAGGCACCTCAGCCTGAAGAAGCTGCGCCAACCAATCTGGCAGATTTAGTCGCCGACGCTAGGAGGTCGTCGCGAGGAATGAGGGTGTCGGTTGGAGGGCGACTTCCAAAGGCTCCCCTTCCCCATGATCAAGAAGGCTAAAAAGAAGCCATCCGCTCCCGTCAACTCCCATCCTGACCCCCCAACCCCCTAAAGGGAAGTCCCCAGACTTTCCCTCGTTGCCGGCCCCCCGTTCCCCAAACCCAAACCTGGCCTTCAACCCCCAGGCCAAGCCCTTCCGCGAGCCAGCTCCATCCCTCACGGAGCTGCTAGAATCCCTCCTGACCCTACTAAATATTCCCAACTCCCTAAGGGAATTGATCAGACTGGCACTTCCCTTCGTGAAAGTTGCCGTCAGACAATGGTTAGCCCAGTGGCCCGCTTTGGGTATGGTCATCCGCCTAGACGACTAAGTTCGACATGGCAACCATACTACAATGGAACTGTAGAAGTTTTCTTGGTAAAATTTACGCTTTGAAAGCGTTAGTAAGCAAACACAGATGTGATGTGTTTGCAATTTCTGAAACTTGGCTATCGCAAAGCGTTAACCTGTACTTCCACGGATACAACATTATTCGTCAAGATCGCAATAGGCATGGGCGGAGGGGTGCTCATAGGAATAAGTAGGAGTCACACCTTCTTAAAAATACCTACCCCAACTGAAATCGTCGAGGCGGTTGCTATCAGGGCAAACATTGCGAGTCTTGACGTTACTATTCTTTCGTTGTATATCCCTCCAGGAGCCAAGTATTGTCCAGAGAAGGTCGAAAAGGTCAAACATGACCTTGGGAACCTTCTGGCGTCTTTGCCCGCGCCAATTTTGGTCCTAGGAGACTTTAACTCTCATGGACTCGAATGGGGCGGACGTTTGGATGACGTCCTCGCCCCCATAATCTATGAATTATGCCGCAACCACACCACACGGATATCCTCAACACTGGGGAGGCGACTAAGGTGAAAACGTCCAAGGCGCGTGAAAGTGCGTTAGACCTATCGCTCTGCTCCCGTCTTCCTGTCATCCTGGATACTGAGTGGAAGGTTATCCAGGATCCAAATGGCAGTGATCACCTACCCATCAAAATCAAAATAACAAGGTCAGATACCCCGGTCGATACACAGCCCGTCAACTGTGACTTGTCGCGGCATATCGATTGGGAGAGATACCGCGAACTCATGTCTGCATCGCTATCACCCGTAGCAAACGATTTACCTCCTTTAGAGGAGTACAAAACCCTCGTTACATCGGTAATCGAGTGTGCCCTTGCCGCCCAAACCAGGGCACCCCACCAAGGATATAAAACATATAAGAAACCTACGCCTTGGTGGGACGGGGATTGCCAAGCAGTATATGAAAAAAAGCAGATGGCATACATAAAATTCCGCCAATCTACCACTGACTCAGATTCGCTATACCGAGAGTATAAAGGTCTTGAGCGAAAGTGCAAAAATTTCTTAAAGGCGAAGAAGAAGGGCTATTGGCGAAATTATGTCAACAGCTTAGATCCATCTGTATCTCTAAGTTCGCTATGGAGCATGGCTAAAAGAATGCGAAGAGGTTGCCCCCCCAATGAGAGCGAAAATTTTACTGGGAGCTGGCTGCCGCCGCCGCCGCCGCCGCCGCCGAGAAAGCAGCCGGTTGCGAGGGCAAGAGGAGACGCTCTGTTGGCGAGGGTTACCGAGAAGCTCTATTACGCTGATTTGGTGAAGAAGGTGAAGGCCGATCCGCAGCTGAAGATCCTTGGGGAGGACGCGGTCAGGAGGATCAGACAAACCCACGATCAGGGGACGTCCTGATTGAGCTGCGTCTCTAGGTAAGGAGACGACTGTTAGAGCGCTTACCCAGGAGAGGGTGGTGGAATTCTGGTGATTCGAGACGACAGTCACGAGGGAGGAAATAAAGAGAGCGGTCCAGGAACAGGGCGCACTTGGCGATATACGGATAAGCATCCAACTAAGAGGCCCATCTGGCGGTAACCAAGGGGCAACAATCCGTCTCCCGGAGGCCGCGGCAACGAAACTAGTAGAGCGCGATACGGTGAAGATCGGCTGGTCAGTCTGCACGGTGAAATTCAAACAGCACATCCCGAGGGAACTGGAGCGCTGCTTCAAGTGCAGAAGCCTGGGCCTCCGTGCCAAAGAATGCAAGGGCCCGGACAGATCGCAGGAGTGTTGGAACTGCCGTACGGGTCACCGGAAGATGAGTAGCAGACAAAGAAACGGAGCAGCAATTCCTGTCGGGGCACGGGTGCTTCAGGCAGTATCTACATCGCTTCGGTCGTGCGGCCTCGGCGAGGTGCCCTAAATGCGCGAAGGGAGTAGCACAAACGGCGGAGCATGCAATCCTGGAGTGCCCCCTGGTTCTCCGTGGAAAGGGCCGGACTTGGAGCTCTGACGGTTGATAACATCGTCGAGGAGATGTGCAAGTCGGAGAGAACATGGGAGATGGGAGTGCACAACGCTGACGTGACCTTGATCATGAGCAAGTTGCAGAAAAAAAAATGGAGAGAGGATCAAGCGCAAACGTAGGAGCTCTAAGTCATCATAGGTGAAGATTAACTGGACTGCCCTCCCCCGAAGTAGTCGCTCACCAGTGGTCCCGGGGGAGATGATCAAGGCGAAGATGGATAGTAAGGAATATTTTTTAGGGGGTAAGCACGGGAGCGAATCCCTCACTAATCGTCTTTCGAAGATTTTTTTCACACAGCACGAATCGTGATTTATCGATCGCGGTAGCCCGGTCCACGCAGAACGGCCCAGCGCTTCGTTGGCAGACCGGCCCAGCGAAACAGCTGAGGTCAGCCAAAAGCGCAGCGGTTGTTTGTGGTGCGGGGCTGGGGTGAGTGCGCGACCACAAACAGTGGCCGGCAATCGCCGCAGTGCTAGTGAAGCCGATCGTGCGCTAACGGCGTAGTGTCAGTGAGCGCGGCGGTACAGGCAGTTACGCGGTCGGCATGGACGGGTTCATGAGGAGCCGAAAGACGGAGCGATCGCAAGATCGAGAGCGGGCTGGCATGCAAGGTGCCGTGCAAGGTGGCATGCAAGCTGCGGTGCAAGGTGTTGCGCAAGGTGCCGAGCAAGACGGCAGCCAGGAGGTACGTGCGGGAACGCCAACAGCCGAGCAAGATGGCAGCCAGGAGGTACGTGCGGGAACGCCAACAGCGGAACCCACGTCACAGAAGGTGACTGGAGTATCGGCGAATGCAGTGGAGAGGACGCACGACATGGCGAACGAGCTATACTCGCTCGTAATGTCGAAGAACAACATCCTCATCATCATAAAGGAGAAGCAAGCCAAGCTAACGGAAATGACAAAAAGAGCAGTGCAGGAGCACAGTTGGCTTCTGCAGAGAGCCGAGCAGGCTCAGCAGGAGCTCGATGCGGCGGCCACCCAGGCGAAAGAGCTGCAGGCAAGGGCCGAGGCAGCCGAGGCGATGGCTGTGGCGGCTGAGGAGATGGCAGCAGAAGCCGAGACGAGGGCCGAGGCGGCGCAAAGGGCGCGGGCGGAAGCCCCGATGGCAACGCCAGCGATCGACCTTGCAACACCAAAGGCTAGGATGGAAAAGAGAAAGCGGGAAACCCCGGGTGAAGAAGAGCAGAAGAAGAAGCCCCGTGGACCCAAAGGAAGCCCAGATGCGGAGGGTGAAGAAGGCTGGCAAACGGTGCCCGTACGGTCGAAGAAAGGCCCGCCAAAACCGACTACCAGCCCAAATCCTGAGCAAAGGAGCCGGCGAAAGAGCTTCCGGCAACGCATCCCCGAAGAGATGCAATTCAGGTCGAGATGACGGCAGGAACTACCTACGCCGATCTTCTCAAGAAGGTCACCTCGGCCCCGGAGCTTGCGGGTATGGCAGGAGATGTCGTGAGAACGAGAACTACACGGAAGGATGATATGCTCATCGAGCTAAAACCGGGTGCGGAAGTACCCACGATGGAGCTGCGGTCGATGGTCCAGAAGTCCCTCGGGCAGGAGGAGGAAGTGAAGGCACAGTCGCATGACGCGGCGATCGAATATCGGAACCTGGACAGCATCACCACCGAGGGCGAGCTGGAAAAGGCCTTCAAGGAGCAGTGCGGCGTAAAGGAGATCTCTTCCTTGCGACTAAGGAAGGGGTTCGATAATATGAAGGTGGCAACGGTCTGGCTGCACCCGCAGGAAGCAGGCAAGTTGCCGACGAAGGGCTCGGTCAAGCTACGCTGGTCGGTCTGCCCAATCAGAGTGGCTCCGCGTGTCGATCCGAGTTCCAGAAAGTGCTACAAGTGCCTGGAGCGGGGAGAGGGGCACATTGCCAAGGATTGTTCGTCGACCACGGCATGTATGCTCTACGCTGCCAGCGGTGACAACAACCACGCACTAGGCGGACCGGGGTGCAACGCATATCGCTCGAGGGCAGCCACCAAGGAGTAATGGAGTTCATCCAGGGGAACCTCAACCACTGCGAGACGGCACAGCTACTGCTGGGGGGCGAATCACAGCGGTACTGCTCGAAGCGCTGGCCCAGCTGGATGTGATCCTGGCGAATGAAGGCTCGACAAGAACGGATTGGCGACAGCTAGTGTGCAGTAGTGCCCAGAGAAGCTGAAAGCCATAGTGGTTAAGCTCTTTCCGACGTACGAGCCAACTGCGTGGCCACCAACTCCATATGCGGATGACCACGAAAGCATCGGCGCGGCCGAAATCCTGATCTCGAATGAGGAACTCATGGAAATTGGGAGGAAGCTGCCAGCGAATAAGGCGCCCGGGGGCCGGACGGGATCCCGATCGTCGCGGTGAAAACTGCGATCAGGGAGACCCCCGACATGCTTCGGGTCGTCCTGCAGAAACTGCTGGAAGAAGGCCACTTTCCGGACAAATGGAAGAGGCAGAAGCTGGTGCTATTGCCAAAACAGAGGTGCTGATGATCAGCAACCGTAAAGTGCACGGAATGCAGTGATCCAAGTCGACGACGGCGACCTCCGGTCGAAGCCGATCAGCATCGCCTCGAACCGGCAGTTGAAGTACCTGGGCGTCATGATTGACGACCGGGGCTCAACTTCAACAACCACGTGTGGACTACGCATGCGAGAAGGCAACAAAGGCGATCAACGCGCTCGCGAGGATCCTCCCGAACAGCTACGGACCGCGCAGTAGTATTAGACGTCTTTAAGCCAACAGTCTAGGTGGAGGAGAGATCAGAGGAACCCGACACTAGGAGAGGCGTAAGCATCCAGCCCAAGCCCCAATAGAAAAAAATGTTAGTATATAAGCCCTAAAATTATAATAGAACGGGAGTCTTTTCTGCTTCCCGGGAGGGTCTTTTCTAAACCACGGAGACGTTAACACGTATCGGCTGTTCATTCATTAGAAACTTACAACTAGAGAAAGAAAGTGAGCGCCATCGACGCTCGTGCCACGCCCAAGTTAAAACGACATTAAATTAACGCCCCGCCACGGCGTTTCATATGGTGACAGCGGTGGAATAAGAATCCCGTATCGGTGAAGTAATTACCCGGTGGGTAAAGAAAGCGATACAGACAATTAAAGTAAAAGTAACCGTGGAAAATAAGTGTGAGTTCCAGAAGCAGCAACAGGAACGCTCGGGACATCCATAACCAGAGAGATCGAGGATCAACGGAAACAATGCTATTCATTGGACTCCTATGGTAAGTATAGCGGTAAGTACCTTTTCCTGTTGAACCAGTTATTTTTAATGAGTGATAGAATACTGCGAAGTTTTGTGCGATTAAGAGGCAAAGCGAATAACCAAGGTGGTAGTGTAAATAAACAAACATCAGAGACACCAGCAGTCCTAGAAAGCGAAAAGGTCGAACGGCAAATTCCCCGGTTGGCAATCGATTTATTGTCAACCCCCTTGTTAGAGGAAGAGTCGTGTCCGTCAGTTTGTAATTATTGGGAGAATTGGACTCAGAAGAGGGTAGTCAGCCTAGATCGGAATTAAAAATCAAAGAGTTTTCAGAAACGGCAACTGAAAATACTGTGGCAGATATTCATCGCTCACCAATATTCACTCCCCGTTCATCAGGGATCGTTCATTCCTCACCTCCGAGGTTCACCATGGGTCATTAGAACCAGAACCCCGAGAAACATTGTTGCTTTACTGACCTACATTTTTACCTTCGTCAGTTAGCACCCAAAACCAAAACATGGTCAGCCACTTGACGGCAGCCCCAGCGCTACGCATACACCACGGCGCTGATGCGCCGATGCGCCGATGGCCCACCGTGCCAGAACAACCACGCGGGTCAAATTACCGATGCCTCAGCGGTGCAGCGCTGGGAACATGCCAACAATGTTGCGCAACGGGCACAAGTGCGCTGATCATGCGGAAAAGTACTTTCGGCTAGCAAAGCCTCTCCAGCTGTCTCACTCCTACTAATTGTAAAATAGAGTTAAGAACTAATCCCGAAATTGTATATAAACGAACAAATCCAAAATACAACCAGACTGAATTCTGACTCCAACCTATCTGTGTCTTTCCTCTGACGCTGCTCTGGCTGACGACACCCCTTTGGGCTCGTCACACCCAGACACCAGCCGAATTGAAAGAAAAGGTTTTCAGTCGTCCACCCCTCGTCCAACATGTCAAACCAGCCTCTAGAAACAGCGAAGTTATAACAATACTGTTGCAATGATAACTATCATTGCAACTGACCAAGATTGGGAGAAAATGGCATTACGGATGATTCCGGAATTTTCCGGAGATCCCAAAGAGTTAGAAGCGTTTTTATATCAGGTGGATCGGCAAGCTGCTAGGATCCCAGCGGTCGGATAGACGCAATGTGTGGTAGATATCGTCTTGTCCAAGCTAAGGGGAAATGCAGCCCGTGCTCATAACCGTATCTTATCGGGAAGTTGGACTGACACAAAAGAGCGATTAAAAAAGGAATTTGAAGCGTGCTATCAATTTGAAACTGTCGAGTGTTTGAAACAGGGACCTACGGAGAGTTTCAAAAGCTACCGTAATCGAGTACTTCATCTGTTACGGTTAATAGAGGAACATGGCAGAGAATCACGTGAAATGTATCCAATGAGATTATTTAAAATGCATGCTACAACGCGATCGCCAACAGCAGCTACGCCAACAGCAGCTACGAAGAAGCGGACGACATCGTAGAATGAGGACCACCGGAAGAAAGCCCCGCAACCGTAAGGACGACGGCATCTCTGCCCCACGTGGAAGGAGAGTACAAAACCGGCCAGCCATAGGACCGCTAGAGGACGACCAAATAGGATAAGAGCGGTAGCGTGCTACACGACACGAGCGCGTGCTACACGACGAAACTGGGCCCCACCGCGACCAGTTACCCATCCTTACGATCGGTAACGCGTTTAATAGGTCGCGGTGGTCATTGAGGATAACGGTCAGCCGTTAGGTAACGGCCTGACCGAATATTCCTGGTGAAAAAGCCCAGGGTGAGTGCCGAGTACTCTACGTGACCAGTCTCAAATCGGCAGTCACGATAGACAGACGTGTTTTTCTTTTTCTCTCCAGTGCGAATAAAGGCAATCAATAGTGTAAATCAAAAGGGGCGTTTCTACTCATCGATCCCTACGATGGGGAAAGGTAGAGTAGCGAAGCCGAGGAAGGAGAGTACGAGCTTGGCTCAAGCCATAATAACCCCTGCTGGAATAACAGCACTGAAGGCGGGCAACAGCAACAGGTTCGCAATTTTAGCCGACGAAAACATCCAAGACGTGGCAATGTCAACCTGCCACGAGACCGACAAAAAAGCTAGAGATAAGCAACGAATTCCTCCCATCAGTGTGAGTAGTACCTCACTTAGTGCAGTGCACAAAGCCGTAATTGCCGCCGGCGTAGTCAATTACAGTACTAAAGTTACAAATAAAGGCATAATAGTGCATACAGTCACAGAAAGTGACTTCAGAAAAGTGACGAGGCATATGAGGGAAACGAACGTTAGTTTAAACTCATACCAGTTAGAAAGTGACAAAACAACCAAAATTGTACTACACGGGCTGCCGGACATGCCGGCAGAGGATTTAAAAGAGATCCTCAAAGAAAAAAGCCTGGAGCTAACTCAAATAAAAAAACTGAACATTAGAGTGAAACGTTACGATGAACAGGCAGTGTATTTGTTACACTTCATCAAAGGCTCTGTGAACCTTCAACACCTCCGGCAAATAAAGGCACTCCATCACTGCATTGTTCGCTGGGACTATTATTCCCAAGGCCAGGGGCCGATGCAATGCAAAAGATGCCAAAAGTTTGGCCACGGGGCAGCGAACTGCCACCAATTGGAAAAATGCAGACTGTGTGCGGGGAGTCATGGGACGAAAGTGTGCCCCCACACTTCCAAGGATTCCAAAACAGAGGGACCGTTTGTTCCAGAACACAGGTTGAAATGTGCAAACTGCAGCGGCAATCACAGTGCCGGGTCGATCCAGTGCCCGATGAGACCAAAGCCCTCCGCTAAGATAGATAAGCCACGTCCCGAACGATACGGCAGCTACTCGCTCAAAACAAGCGAATTCCCCTCACTACCACAGCCAAAGAGCACTGTTCCCCTCACCAACGTGTGAAATGAGACACACTCTCCAAAGCAGCCTCGGTCCTTACTAAGACTCGAGCACAGTGCTGACCTATTCGACCGTTCGGAATTAATTCCAATCGTCGTTGAGGTTATGGATAGGCTACAAAACTGCAAGACTAAACAGGACCAGATCATGACGATCTTTGACGTAGTAACCAAATATTGTGGACCTTCACCATGATCAATCCTGCGTTGAAAATAGCAAGCTGGAATGCGAATAGCATTACAAATAAGAAAACCGAACTCATTCTATTTCTGGAAAAACATAACATAGACATACTTGCAGCTAGCGAAACTTTCCTCAAAAGTAACATGAATTTCTCGATCCCAAATTATGTAACGCACAGACTAGACAGAAGTGTTGGCCAGAAAGGTGGAGTTGCCCTGTTCATCAAGGCAAATATCAAGCATACGTTAATGAAAAATTTCAAACTAAAAGTGATTGAGGCAATAGGAATAACAGTGCCGACTGACAAAGGTCCAGTTTCAATAGTATCAGCGTACCACCCAGCTGCAAACAAAGACATGAGTGCGTTCTCCGTCGACATGGGAAGGCTAACGAGATTAGGTAACAGTTACTTCGTGTGCGGGGATTTTAACGCAAGACACAGACTGTGGAACTGCGCTTCAAACAACGCGGCAGGAAATGTCCTCTTTGGAAAATTACAAAGCGGACTTTTTTCGATACATCACCCTGACACACCGACGTTCTATCCATCGGACCCTAATCGGGCTCCTTCCACCCTGGATTTGGTCATATCGAACAATCAGAATGACATCACGGATATTTGGTCAAAATCTGAGCTCTCATCGGACCATGTACCATTCCTGTTCGAGATACAAAATGCCCAACCTACTATAAATCCGAACAAATTTTATTTCAATTACAAAATGGCTAACTGGGACACCTATAGAAATAGCATTAACAAAAATATAGATCTATCGATCAACCACTTAAACGAAATAAACAACAAAGATGAGATTGACAAGATGATCTCCTCACTATCGGATAACATAAGCATGGCTCATGATGCCGCGGTTCCCAAAGCGACGCCGGGGAAATACAATATAAACATTCCGGAAGATATTAAAATGCTGATCAAATTAAGGGACAAATTCAGGAAAAAATGGCAGAGGAGCAGAAGAAACCGAGAGTACAAATCAACCCTCCTGAATCTTAATAATTGGATTAAACTCAATGTAAACGAAACAAGAAATAAGGTATGGACTAAGAATCTGGAACAAATTAATAACGATGACCATAGTAAAGATAAGATATGGAAATTGGTCAAAGTTTTAAAAAATAAGCATAGTTTCATGCCACCACTTACAGTTAATAACGTATCCCTAGTAAGTGCTGCTGAGAAATGCGAGGCTATTAGGGAGCAATTTATTAGAGCCCATTATATCACATTCGACTCGGTGATCCCTGCAGAGAGAGCAGTTAACAATGTCACCAGCAAGTTCTTTGACAAAAATCATTCCACAGTCACTAACCCTGAATTACTGTGCACTCCGAGTGAAATCAAACAAATCTTAAGAAAGTTAAAAAACAAAAAATCGACTGGCACAGATAGAATTAATAACACCATGCTAAAACGCCTGCCGAATAAAGCCATCATCAAACTAAACCAAATATTTAACGGTTGCCTTAAAATCGGATACTTCCCAGATAAGTGGAAAACCGCAAAAATAGTATCAATAAAAAAACAAGGGAAAGACCCGGCCTTGCCTGGCAGCTATCGACCGATCAGCCTCCTAAGTAACTTAGGCAAAATATTCGAAAAAGTTATAGCATCACGAATCAGAGCCTTCACGAATCAGAGCCTTCACGAACAGTAATAACATTATACCAGAAGAACAATTTGGGTTTCAATCACATATGTCTACAACCCACCAACTACAAAGACTGGTAGATAAATTAAGGAAAGAAAGATCTAAGAAACGATCAACCGGCCTAGTATTGCTAGATAATGAAAAAGCTTTCGACTCAATCTGGCACCAAGGACTAATCTACAAGCTAATAACTCGTAATATTCCAGCACCATTAATTTAAGTATTGAAGTCATTCCTGACCGATCGACAAAACATAGTACAAATTAACAATGTTCAGGCCGCACCCTACAACCCCGTCGCCGGAGTGCCGCAGGGAAGTGTACTATCCCCGCTGTTATTTAATATTTTTATATCAGATATCCCTCGCCTAAAAAACTGCGACCAGTACCTTTATGCCGATGATGTTGCCCCATCGGTTACTGCCAAACAACCCAGGAAGATTATCAGTTCACTAAATAGTGCTCTTAACCATGTCATAAAGTATTGCCGGAAATGGAAATTAAAAATTAACGAAGCTAAAACCGAGGCGATTACTTCACCAGAAGGTTATGCCCCAGGAATTTACCAGCGACAGGCATCACTGTCAACAAAACAGAGGTGCCGTGGTCCAGGACCGTAAAATACTTAGGTATGCACGTAGACAAAAACCTAACGTTTAAACATCACATAGAGGAATCTATCATCAAGGCGGAAAAGACCCTAAAATCACTTTACCCATTCATAAACCGCAAATCCAAACTCAACATAAGTAACAAATTGCTTCTATTCAAAACATGCTTTAGGCCCATTCTCACCTATGCTGCCCCAATTTGGCACAAATGTGCTTTGTGTCATTTAAAGAAGCTGCAAATCTTCCAGAACAAACTACTCAAAATCATAATAAACGTTCCACCCTGGTTTAGAACAACAGAATTGCACAAACAGACAAACATAGATTATCTAGACTCCCATTTGGTCAAAATTGCAGACAGTTTCTATAAAAAATGTCAGAATAGTCCTATTCGTATAATTAGGGAATTACATCCATCATCAAGCTCAGTGTAGAATGTTTTCAATCAAGCCTTTTTCGCTTGCTTCTAGTTGTAAGAATTTAGCCATGTAAGTTAAAGTATTGTTATTACTATTAGTATTAGTATTATTATTATTATTAGTTTTTTGTCGTGGGTTTTTTACGCGACTTTTTTTTTTGTACTCTACGTGACCTCGGCACCCACTGGGAGAGAGTACGCTAATCGATTACGATCGATAGCGGCTCCTTCTCTTTTGCTTTGTGCGCTAGAACAAGTAACACCTTTCACGATCAGTTTAGCTAGGAAATACGAACATTTTAACGCGACAGTGAATATAAAGTGCAAGATACGACGGTTTTTGTTACCGTGCAGAACAGTAATAAATTGCTTTCGTGCAATTCCATTGATGACCCCAACGTGATATTAAGTCACGTGCGTAAGTGTGCTACCGTGCGCGTAAGTGTCCGTGTGCTTCCGTGCGCTAAAGCGTAAGTACTCCCCTGCGCGAACACGAACACGATGCCGATCACCAATTCACCAGCTGGTGACCAGAAGTCGACCGGGAGTGAAAAAGTGCCGAGGAGCGCGGAGGTACCTCGTGCTACCAACGAGGGCGGTCGTCAAGGCACGAGCCAGGAGCTCGGAAGGCCATCCGCCGCCAACGAAGGGGCGCGGCAGCTGCACGCGCTTGAGGAGGCCATGCGGACCCTAGCGCTAGAGGCCAAGGCCGGCAAGCTCGAAGAAGAGATGGTGCCGATCAAGGCGGAGCAGGTGGCGGGAAAGGTGGAGGAGGCACCCTCTACCATGGAAGACGGCTTCTTGGTGAGCATCGTGTTGTCCAAGCTGGACGAAGATAGCTTGGCACGAGTCACCCGCACAGTCGACTGTCGACAGGCAAGCTATAAACACCTATCAAAGGACTGTGTGAGTACAAGCCAGGAGCCGGGCTAAAATGGCACCAAAAAGAAAAAAAGAAATTCTAGGGAAAATAGCACCAAAACGGCAGAGAGCCACAACGTTGCAAGTAAAAAACCAACCTACATCAAACGTTAAATCGAATACTATCGCGTCTCCCAACCATTACGCACTACTTGCCGACTCGTCATGTAACGATGCCGGAGACAATGTGCCATCAAGTACAAACCCAATAAAAAATACAAAAGGCAAATGCCAATAACGGTACAGTGCAATTCAATGGCAATAGTGCACATAACTATAATCAACGCAGGTGTAGTAAACTACACCTTAAACCACGCCAGAGCGGGTATCGTTATAAGAGCAGGGGACGTTCAAGGTCACAAGCTGATTCTAAACCAATTAAAAAAAAACGAACACACACTATCATACCTTTCAACTGGAAGAAAAGAAAACGGCTAAATACGTTCTCACCGGACTGTCTGAGCATCCAATTGAAGAAGTATCCGAAATGCTGCACGCACAGAACGTGAAACCGTGCAAGATAGTGAAACTCAACATCAAAAAAAAATATATAAAGAGCAAGCAGTCTACCTTTTACACTTTCTGAAAGGGGAGACGACCATTAATTTCCTAAGACAAATAACGGGGCTTGCAAACGAGAGGGTTTACTGGAACCACTACGTCAATAAAAACGGCATTATGCAATGCAAAAGATGCCAAATGTATGGCCATGGAGCAGAAAACTGCAATCGTGAAGCCAAATGCATCAAATGCATTATAGAGTCTTATACACCTCTGCAATCCGTCCTATCATAACCTATGCAACCCCTATATGGTCAAATTGTGCAAACACACATTTAAACAAATTACAGATAATGCAGAACAAAATTCTTAAAATGATACTTAACCTGCCAAGGAGGTCCTTGGCACAGTACTGTAAGTACCCACTCAAGATGCGGTATTGAACGGATAAGGACTCATTTGAATAAAATTCGATTGAGGTACACTGACAACTGCCTCTTACACCCCCACGCCCTCGTGAAAGGTCTTAGGTCTTAGCCAATAGATTAGCATTAATTGTACAGTTAGTGATAAGTTTAGAGATAAGTTGAGGATAAGGTAAAACGAACTTCATGTACTACCGCAGGTTTTTTAATTTATCTTTCCTGTGAAACACTTTTCCAAACACCCCAAGGGCAACCCAACAAGCTAGGCAGCTAGTACCTCGCATAGAAATTATGATCAAAGCCAGCGTGGAAAAATTAAGAAATTGAACTCGCTTTAAAACATACGTTTTGTTATGTTGTCCACAATGTAATGTATACTATTTCCGAATAAATTCTACTACTACTACTACTACTACGAGTCACCCGCAAGGCCAATCAGCAGCTAATACCTACGTGGAAGGAGCTGCGAGATGAGCTCGACTCCATGGCAAACCGGCTGTACTATGAGCCGAAGAGCCAGAAGGATCCGGCCTCCCGTGGCCCCTAGCCTCTAAGGCTCACACATGGGCCACCCAACTCATCACGATGTTATGCTTTGTGTGCATCCGTTATGTTGTATCATAACACCGAGAGCATTCTTCCCTCTACCATTCCTTCCCCCAAACCTGTCCAGCCAAAATGTAATTTACATTAAGCAGGATTAAGCAGTCTGCTAGAGACCCTCATCGGATTGTTCACCCTTTGTTCCTAATAAAGAAACGAACTTAAGTTGAACATCTACCGTACCCACACTTTCGTTAACCGGCGCCCAAATAGGGACTCCCTCGAAGACAGTTCAAGAAAAACTAGTGCAACACAAGTAAAGAAAAAAACTGCACCATTTTCAACTGCATCGTCATCGACCCGATATTCCTCGGGAGAAGCAGTCTAGGACTCTTAGTAGGACTACAACCCAAACGGAACTTTCCGAAGTAGCGACACGGCGACTGGAGAGAGGATCCCGAAACATAAGGACAATGTGGTACCTGTTCCTGTGAGTCTTAAGTATAATTTAAGAAATTTTTATAAAACGTGTTATCTAAGTGAAAAGTGACACAAATAGAAAGTGTTAAGGACGAACAGAAAATACTAGGAAAGTGACTCAGTGAAAAGTGTTGAAGTATCCCATTTTTTTGCAATTTAAATTCACAAACATTAATTTTTTTTCCTCTTACGAAAACAACATGTTTAAAAAAAAACTACATATTTCACCTAAGTTAAATAACATGAATCGTCAAGAGTTTATCGAAGTTGGTAAAGTGCCTGATTATGTGAAAGAGTTGCCAATTTTTGAAGGTCATGCACCCAGTCTGAGTAGATGGATTTTAGAAGTGGAAGGCGTTTTAAAGCTGTACGAACGTCTTCCAAAACCATCACTCGAGTATTCGATATTGGAAGGCACCATAAGACGGAAAATTAGAGGCGAGGCAGCCGATGTGCTTAACTCGAACTGTGTGTCTGGCGATTGGAACACCACCAAGAGAACTCTTCTCCTTTATTATAAGGATAAAAGAGATCTCAAAACCCTTGATTATGAACTAACCATAATCAAGAAGAAGCCACCCGAGTCACTTATTTAGCTGTTATTTTAGCAGAGTAAACGACTTGCAAACAGCTATCGTGACACAAATTCATGTCGATCCCAAATATGCCGCCAACTGTGTAGTGCATATAAATTATTTTAGGGAAAAAGCTTTAGACAGTTTTATTCGTGGTCTGGATAAACCACTCAACTTTTTGTTGAAAACAAAATGTACAAGAACAATAATGTACAAGTAAAAATCAATAACGATCTTACACTTCAGCTAAGACACTAGGAAGAGTTAAGGAAGCGCTAAAACTTTCACGAGATACCTCGGTAGATCTTTATTCGATCAACATTCTCTTGAACCTTAAATATTTTTCGGAAAAGTTAGGACTGGTTACTGATAGTATAACTTAATTAGGAGTGACGAATTCACGCATGTTAAATAGGAAAGAAGTAGATTTACTAATGAGCGATTTAAGAAAACAAGACCTCTCAATACATACAGTTACAGAAGCATTGTCGTACACAAGGACAAAAATTGCAACCAACAATGATGAAATACTGTTCATAATAAGTTGTCCTAGGCTTACAAACGATTATTATAAGAAAATCGAACTTTATGCTGTAACAAAGTGTGTGTCGCGAAAGGACACGTAAAATCTGCGATCCTCTTTCAACCGCGGAAAACTCAAGCTAGAGTGCGCCGTTAGCAACTGGGCACAACTGGACAACAGTATCCGGACACGGAACATAGAAACTAAACCAGGACTCTACACAATCACTAACCGTAGCGGCATCAATGATAAGTATCTCTTCTAAACGATTTCAATAATGGTATCTTCGATTTCAATCACGCATACAGAATCATCGCTGTCGTGCAACGACGGAGATCGATGTGGTTCTGATGAAATGCTGGCTGATCGCCGTGATAAATGAAGTGGTTGTTGATCGCAAACGATTGTGCTTCGCTCATTGAAGCTAGTCGGTTCTTCCTCATCGTCGTTGTCGTCTTGGGCGCCCTCTTCAGAATGCGTCAACGATCCCGCCAGTCCGGTATCGTTGGTCGAACGATCC
>NC_064874.1:56475796-56548296 GCF_943734745.1 Anopheles darlingi
TCGCTAAAAGAGAACGATACCGCTATCCCCACGGACATCAGGACGGACCAAAAAATTTCTCAGAACATTCAGAAGGAATTTAACGTTAGTGTTAGCAGATCGACAATAGCTAAAGAGATAGGGGAATTTAAATATTCCCTGAAAAGAATTTATTTATATCCAGAGCGACGAAATGCTGGAAATTCGAAAGAGCAGCGAAAAGAATACGCCATTCGCTTCTCAGCGATGACGGGAATTATCCCTGAAGCTGGTAGATCCAGCATTGGAACCAGGGCGGTCAAGGTAGTGCCTCAAATAAGAACACGCAACATATCAGTTGTATGTGCAATGAATCAATCAGGCATACTCCATTACTCAACAAGGAAAAGGGCAATTGATAGACATTTTTTTAGTAATTTCTTACAGGAGCTAAAAGATACCCTTAGGCAGCAGAATATCCGACGATCGGTAATCATCATGGATAATGTAGCTTTCCACATTACATGACGAATGGCAGCGATAGAGTCAGCGAAAGACTTAATTAGCGGGACTGACTGTGAAAACTATGTGCGACATATGTGGAGCTACATTCCTCGTTGCCTGCGAGAGGAAATTATTAATGATTAATGATTTAGGTTTAGCTTGTTTAGGTTTAGTTCATTAGGATTAGTTTGTAATAAAGCATTTCTCTTATGTTTTGTTCCAATGAATTGTAGAACTTGCATAATAAACTGGGTTATTAAAATGGATGGTAAACAATAGTTTAAATTAATGGGAATACTAATGACGGGAATATTAGAGGCTGGACATGATATGCCGTATGTTGTAAACAGCGCGTGAATAGGAGCGAGAGAAGCGTTAGGCGTTACGCCCTAAGCGTTATCTCCGTTAGAGAGAGAAGAGAGGAAAAATTAGGAGAGGTTATCTCCGTTAGAGAGAGAAGAGAGGAAAAATTAGGAGAGGTTATCTCCGTTAGAGAAAAAAGAGAGGAAAAAGGGATAAAAGGGCGCGCCCGAAAGGCTGAAGGTTCTTTATCTTGTAAAATTGTATTGAAAAGGAACACTAAATTTGTGGTTCGGGTTACCGACACTTTACCGACAAATTGTGTCCAAATTCTTAAAATTCCGTTGCGGATAACAATTCGCAACACCGTAATAAAAAGAGAGCTTCCTCTTAGACCACTTTTTAATTGAGACCCTTTTCCAACCGCTCGCATGACTTCCGGTCCAACTGCCTCGATTTTGTCCGAAAAAGTTTTACTTCATAGAAAACTATCTTATTTGTATATTATTTGTATTTGAAAGATTTCGGTTTAATCGTATCAACAGGAAAGCAGGAGGTTTACTGTGGATCATAGCGCTAATGGTGTTAGCACTGATGCTCCTGAGGCTGCACGAGAAGTATACCCGGTACCGTACTGCGTTGGTGATTAAAGCAGCAAGGACGGTTGCAGCAGGCCTTAGCACCGTATAAGCATACCCAAGAGGACTGATGGAACCAGCAACAGCGTAAATGGAAGAAGCCGTGAAAGCTAAATGGGCAAGTCTTGCGGAAAAACTAATCTTAATTAATAAGAAACCGAACACTAGGACAAACCAAATTAAACTAAAAGAAGAGCTTACACAAATTAATGAATTTTATACACACACTCTGGTCCTAATAAAGCAACTAGACGAAGCGTTACAGCCTAAATATCTCGCGTTAATAAGGACAGCAGTTGGCAAAATCAAAACAGCCATTAATCACAGGTTAGAGGCTAGGCAAAGACTATCTTTTAAAACAGTAGCTTGGCTAGTAACGGTTCTGGTAAAACGCTCAAAAATGGCAACGGCACTTGAGCTAGTTAAAACAATCGCCGAATATGACGGGAATAGCGCAAAGCTTAATCGCACGGTGGCAGCACTTAGGGCTGCCAAAACAATCATTACAGACGCTAGTGGGTCGCTAAACCGCCACCCACGCTTGCGCAAATGGTAGCAGACGAAAGTGTACCGGGATCCAGCGAATGGAAATGCAAAATGTCCAGAAGGGAGAGGGCGCAAGCGCGATCCCGCAGACAGGAAAGCCAGCAGCAGCAAAAAGATGTAGCGAAAACGACGCGCAGACGAGCGCGGAAGGAAACCATCAGGGTGGTACCGGCTGAAGGCACGAAATGTGAGGGGATTGCTGCGACTATCGGCGTTTGCGGAAGAATATAGATGTTATGGCGTTGTCTAATAGAGCGTAAGTATACTGCAAGCAAGTGGTCAATTGCAATAGGCGTAATCTCATCTGTTTTTGTTCCCTTTATAGATTTATAAATAATTTTCGCATCAGCAAAATTATGTTTGCTGATATCGAAAATAAAATTGGGCATCGGCTGGAGTCCAAAGACTAGCCGTGGCCTATCTGTCCGGCACAAGCTAGCGACAACTTTAAAATTTTTGGCGCAAGGATCGTACCAGCTTGGTGTTGGCTTCACCATTCCGATCGCTCAGCCGACTTTTTCGATAATTTTTGAGCGCACTCTAGAAGTACTGGAGGATGTGTGTGAAACGATTCGTCAGCATGGAAATGTCGGAAGAAGATAAAACTGCTGCTAGACGACATTTCTACGATGCTACTGATATTCCGGGCGTGGTAATGTGCGTGAATGGCACGCATGTTCGAATAATTCCTCCACACGAAAACAAAGAGCAGTATTACAACCGGAAAGGAAATTACAGCCTAAACGTCGTGCTTATTATTATTCTTATTATTTTAGATTGGTATATGATTTAATATTTTTCAAATATTTTTTTAGCTTTGTGATCATCGAAACTTGATTCGATACGTTGATACTAGGTTTCGTGGATCTAACCACGATTCTTACATATTCAACGTTAGCCCTGTTTCTGACTACCTTGAACGTAAATGGATGAGTGGCGACCAAACATTCAAAATTTTAGGTTTGTATCAATTCCTTTACTGTTTATCAAAATTATATAATATCCAAATTCAATAATTAGTTAACCAGAAGCGATCGCAAACATTGGCGCGCGCATAGCCAAAACATTGGCGCGCGCGTAGCCAAAACATTGGCACGCGTTTAGCCAAAAGGGGGAACATGGATTTTTTTTATATAAAAGAGATAAGAAAGTGGAATGAAGGTGGGATTCTGATACTGGAGTTGAACGGTGTAACTTCTTTCGGTCCTCGCTGGTGATAACCTTCCAGGTTCACCACAGCTTGGATACCGAGCATAAGAAAGAAAGGTTATCCGTCCACCAAATCGGGAGAAAATATCACAATATCGTAGACGGCGTGACAAACAACGAAGTTCATCGTTCCTTTCTATACGGTGCTTAAAGAAGATTAAGACCCTCAAAGAAAGCCTAATCGATTTTGAGGAAGGTAGAGATGAATTGAGAGCATATGCGCAACAAAACATTCAAGAATTGCAACAGGAAAATATACGCTACTATAATTTGCGTAGGAAGCCGTGTGGTAAATATAAGCTATGGGATCAAATTTTTAATCAAGTTTCACGTAATACGGAAACTTCACCAAAACTTGGCGAGTATAATCGGATGGATTTCTTACTGCAACATGCAGCACACTTAAATTTAGGTGAACAAACGCTTACACTAACAACACCACATCAGGTTAATAAACGGTGTACAATTCCGTTTAACATTTCAGAGCACCTAACGTGCACCATCCTCGGACTCGCACCGAGATAATTCGGTACATTAGCACCAATAGAAACGAACCCTGTGTGGTATGCCAGGGAGAAATAAGCCGTATGGTGTTCGTCGCCAACTCCTTAGCAATTCCTTATCAGGGAACTGTCCCCATAAGGATCGTCAACACGACAAACAGACAAGTGCAACTGAAAAGTGTTAAACCAGAAGTTCGACCAGTGCCAGAATTCCACTGTATTTCCTTGGTACAGTACAGAGACAATAAGGACAAAGACACCCTCAAAACCACAAACACATATAATCCATCCTGAACAGCAAAGCCAAACACTCATCCAGTTTATAGTAAACCATACCGATTACCGAAAACTCAAAAACCGGAAGTCGACAAGCAAATTGATAAAATGCTGTCCAACGGAATCATTGAACTCTCCAAGTCAGAGTGGAACAATCCAATCCTACCCGTACTCAAAAAAATCAGTAAACGGGGAGAAGAAATGGCGCCTGGTAATTGATTACCGTAAGGTGAACAATGTGTAGGTAAAAGGAATTTTGATTAGCACAAATCGCGGTGTGTCGCCAAAAATTTGAGTGGCGGGTATATAAATGCCGAGGAAATAGGTTGGCACAACAGTGGAAGTGTTTTCGGGGTGCTAAAGAGCGAAAAATGTTATTTAAAGCTGGCAGTCGCGGCTAGACGCCAACGGTCTTTTCGTTTTCGCGCGACGCTGATAACAGTGTAGTGGTGAGTGCGCGTGGAGTGCTTATCGCTATCACTACGAGCACCGTATCAGAGTGCCCAGTGAGCAAACAGAGTGAGTGAACATCATGAGTGGGGCGGGCAAAAAGAACCCGGCGGTGCCTCAAATGTTCTCGAGGACTAAAATGGTGACGCGACCACCACCGGAAAAGCCACAGCAAGCGGAAAATGTAGATGAACTGCTGAAAGCGACGTTTGAATCGGCGGACCGTGTAGTCGCGCTGGTCAAAGACAGGAAAACTGGCGCCGGTGCGCAGTTGAGGGAACGAGTGTCCGCCGACTCACCAAGGAGGAAATAAACGCCAAAGGACCGCGGGACTGGTACCTACCCATCTTCCCGGTGGTCAACCCAAACAAGCCTGGGAAAGTACGTATGGTATTCGACGCAGCAGCTGAAGTCAATGGAGGACGAATAGAGAAAAGATGGGGGGCATTGTTTATGTGCCTTACCGCGAGAGCCATTCACGTCGAACTCGTCCACACTCTGAACACGACATCCTGCAAAAAAAAAAAACTGGATCGAGTGTTCACCCAGTGGGTCAAAGTCCACGAACGGGGCCGAAATGAATCAGCAGCAACAGCAACCGTTGGCCTGGACTCAGCTCAGTTCACAGAGGTAGTGAGAACAAAAGCTCCCAAAAAAGGATAAGGTACATGGAGAAGAAAGCGTAAAAAGATAAAGAACAGGAACTACAACAAAAACTGAAATGTCCGGCAGACAGAGTCAGAATAGTCGTGGCACATGCAAGGAAATTTCGCGTTGCGAAAGACGCCGTTTTCCATAAAATGCACACCAATCATACCACGCATATTCGCGTCGTGAAAAATTCGACAGGGATGCCATCTTATGAAAAAGGTTTACGAGTGTATGTGGAGAGAAAAATACGTGTTAATAAAATTAGATGTTAAATAAGAATTAATATGGTACCAACATCGGCTGCATTCAACACCGATCATTCCGACTTTCCTGTCTCCAAACGCAAGCGACAGCATGCTGATATTCTTCAATCAGATGCTTTGATCAGAGATCAGAGTTTTGTTGCTTAAATTATTTATGTTTTGTGATTAAAGTAATGTTTCGTTTGCATATCATCCTCCAATGGCATCCACCAATCAAACAACAGTGAGTTTTGAGCATCCAGAACCGAAATCTGAAGTAAGTTTAGCGAGGCGTTTCGCGAATGTGGGGGAAATGCATGCCAAAAACTTTATATCGTTTTGCAGGCAAATATGCAACAGAAGAACGGTTATCAACGGTAGGCAAAGTCGTTGTATTTTGCTATGCTTTGTACCAACTATAATTTTGCACAGTTTGCACATTTCCCTCTTTATAACATTTCGAGCATGGGTACATGTTTTCAAGCTTTATGTAGCTAGTACTTGTGGCATGGCTTGCTTGGCTGGTACGATTATTAATAATCTATTTCGTGTCATTTAATTACAAAACCATAGTTTTGTTGCACGCACGAATTGGCACATGATTTTACACGTAATGTGTTGCGAGTGATTGGGGTATCAAAATCTGTTGTGTTATATGCTAAGTCGATGCATAACATAAACATAAACTAATTAATGATCATTGTATATAAATCTTAGGCACTATTAATGACCAAAGATGTTGCACTGCAGTTTAATAACCACGTAGAGGAGCATGAATGCTTATTGAACAGGCGGTCATCCGGATATAAAAGCCAGGTAGTGCAACACGATGCGTGGCGTAAACTGGGTAGCGAGTTTCACGCCAGCCCCGCACAGATGACAGCCAAATGGAGGTCACTGCAAGGCTCTTTCCGGAACCAACACAAGAAGCACCAAGAGAGCATGGTGACAGGATCTGGTATGTTTTATATTTACATACGTTAGGAAAGGGCCACGAGGGTAGCCAGTTAACGGGCGAGCGAGCGAACAACGTCTGTCTAGGAGAGTGATGTGGCAGAGATGTATCATCAAGTGAAGATTAGGCCAAAGGACCAATAAGCTCAAATGTTTCTATATCGACACGATTTATCAGGCACACCTGTAAGGTACATAATGGATGTGGCTACCTTTGGATCCACGAGTTCCCCGTGTTCTGCGCAGTATGTGAAAAATCTTAACGCGAGTGAGTTTAACGATGAATTTCCTGAAGCAGTTGATGCGATAATTCGAAAACATTATGTGGATGATTACATGGATTCGGCATTCACCGTCGATGAAGCTATCTAACGAGCGAAAGAAGTCGCGTTCATACAATCAAAGGCAGGATTCATACTTCGAAAGTGGGTATCCAATAGCTCAGAGTTTAAGAAACACTTCGGCGAATCATTAGAAGGAGAAATGGTAACTATGCCTTGCGATAAAATAGAGCAGTGCAAAGGGTATTAGGAATGTCATGGAACACAGGAAATAATATGCTCCAATACACGACTGAGCTCAGACAGGATCTACAGCCTTACATGACAAAGGAAAACATACCAAGCAAAAGAATAGTGTTGAGTATTGTTATGAGTTTCTTCGACCCTCTTGGGCTATGGTCTCTGTTTACAATCTTCGGAAAAATGATCATTCAGGACTTATGGAGACAAGGCTGTGATTGGGACGAGCTCATTGATGACAACTCAGTCAAAAATGGCACAAGTGGATTGATCTACTACCACGCGTGTCAAATATGCAAATACCTCCATGTTACTTTTATGAAATAACGCCGTCAGAGTACGAGAAATTAGAATTACAAATCTTTGCTGATGCCAGCGAAGAAGCATATGGATGCGTGGCATACTTCAGGATCGTCACAAATGAACAGGCGAGAGTAGCTTTGGTATCGGCAAAGGCAAAGGTTGCTCCGATACAATATATGTCGATCCCCAGAATAGAACTACTAGCGGCAGTGTTGGCGGCCAGAATGTCCGATACGATCAAGGCAAATCACTCCGTGAAGGTAACACACGTCTGGTCATCCACATCGACTCTGCGACAGCATTGTCGTGGATACGTTCAGACCATCGAAAATACAAACAATTGGTGGCGTACAGGATCTGGGAAATATTAAGTCTAACAAACCCTTCCGAATTTCGGTGGGTACCCTCGAAAGACAACATTGCGGACGTATTAACCAAATGGGGCAAGGAGGGCCCACCATTAGAGCCAGACGGACGTTGGATACACGGTCCAGAATGCTTGCATCGCCCAGAAAGAGAGTGGCCTCTAATTGGAATTGAGAGCTAATTTTTTATTCCATGAAATCGAGTTTTCCAAAAACCTAGTAGATGTGTCCCGTTTGTCGCGGTGGAACGTATTAGTAAGAAGCATTGCCTGCGTTTGCCGGTTCATATCAAATTGCCGACGACTGATAAGAAAATTGCCAATTGAAATAGTTCAATCTACATCGAAACTACGGCAGATGATAAAGATTACGAGATTAGCAACCAAAACACCGTTGAAAACCGACGAATATCGACAAGCCGAAAATTATTTATGGAAGCTGGCGCAACAACAGACGTTTCCAAATGAAGTGAAGACACTAAGAAAGAACCTAGAGTTACCGCAAGAAAAACGGCACCATATTGAAAGAACAAGCTCTATATACAAACTGAGTCCCTTCTTCGACGATATCGGAGTGATCCGAATGGAAGGTCGTTCAGCCTATGCGGACTTCATCGCTTTCAAACAACGATTCCCAATTATACTACCAAAACAGCACGATGTCACGATCAAGCTTATTTTGCACTAGCATCAGAAATTTGATCATGCGAATCGTCAAACTGTGGTGAACGAACTTAGGCAACGATTCTACATTCAAAAGACTCGGGCAGCTGTTATGAAGGCGATAAAGGAGTGCTCGTGCGGCAAGGTAAAGAAGTGTCAACCCACGGCTCCTAGGATGGCTCCCCTACCGACGTAGCGTCTTATCCCTCAACATCGACCATTCAGCTACGTAGGAATGGACTATTTTAGACCTGTAACGGTGACAATTGGACGTCGTTCAGAAAAGAGATGGATCAGCTTGTTTACGTGTTTAAAAACTGGGGCAATCCAGAAGAAGTACATCAAATTGACCTGGAGTGTGCGGACACATAGCAGGCTAACGGACGAAATTCTTATCACCGTGATTGCTGAAGCTGAGGATATGGTGTACTCTCGTCCGCTCACCTACGTTCCGCAGGAGTCAGCTGAAGATGAAGCGTTAATACCAAACCATTTCTTACGAGGTCTACCATCTGACGAGAAGGAAGAGTTTCGCAAACCATTGAATCCAACAGAGGCCTTGCAGTACCGGTATAAGCGAATCAGCAGCTGGCCGATATGCTGTGGCAACGATGACTGAAGGAGTATATACCAAACATCAACCATCGCACAAAGTGGTATGACGAACGCGAGTCAATACAAGAGGGAGGTTTGGTAAATGTAGCCGACGGGGCTAATCGTAGAACATGGGTTCGCGGAAGAATTGATAAAGTTATCAAGGGTGCAGATGGAAGAATAAGGCAAGCGCTAGTAAGAACCTCGAAAGGTTTAGTTAGACGAGCGATTGCTAAGCTGGCAGTAACGGAAGTGTAAGGGTAAATCTAGCCATATCTTTGGGCTGTGGTTAGAGTTACAACAGGGGCAATGTTAGCACAGTACACTAGGCAGTTGCAAATTCATTAGGCAGGCCAAAGTGACAGTCAACATTCGGCAGCTGTCAAAACTGACAGCAAGAAAGAAAGGCGAAAAGCCGGCTCTTTGTTTTTCGACAAGCAGCAGAGACGATAAGAGATGTGGAAAGGAAAACTGTGAAAATTTTGAGCCGCTACCAACCGAAACAACGGACACAAAGGTGTATAAATATAGGAAGGTAAAGAGTGGACTGCAAGAAACATAGTTATTTTGAGAATTTTAAGGTTTTATATCGCAACACTGTTTGTGGATTACTTTTCCGAGAGAGACAGGCAAGTTCATCATTATGAGCCATGTGTTTAGAATTTTCAAATCAGCTTAGCGTTGAGTGACCAATCTGTAATAGTAAACGTCGGGGACGGGGAGCGCTTGTAGTAGTAGGAGTGGTAGCGAAAGAGATAGAAGGAAAAAATAAAGAACGGCAGTTTGGTACAGTTCACAAAAGGGTGTACACGCATTATTTCTATCACCATGAAAGGATCCCAACAAAACAACATTTAAAAATAAAATAAAAAACGCGCTCGATGTGAAAACAGCTTAATGTTGATATCGTTGGACCGCTACCAGTATGTAATGTGAAATTGTTTTGTTGGTTCCTTTAAATTGTGAAATTGTATCGAGAAAGTATAATAAAACAGAGTAGGGACAAAGCTCCCACAAGTACATTAAAGCCGATTTGTCACAAAATAAGTGACGCCAGCGATCGTAAATAGAGGACGCTGTCGGCGGATGAAGGTGATGCTCGGTCCGGGCTGTGTTCGGGTGAACTAAGCACACCTGGATCGAGTGTTCACCCAGTGGGTCAATGTCCATGAACGGGGCAACGGCCGCACGATCATCCGCCGGCAGTAGGACTAGCAGTAGAGAAGAAACGCGCGAACGCGACACTAGTTATTACCTTTCGGAGATTTGTGCGCGATTAGGGCGATTCTACATTGGTCAAAAACTTTTGATGCCAAGTCAAAACAAAAGAGCTACATTTTTCCACAAAAATGGAAAAAACTTTTGACAAATGGCCAAAAGGGTGACGCCCGCGATCTGCTACAGAGGGCGCTGCCGGTTTGGAGCGATCGGCTACAGAGGGCGCTGCCATCTACGAGACGACTACACTAAAGTGCAGCATTATGTGTCTATCAATCAGCATAAAGCATTTTTTTTTTTTTAAAAAGCTGTAGGCGAATGTGTTTAAAGTTATGTTTTTTTGTTTCACTGTATCAAAACTGAGCGCCAAAGTAGCTCTTTTGATTTGGCGTAGAAAGGCGTCCTACATACACCATTTTTTTTTATGTATGGACCTTTTGACGCCAAGTCAAATTTTGACTTGGCATCAAAAGTTTTTGACTAATGTAGAATCGCCCTTATATTTTTAATATATATAAGCAACGTACCGCTTATTAACAAATAACAACAAAAAGTGAGGTAGGACATTCCATCCCCATATCCCGGACTAGCCCGGACTAGTTGTGTTTGGTTTCAGCAATAACTCCAGATTTGCAATAACCCTTCCAGGATCCAGGGGGACACTGGTCCAACGCACGCCGCCTTCTTGTCACCCCGCGGACGCTTCTGCTACTCCTCTCTCCTCGTGTGGTTGCTCGTTATAGTGCGGAATGGAAAAAAGATCAAAGCCCATTATTCGGGAGCCGTAAGTATCTTTCGTTAATTCGTTTATTTAAGTTAAGTTTCGATAACAGTGTTTAGTACAGTTGCACTAAACAGTAGTGCAGTTCGTTGGATAACCTTGGTTCGTTTAGTGCAGTTGCTCGAGTGTTTAGTGTGACGATTAAATGATCGCTCAGACAAAAGAGGAACTCGTCGAGAGGTCCGGTTCGGTTGGCGTGATCAAACAAGATAAGCGCACCCAGAAGCCAAAGCGCAACACGAACACCGCGGACCAGAGCAGCATGGCGCCCCGAACCTCCAAAAAGGCTCCACCCTGTTCACGGGAAATGGTGGCAATCGCCATGTCACCACCTCGACACATCATGCGACACCAATTATGCTATCGCAGACATCAGCGGCAACGTACATGCAGACGCCGCCGGTATCGCAGGCGTACCCGACGATCACGGGTCCGTCCGTAATGTACCAGCGTTCGTACGTAGAAAATCCCGCGGCACACGCGACTTACCAACATGAGTGACCCCAAACCCTGCTGAACCAAAGCAAAATATCAGCGACGCAAGGGGTCTCCAAAGATCTGCCACCATTTTCGGGACTGGCTGAGGAGTGGCCGATTTTCATCGCGAGTTTCGAAAACTCCACCGCGATATGCGGGTACAGCGCGGAGAAAAACTTACTCCGGCTACAGAAGGCGCTGAAGGGAAAGGCTCTAGAGGCGGTGAGGAATCGCCTACTTCATCCCTCTAACCTAGAGTGCTCCTGAAAGTGTACACCCTATCGCAACTGGACCTACCCCCGCAGTCGGTGTCATCGGTTGAGTTGGCCAAACGATATAAGCACTTACAAGGCCGTACGATCGCCTCCCACGAGAATGTTCGACCGAAACTGTTGATCGGGATGGACAACTTCCACCTGGGATACTGTTCAACGAAACGATGACAAAAGTGAAGTATGCAATAAGCAAGGCCAAGTACGTGGCAATAACCACCGATGGGTGGACTGATTTAAATAATAGCAGTTTCTGTGCTGTAACCGGCCATTACATAAATGATGAAGGCCTTTTGAACACGTATTTGCTCAAATGTTCCGGGTTTCCCGTTAACCACACGGTAGTAAACATTGCTGAATGGCTGGAAAATGTATGCTTAGAATATGGTATATCTTCAAAAGTTGTTACAATTGTAACTGACAATGCGGCAAACATGAAAGCAGCGGTTCATAACATGCGCATTAATCACTTTCCCTGTTTTGCACACACATTAAATCTGATTGTTCAAAACGGCTTGAAAACTTCCATTAAAAAAACAATAGACGAAGTGAAACATATAGTGCAACATTTAAAAAAAAAGTGCAACTGCCACAACAAAGCTTTTTGAAATGCAACAAAACTTAAAATTTCCCAAATTAAAATTAAAGCAGGATGTAGCCACTCGGTGGAACTCCACACATGAAATGTTTGATAGATTTTTGAAGAATAAGGTTCCTCTGTTATCTTGTATAGGTGTCTTAAATATAAAATCAAATTTGCTTGAACGGGATTGGTTGATAATAGAGCAAGTGCTAGACATTTTAAAATTACTCAAATTAGCGACCGAAGAGGTGTCTTCAGAAAAAACGACAACGTTGTCGAAAATGGGGGTTTTGATTAGAATTTTGCTAGACTCTATGTTAAAACAAGAACATAACGAATTCGAGTTTGAAATTAAGCAGCTTATAAAATCAATAATCAAAGGAATACACGAAAAATGTTCTCTTTACATTAATAGCATGCAGGTGCAAAAATCAATTTTCAAAAATTCTTCAATTTTTGGCTGCAGCGATGCCTGAAGGGTGCCGCGAAGGAAGCCGTGAGGGGCCGCCTGCTCCTCCCAGCATCGGTGCCAAGCGTTATCAAGGCGCTAAAGAGGCGGTTCGGTCGTCCCGAATTATTGCTGGACTATATGATTGATCGCGTGAGAAAAACACCGTCTCCCCGAGCCGACGACCTCGAAAGCATTATCGAGTTCGGCGAAGTGGTTCAATCGCTCTGTGAGCATGTACGATCGGCGGACATGGCAGAGCACATGACAAATCCGATGCTCATCCGCGAACTCATCGAGAGGCTACCCAGCGAGTACAAAATGCAATGGGCCCGGCAAGTTAGGGGAAAATCAGCCGGTAATCTGCAGACGTTCGCCGAATTCCAATGGAGGAAATTACCGAAGATGCGATATCGGTAATGTGCTCCAGCAAATCGGGAAGGAAGCAACACGAGAGCGCGAGGGGCGATCGACGGAGCAGTGTGGTGGCGAACGAAAGAACGAAGCAATGTTTTGGCTGCGGTAGGTACGGCCATATTTCAAAAGAATGCCCCACCAAACAAAGGAACCAATTGTGCTACGCGTGTGGCGAGCCGGGCCACCGAGCAAGAGAGTTTGCGAACAATGCGCAGCAGACGGCGCAAATCCGCTCAATCACATGCCGTTCGCCGACCGTTTCTGTGGAAATCGACGGTTGCGCGGAGCAAGCCTTGGTCGATACGGGCAGCGACGTGTCGATCATGCGGCTCGATTTCTGCAACGGTTTGCCCAAAGAAACATGTACGAACGTGAAACCAAGCAGCCGAATCGTCCGTGGATATGGCGGGCAAGATTGTCATGTGAACGGAGAGTTAGAATGCAATGTGAAGATTGGCGACCAGGAAAAGGTGGTGAGGTTCCTGATAGTTCCTGTGCCGGCGATCGACGCGAAAATATTGATAGGTGTTGATACGCTGGAAACGCTCAATTACCGCCTAATCAACGGCAAGTTCGAGGTCGTCAAGGAAGAGTCGGCGGAAGGGAACGAGAGTGTATGGGTGCGCCGATTGGAATGCGGTGATTCGGAGGAATTAAATGTGCCACCACGGTATCGTAGCAAAGTGCAAGCAATGGTGCAAAGTTACAAGCCGGGTGCGGTTGGTGGAGCATCCGACAAGATGAAGAGGAGACCGAAATCGACACAGCAAGCAGCGAGGAAATGCGAAGACGAATACGAGATCCGGATTATGTGCCAAGAAGGTTAGCTCCGCTGGAAAGGGACGTTGTGAAACGACAGATAAACGAGTGGATGGACAACGGCATCATTCGTCCGTCGCGAAGCAAGTTCGCTAGCCCGATTGTTGTGGTTCCCAAGAAAGATGGATCGCGGCGAGTATGTGTCGACTATCGCGAAGTCAATAAGAGAATTATACGCGACTCCTATCCTATGCCCAACATCGAAGATCAGATTGATCAATTGGCGGATGCATGCGTCTTCACCACGATGGATCTTAAGAACTCATATTTCCACGTGGAGATGGAAGAAGAGAGCAGGCAGTACACCGGTTTCATTACGCATAAAGGACAGTATGAATTCATGAGAGTACCGTTCGGTCTGTGCACTAGTGGCAGTGCATTTGGACGGTTCATCGGCGACGTGTTTCGCGAAATGATCGAGGCGAGGATCATGTTGACGTTCGTCGATGATATAATAAGGAAAGAGAAGGCGGGACTCGTGTTCAACTGGAAAAAGTGCGTGTTCCTGCAGCGGCGAGTTGAGTATCTCGGATACATCATCGCAGAAGGGTACATGCAACCGGCAGCGCAGAAGATCGAGAAGCTGAGAAATTTCCCGAAGCCAAGGACGACGATGCAGTTGCAGCGATTCTATGGTTTGGCGAATTATTTTCGCAAGTTCATCCCAGGGTTCTCGTGCGTTGCTAAGCCGTTGTCGGAGTTGTTGAAAAAGAGTTGTGAGTTTCGGTTCGGTGAGAAACAAGCGCAGGCTTTTGAGAAGATTAAGGAATTGTTAACTACGGATCCGGTTCTAATGATATTCAAGGCAGGTCGTAGAACGGAAGTCCACACGGACGCGAGTAAAGATGCGTTAGCGGGCATCTTAATGCAGTACGTGGAAGGTGAAAAGACTCCGCATCCATGCTATTACTATAGCAGATTAACCAACGCCGCAGAAAAGAATTACCACTCTTTCGAGTTGGAATCTTTGGCGGTGGTTGAATCGCTGGTAATATTCAGAAGATACAGCAGGAAAATCAAAAGTACTACAATCTACGCCGCAGGCCCGTAATCAAGTATAGAATAGGAGACATTGTTGGTATTCCAGTAACGCAATTCATTGTTGGCGGTAAAGTTAAACCGAAGTATTACGGGCCTTATAGAATTGCGACATTATACTCAAACAACCGATGCGAGGTTACGAAGATTAACAGTGAAGCGCAAGGGCCACGGGCCACTACGACGGCCACGGATGTGTTGAAGAGATGGCCACTTCTGGGTCAGAAGTAGGTCAGGAGGGCCGTGTAGGATATGAGAGAACGGTGGCGCGCGCAGAGAGAACGGTGGCGCGCGCAGAGAGAACGGTGGCGCGCGCAGAGAGAACGGTGGCGCGCGAGAGAGAGGCAGTAACGAGAACGCGCCAAAGAAAAAGTGTAGCGCAGTCAGTCACGATCAGCGAGCCGAACAATAAAGATATCCTACATACATGCTTCATTTTTACCCTCAAACAGGTTCTTTGCACCCAGTTCCGACGATCCGTTCCAAAAGCTAAAGAACCTGGTTCCGATCCGTTCCGAAATTTTTGAAAAAATCCCATCACTACAGTGTATGCATGGATTCCAAAACAAAAGAGAGGAAACTGGATCCAACGGGTCAACGATGCGTGATGATTGGATACGCTCCGAACGGGTATAGATTATGAAATAGAGAAACCAGACAGCGATTTGTGGCATGTGACGTAAAATTCAATGAATCAGAATTTCCATTCAAAGAAAATGAAGGAATAAAAATGCAATCTATGGTCCGAAGCAATCTCCAAGAAAGCCGGGAATAGCCGGTTCAACAATTTTATGGAGTAAAAAGGATTTAATCGCTCACGGTATGACTACTGCCTATACGTAAGAAATAGAGAAGATGAGAACGTGTATGTCATACTGTATGGGGATGATTTGTTGATCGCTGCTAAACATCCCGAAACTATTGCATCTGTGAAACAAATGTTTACAGATGAATTTGAAATGACAGACATCGTGGCGGTCGATGAAAAATGCACCAGTTTGTGGCCAACTCGCAGCACTTTTATCATTCAAGAAGAAAACTGTACCTAGACAATTTGAGAAACTTCTGGACCTCATGATAGCTAACCAAAGCTTTGCTAAGGGCTACCATGGGTATGGAGATAGCAAGTTAAACGTTAAAGAAAAGTGGGAAGAATTCGCGGCGGAGCTGAATGCTCTAGGGCCACCAATGCGGGCCGGCTCAGAGTGGCAAAGAGTAAGTATTATCTTTTAATTCATTCACATACTTGCAAAATTGAAAATTACAATTATTTTACGTTTTAAAGGTTCTCATTACGAGAGTGGTAAGGCGCGAGCTAGCGCATCGTTTGGAAAAGGACCGGTTGGTCAGCCGAATAAGAGGGCGCCGAAAGAGGAAGGGACCATCCGGCCAGCGCGAGCTAGCGCGCCAGGGGCCAACCGGCCGAAGGAGGAAGGGGCCAACCGGCCGAAGGAGGAAGGGGCCAACCGGCCGAAGGAGGAAGGGGCCAACCGGCCGAAGGAGGAAGGGGCCAACCGGCCGAAGGAGGAAGGGGCCAACCGGCCGAAGGAGGAAGGGGCCATCCACCCAGCGTGTGCCAGCGCTGTGGAAATTATCAGCGATTGCCAGCACGACGACGGAAGAGGACAAGGGGGGCCAACAGGCCAAGCGCAGTAAGTAGAGGGACAATAGAATAGGGGGCGACCTCGTTTGTAAAACATAAGATATCACGTTCACCTATCACGACCGCTAATAAATCTGCGTCACCTCACCGCGTTCCGTCCCGCGTTAAAACTAATACAAACCTGCGCTCCCGGTTACCATGAAGAAAGCAGGAAGAAGACCACGAAAGATACCTACACCAAAAGTTTGAATCAACCTTGGCATCTATACGACAGAAGTGGGTCATTAACGCAAGATCGGAGTTGAAAAAAGTAGTGTCAGCCTGTCAGCAATGCAGAAATACGCGAGCGAGACCAATTACCCCCCCTATGGCTCCGTTACCCAAGGCTAGAACTACGGGATTTAATACGCCATTCTACTACACAGGAGTTGACTATTTTGGCCCACTCAACGTCTCGATAGGAAGACGTCGAGAAAAGCGATGGGGAGCGCTATTTACTTGCCTTACCACTAGGGCGGTACACTTACAGCTAGCTACGGATATGAGTACCGATGCCTTACTCAGGTGTCTGCGAAGTATGCAGAATAGAAGAGGCAGAATATCTCCCTTGTTTTGTGATAACGGAACAAATTTTGTAGGGGCGTTGCGCCGGCGAAGGAATAGAATTTCTTTTGAACCAACCCGCCGCGCCACACTTTGGCGGCGCGTGGGAGAGGATGATCAAAGAAGTCAAGAGTTTGTTGCCATTAGAGCAAGAGCAATATCCGGAGGCCGTGCTGAGAGCAGTGTTGTTAATTGAGATTGAGGCGATAATAAACAATTGCCCTCTCACTCATGTCCCGCTTAGTCATGATGACGAAGAGCCGTTGACGCCAAGTCATTTCTTGATAGGGTGTCACGGAGATGCAGTACCCACTTTGGAAGACATCTCGCACGCAGAGACTTTAAAGAGCAAATGGAAAAGGGTGCAGTTAGTTGCATTGCACTATTGGCAACGATGGACCCGCGAATATCTGCCGCAACGAATGAAACGGGAAAAATGGCACGATAAAATACCACCGTTGGCGGTAGGCGATGTGGTGACCTTCCCCAACGAGCAGTCCCCAGGGAAATGGTTTAAGGTACAAGGTCGAGTGGTACAAGTGTATGCTGGCAAGGATAATCAGGTTAGAACAATCGAAATCAGACATTTTAATACCATCATCACGCGGCCAGCATGCAAGGAGGCTCGGCTGACTGTGTTGTTGGGAGACCAAAATGCTGAATAGCCACTATTTTTGTACATAGTTTAGTTAGGATTGCTATGGGAGCCATATAGATCTTTAGTTCCACTACACGGTTGAGGCTATAGTGTCCCATGTTACCAGAAGTGAAATCTAGTGTCGTAAAGTCCTATGGGTCCCCTTCAGGAGGGTCGAATAGTGAGTGACATCGAAGGTGGTCAAGGTATTGTGGTGTGGTCCATGGTTGAACAATGTTGAAAATAAGGAAGCCAGAGCCTGGCACTGTTCGATCACAGTGCCACCCTGGAATCCACCCTGCTAGAGAGAATTAGGCCGGTAGATTATGGAGGAAGACGACTTTGTAGAGGTCGCAAGTGGCTGTTGGGGCCGCAGCTAAATGGTGTAATAGAGGTCGCAAGTGGCTGGCTTAATAGAGTAATAGAGGTCGCAAGTTGGGGCTTAGTGCCGCAGCCAGATGGCCGCGTCCACCTCCTCCCTCGTTTCTCGGAGCACCTTTGGGCTGGTGCCCAAGAACAACACCTCCCCTTGCTGCGGCGAGGGCTAGAGGGAGCGGCCGTAGGTTTATTGCCTGCGCCGCTCGCTCACAAAGATTGTTGCAGAAAACAAGAGACAACTGCGTGCACGGGAGGTGGGCCGTGCACAATCAAAACGCTGACACCGTTGCAGCAAGATGTTGACGACTTATTGAATATATCGGGCAACGTCAGTGTAACGGGACAATCCTTTGGAATTGCTCCAGCAGAGGATTCATCTACTCCACCTCCTACCACCAGGTGTTGGGGGAGAGGTCATCTCTCCATCTTTTCCACAAATCGCAGATGAAAGTGAAAAGGAATTAGAAATAGCACCATTAGGAACAGCAACCACGAATCCGACAAGCTCGGCTGAAGCGTGCCCAAATTTCTTCCAGTCGACAGGGACGAATCCACGAAAATGTAAGCGGCTAGTGACTTTGGAAAAGGAGCGAAATGATGTTTTGCAAAAAAACACATGAAGCTCCAAGAACAGACCCTTGAACAAATGAAGAAAATGGGTGAAAACGTTGCTAAGCTTGCAGATGCAGTAATCTTGCAAACACAGGCAATCCAACAGCAAACCGAAATAATGAACAAAATTTATACTTTTTTGGCTAATACAGAGTTGTAAATTGAGTTTAAGTAATAGGGTTGCGAACAGGCCGACTGGCAGCACCCTGTAGAGATACGAGCCACATTGTCAGAAATGACAAAGCGTAGGAGTAGGCCGTAGCGTTACGCGTGTGCGTTACGAGGGTTAAACGTTAAAAAAAAGCGTTAAAACAGTTACAAAGAGAAGATATAAAAGGCGCGCGATGCGCCTAGAACAGGCGAGTCAACCAAGAACTACGGAAAAGGACTAAATTTGAAGCGAAATCCAATCTAAATCTCACCCCCGCACAACTCCGCTATAGTGAATACTTAGAGAGGGAATAGAAAATATAGTGAAGACGCTAACAAATTGACCGACTTTTTTGGTGACTCCTAGTTGCTATCGCAACTCGGTTTGCCCAAAGAAACATGTACGAACGTGATACCAAGCAGCCGAATCGTCCGTGGATATGGCGGGCAAGATTGTCATGTGAACGGAGAGTTAGAATGCAATGTGAAGATTGGCGACCAGGAAAAGGTGGTGAGGTTCCTGATAGTTCCTGTGCCGGCGATCGACGCGAAAATATTGATAGGTGTTGATACGCTGGAAACGCTCAATTACCGCCTAATCAACGGCAAGTTCGAGGTCGTCAAGGAAGAGTCGGCGGAAGGGAACGAGAGTGTATGGGTGCGCCGATTGGAATGCGGTGATTCGGAGGAATTGAATGTGCCACCACGGTATCGTAGCAAAGTGCAAGCAATGGTGCAAAGTTACAAGCCGGGTGCGGTTGGTGGAGCATCCGACAAGATGAAGAGGAGACCGAAATCGACACAGCAAGCAGCGAGGAAATGCGAAGACGAATACGAGATCCGGATTATGTGCCAAGAAGGTTAGCTCCGCTGGAAAGGGACGTTGTGAAACGACAGATAAACGAGTGGATGGACAACGGCATCATTCGTCCGTCGCGAAGCAAGTTCGCTAGCCCGATTGTTGTGGTTCCCAAGAAAGATGGATCGCGGCGAGTATGTGTCGACTATCGCGAAGTCAATAAGAGAATTATACGCGACTCCTATCCTATGCCCAACATCGAAGATCAGATTGATCAATTGGCGGATGCATGCGTCTTCACCACGATGGATCTTAAGAACTCATATTTCCACGTGTAGATGGAAGAAGAGAGCAGGCAGTACACCGGTTTCATTACGCATAAAGGACAGTATGAATTCATGAGAGCACCGTTCGGTCTGTGCACTAGTGGCAGTGCATTTGGACGGTTCATCGGCGACGTGTTCCGCGCAATGATCGAGGCGGGGATCATGTTGACGTTCGTCGATGATATAATAAGGAAAGAGAAGGCGGGACTCGTGTTCAACTGGAAAAAGTGCGTGTTCCTGCAGCGGCGAGTTGAGTATCTCGGATACATCATCGCAGAAGGGTACATGCAACCGGCAGCGCAGAAGATCGAGAAGCTGAGAAATTTCCCGAAGCCAAGGACGACGATGCAGTTGCAGCGATTCTATGGTTTGGCGAATTATTTTCGCAAGTTCATCCCAGGGTTCTCGTGCGTTGCTAAGCCGTTGTCGGAGTTGTTGAAAAAGAGTTGTGAGTTTCGGTTCGGTGAGAAACAAGCGCAGGCTTTTGAGAAGATTAAGGAATTGTTAACTACGGATCCGGTTCTAATGATATTCAAGGCAGGTCGTAGAACGGAAGTCCACACGGACGCGAGTAAAGATGCGTTAGCGGGCATCTTAATGCAGTACGTGGAAGGTGAAAAGACTCCGCATCCATGCTATTACTATAGCAGATTAACCAACGCGGCAG
This sequence comes from Anopheles darlingi, assembly GCF_943734745.1. Classification (NCBI taxonomy): domain Eukaryota; kingdom Metazoa; phylum Arthropoda; class Insecta; order Diptera; family Culicidae; genus Anopheles; species Anopheles darlingi. The sequence goes on from NC_064874.1 coordinate 56,496,301, forward strand.
AAAAGAATTACCACTCTTTCGAGTTGGAATCTTTGGCGGTGGTTGAATCGCTGGTAATATTCAGAAGATACAGCAGGAAAATCAAAAGTACTACAATCTACGCCGCAGGCCCGTAATCAAGTATAGAATAGGAGACATTGTTGGTATTCCAGTAACGCAATTCATTGTTGGCGGTAAAGTTAAACCGAAGTATTACGGGCCTTATAGAATTGCGACATTATACTCAAACAACCGATGCGAGGTTACGAAGATTAACAGTGAAGCGCAAGGGCCACGGGCCACTACGACGGCCACGGATGTGTTGAAGAGATGGCCACTTCTGGGTCAGAAGTAGGTCAGGAGGGCCGTGTAGGATATGAGAGAACGGTGGCGCGCGCAGAGAGAACGGTGGCGCGCGAGAGAGAGGCAGTAACGAGAACGCGCCAAAGAAAAAGTGTAGCGCAGTCAGTCACGATCAGCGAGCCGAACAATAAAGATATCCTACATACATGCTTCATTTTTACCCTCAAACAGGTTCTTTGCACCCAGTTCCGACGATCCGTTCCAAAAGCTAAAGAACCTGGTTCCGATCCGTTCCGAAATTTTTGAAAAAATCCCATCACTACAGTGTATGCATGGATTCCAAAACAAAAGAGAGGAAACTGGATCCAACGGGTCAACGATGCGTGATGATTGGATACGCTCCGAACGGGTATAGATTATGAAATAGAGAAACCAGACAGCGATTTGTGGCATGTGACGTAAAATTCAATGAATCAGAATTTCCATTCAAAGAAAATGAAGGAATAAAAATGCAATCTATGGTCCGAAGCAATCTCCAAGAAAGCCGGGAATAGCCGGTTCAACAATTTTATGGAGTAAAAAGGATTTAATCGCTCACGGTATGACTACTGCCTATGCGTAAGAAATAGAGAAGATGAGAACGTGTATGTCATACTGTATGGGGATGATTTGTTGATCGCTGCTAAACATCCCGAAACTATTGCATCTGTGAAACAAATGTTTACAGATGAATTTGAAATGACAGACATCGTGGCGGTCGATGAAAAATGCACCAGTTTGTGGCCAACTCGCAGCACTTTTATCATTCAAGAAGAAAACTGTACCTAGACAATTTGAGAAACTGCTGGACCTCATGATAGCTAACCAAAGCTTTGCTAAGGGCTACCATGGGTATGGAGATAGCAAGTTAAACGTTAAAGAAAAGTGGGAAGAATTCGCGGCGGAGCTGAATGCTCTAGGGCCACCAATGCGGGCCGGCTCAGAGTGGCAAAGAGTAAGTATTATCTTTTAATTCATTCACATACTTGCAAAATTGAAAATTACAATTATTTTACGTTTTAAAGGTTCTCATTACGAGAGTGGTAAGGCGCGAGCTAGCGCATCGTTTGGAAAAGGACCGGTTGGTCAGCCGAATAAGAGGGCGCCGAAAGAGGAAGGGACCATCCGGCCAGCGCGAGCTAGCGCGCCAGGGGCCAACCGGCCGAAGGAGGAAGGGGCCAACCGGCCGAAGGAGGAAGGGGCCATCCACCCAGCGTGTGCCAGCGCTGTGGAAATTATCAGCGATTGCCAGCACGACGACGGAAGAGGACAAGGGGGGCCAACAGGCCAAGCGCAGTAAGTAGAGGGACAATAGAATAGGGGGCGACCTCGTTTGTAAAACATAAGATATCACGTTCACCTATCACAACCGCTAATAAATCTGCGTCACCCCGCCGCGTTCCGCCCCGCGTTAAAACTAATACAAACCTGCGCTCCCGGTTACCATGAAGAAAGCAGGAAGAAGACCACGAAAGATACCTACACCAAAAGTTTGAATCAACCTTGGCATCTATACGACAGAAGTGGGTCATTAACGCAAGATCGGAGTTGAAAAAAGTAGTGTCAGCCTGTCAGCAATGCAGAAATACGCGAGCGAGACCAATTACCCCCCCTATGGCTCCGTTACCCAAGGCTAGAACTACGGGATTTAATACGCCATTCTACTACACAGGAGTTGACTATTTTGGCCCACTCAACGTCTCGATAGGAAGACGTCGAGAAAAGCGATGGGGAGCGCTATTTACTTGCCTTACCACTAGGGCGGTACACTTACAGCTAGCTACGGATATGAGTACCGATGCCTTACTCAGGTGTCTGCGAAGTATGCAGAATAGAAGAGGCAGAATATCTCCCTTGTTTTGTGATAACGGAACAAATTTTGTAGGGGCGTTGCGCCGGCGAAGGAATAGAATTTCTTTTGAACCAACCCGCCGCGCCACACTTTGGCGGCGCGTGGGAGAGGATGATCAAAGAAGTCAAGAGTTTGTTGCCATTAGAGCAAGAGCAATATCCGGAGGCCGTGCTGAGAGCAGTGTTGTTAATTGAGATTGAGGCGATAATAAACAATTGCCCTCTCACTCATGTCCCGCTTAGTCATGATGACGAAGAGCCGTTGACGCCAAATCATTTCTTGATAGGGTGTCACGGAGATGCAGTACCCACTTTGGAAGACATCTCGCACGCAGAGACTTTAAAGAGCAAATGGAAAAGGGTGCAGTTAGTTGCATTGCACTATTGGCAACGATGGACCCGCGAATATCTGCCGCAACGAATGAAACGGGAAAAATGGCACGATAAAATACCACCGTTGGCGGTAGGCGATGTGGTGACCTTCCCCAACGAGCAGTCCCCAGGGAAATGGTTTAAGGTACAAGGTCGAGTGGTACAAGTGTATGCTGGCAAGGATAATCAGGTTAGAACAATCGAAATCAGACATTTTAATACCATCATCACGCGGCCAGCATGCAAGGAGGCTCGGCTGACTGTGTTGTTGGGAGACCAAAATGCTGAATAGCCACTATTTTTGTACATAGTTTAGTTAGGATTGCTATGGGAGCCATATAGATCTTTAGTTCCACTACACGGTTGAGGCTATAGTGTCCCATGTTACCAGAAGTGAAATCTAGTGTCGTAAAGTCCTATGGGTCCCCTTCAGGAGGGTCGAATAGTGAGTGACATCGAAGGTGGTCAAGGTATTGTGGTGTGGTCCATGGTTGAACAATGTTGAAAATAAGGAAGCCAGAGCCTGGCACTGTTCGATCACAGTGCCACCCTGGAATTCACCCTGCTAGAGAGAATTAGGCCGGTAGATTATGGAGGAAGACGACTTTGTAGAGGTCGCAAGTGGCTGTTGGGGCCGCAGCTAAATGGTGTAATAGAGGTCGCAAGTGGCTGGCTTAATAGAGTAATAGAGGTCGCAAGTTGGGGCTTAGTGCCGCAGCCAGATGGCCGCGTCCACCTCCTCCCTCGTTTCTCGGAGCACCTTTGGGCTGGTGCCCAAGAACAACACCTCCCCTTGCTGCGGCGAGGGCTAGAGGGAGCGGCCGTAGGTTTATTGCCTGCGCCGCTCGCTCACAAAGATTGTTGCAGAAAACAAGAGACAACTGCGTGCACGGGAGGTGGGCCGTGCACAATCAAAACGCTGACACCGTTGCAGCAAGATGTTGACGACTTATTGAATATATCGGGCAACGTCAATGTAACGGGACAATCCTTTGGAATTGCTCCAGCAGAGGATTCATCTACTCCACCTCCTCCCACCAGGTGTTGGGGGAGAGGTCATCTCTCCATCTTTTCCACAAATCGCAGATGAAAGTGAAAAGGAATTAGAAATAGCACCATTAGGAACAGCAACCACGAATCCGACAAGCTCGGCTGAAGCGTGCCCAAATTTCTTCCAGTCGACAGGGACGAATCCACGAAAATGTAAGCGGCTAGTGACTTTGGAAAAGGAGCGAAATGATGTTTTGCAAAAAAACACATGAAGCTCCAAGAACAGACCCTTGAACAAATGAAGAAAATGGGTGAAAACGTTGCTAAGCTTGCAGATGCAGTAATCTTGCAAACACAGGCAATCCAACAGCAAACCGAAATAATGAACAAAATTTATACTTTTTTGGCTAATACAGAGTTGTAAATTGAGTTTAAGTAATAGGGTTGCGAACAGGCCGACTGGCAGCACCCTGTAGAGATACGAGCCACATTGTCAGAAATGACAAAGCGTAGGAGTAGGCCGTAGCGTTACGCGTGTGCGTTACGAGGGTTAAACGTTAAAAAAAAGCGTTAAAACAGTTACAAAGAGAAGATATAAAAGGCGCGCGATGCGCCTAGAACAGGCGAGTCAACCAAGAACTACGGAAAAGGACTAAATTTGAAGCGAAATCCAATCTAAATCTCACCCCCGCACAACTCCGCTATAGTGAATACTTAGAGAGGGAATAGAAAATATAGTGAAGACGCTAACAAATTGACCGACTTTTTTGGTGACTCCTAGTTGCTATCGCAACTCGGTTTGCCCAAAGAAACATGTACGAACGTGATACCAAGCAGCCGAATCGTCCGTGGATATGGCGGGCAAGATTGTCATGTGAACGGAGAGTTAGAATGCAATGTGAAGATTGGCGACCAGGAAAAGGTGGTGAGGTTCCTGATAGTTCCTGTGCCGGCGATCGACGCGAAAATATTGATAGGTGTTGATATGCTGGAAACGCTCAATTACCGCCTAATCAACGGCAAGTTCGAGGTCGTCAAGGAAGAGTCGGCGGAAGGGAACGAGAGTGTATGGGTGCGCCGATTGGAATGCGGTGATTCGGAGGAATTAAATGTGCCACCACGGTATCGTAGCAAAGTGCAAGCAATGGTGCAAAGTTACAAGCCGGGTGCGGTTGGTGGAACATCCGACAAGATGAAGAGGAGACCGAAATCGACACAGCAAGCAGCGAGGAAATGCGAAGACGAATAAGAGATCCCGATTATGTGCCAAGAAGGTTAGCTCCGCTGGAAAGGGACGTTGTGAAACGACAGATAAACGAGTGGATGGACAACGGCATCATTCGTCCGTCGCGAAGCAAGTTCGCTAGCCCGATTGTTGTGGTTCCCAAGAAAGATGGATCGCGGCGAGTATGTGTCGACTATCGCGAAGTCAATAAGAGAATTATACGCGACTCCTATCCTATGCCCAACATCGAAGATCAGATTGATCAATTGGCGGATGCATGCGTCTTCACCACGATGGATCTTAAGAACTCATATTTCCACGTGGAGATGGAAGAAGAGAGCAGGCAGTACACCGGTTTCATTACGCATAAAGGACAGTATGAATTCATGAGAGCACCGTTCGGTCTGTGCACTAGTGGCAGTGCATTTGGACGGTTCATCGGCGACGTGTTCCGCGAAATGATCGAGGCGGGGATCATGTTGACGTTCGTCGATGATATAATAAGGAAAGAGAAGGCGGGACTCGTGTTCAACTGGAAAAAGTGCGTGTTCCTGCAGCGGCGAGTTGAGTATCTCGGATACATCATCGCAGAAGGGTACATGCAACCGGCAGCGCAGAAGATCGAGAAGCTGAGAAATTTCCCGAAGCCAAGGACGACGATGCAGTTGCAGCGATTCTATGGTTTGGTGAATTATTTTCGCAAGTTCATCCCAGGGTTCTCGTGCGTTGCTAAGCCGTTGTCGGAGTTGTTGAAAAAGAGTTGTGAGTTTCGGTTCGGTGAGAAACAAGCGCAGGCTTTTGAGAAGATTAAGGAATTGTTAACTACGGATCCGGTTCTAATGATATTCAAGGCAGGTCGTAGAACGGAAGTCCACACGGACGCGAGTAAAGATGCGTTAGCGGGCATCTTAATGCAGTACGTGGAAGGTGAAAAGACTCCGCATCCATGCTATTACTATAGCAGATTAACCAACGCGGCAGAAAAGAATTACCACTCTTTCGAGTTGGAATCTTTGGCGGTGGTTGAATCGCTGGTAATATTCAGAAGATACAGCAGGAAAATCAAAAGTACTACAATCTACGCCGCAGGCCCGTAATCAAGTATAGAATAGGAGACATTGTTGGTATTCCAGTAACGCAATTCATTGTTGGCGGTAAAGTTAAACCGAAGTATTACGGGCCTTATAGAATTGCGACATTATACTCAAACAACCGATGCGAGGTTACGAAGATTAACAGTGAAGCGCAAGGGCCACGGGCCACTACGACGGCCACGGATGTGTTGAAGAGATGGCCACTTCTGGGTCAGAAGTAGGTCAGGAGGGCCGTGTAGGATATGAGAGAACGGTGGCGCGCGCAGAGAGAACGGTGGCGCGCGAGAGAGAGGCAGTAACGAGAACGCGCCAAAGAAAAAGTGTAGCGCAGTCAGTCACGATCAGCGAGCCGAACAATAAAGATATCCTACATACATGCTTCATTTTTACCCTCAAACAGGTTCTTTGCACCCAGTTCCGACGATCCGTTCCAAAAGCTAAAGAACCTGGTTCCGATCCGTTCCGAAATTTTTGAAAAAATCCCATCACTACAGTGTATGCATGGATTCCAAAACAAAAGAGAGGAAACTGGATCCAACGGGTCAACGATGCGTGATGATTGGATACGCTCCGAACGGGTATAGATTATGAAATAGAGAAACCAGACAGCGATTTGTGGCATGTGACGTAAAATTCAATGAATCAGAATTTCCATTCAAAGAAAATGAAGGAATAAAAATGCAATCTATGGTCCGAAGCAATCTCCAAGAAAGCCGGGAATAGCCGGTTCAACAATTTTATGGAGTAAAAAGGATTTAATCGCTCACGGTATGACTACTGCCTATGCGTAAGAAATAGAGAAGATGAGAACGTGTATGTCATACTGTATGGGGATGATTTGTTGATCGCTGCTAAACATCCCGAAACTATTGCATCTGTGAAACAAATGTTTACAGATGAATTTGAAATGACAGACATCGTGGCGGTCGATGAAAAATGCACCAGTTTGTGGCCAACTCGCAGCACTTTTATCATTCAAGAAGAAAACTGTACCTAGACAATTTGAGAAACTGCTGGACCTCATGATAGCTAACCAAAGCTTTGCTAAGGGCTACCATGGGTATGGAGATAGCAAGTTAAACGTTAAAGAAAAGTGGGAAGAATTCGCGGCGGAGCTGAATGCTCTAGGGCCACCAATGCGGGCCGGCTCAGAGTGGCAAAGAGTAAGTATTATCTTTTAATTCATTCACATACTTGCAAAATTGAAAATTACAATTATTTTACGTTTTAAAGGTTCTCATTACGAGAGTGGTAAGGCGCGAGCTAGCGCATCGTTTGGAAAAGGACCGGTTGGTCAGCCGAATAAGAGGGCGCCGAAAGAGGAAGGGACCATCCGGCCAGCGCGAGCTAGCGCGCCAGGGGCCAACCGGCCGAAGGAGGAAGGGGCCAACCGGCCGAAGGAGGAAGGGGCCAACCGGCCGAAGGAGGAAGGGGCCAACCGGCCGAAGGAGGAAGGGGCCATCCACCCAGCGTGTGCCAGCGCTGTGGAAATTATCAGCGATTGCCAGCACGACGACGGAAGAGGACAAGGGGGGCCAACAGGCCAAGCGCAGTAAGTAGAGGGACAATAGAATAGGGGGCGACCTCGTTTGTAAAACATAAGATATCACGTTCACCTATCACAACCGCTAATAAATCTGCGTCACCCCGCCGCGTTCCGCCCCGCGTTAAAACTAATACAAACCTGCGCTCCCGGTTACCATGAAGAAAGCAGGAGGAAGACCACGAAAGATACCTACACCAAAAGTTTGATTCAACCTTGGCATCTATACGACAGAAGTATTGGGTCATTAACGCAAGATCGGAGTTGAAAAAAGTAGTGTCAGCCTGTCAGCAATGCAGAAATACGCGAGCGAGACCAATTACCCCCCCTATGGCTCCGTTACCCAAGGCTAGAACTACGGGATTTAATACGCCATTCTACTACACAGGAGTTGACTATTTTGGCCCACTCAACGTCTCGATAGGAAGACGTCGAGAAAAGCGATGGGGAGCGCTATTTACTTGCCTTGCAAGCCTTGGTCGATACGGGCAGCGACGTGTCGATCATGCGGCTCGATTTCTGCAACGGTTTGCCCAAAGAAACATGTACGAACGTGAAACCAAGCAGCCGAATCGTCCGTGGATATGGCGGGCAAGATTGTCATGTGAACGGAGAGTTAGAATGCAATGTGAAGATTGGCGACCAGGAAAAGGTGGTGAGGTTCCTGATAGTTCCTGTGCCGGCGATCGACGCGAAAATATTGATAGGTGTTGATACGCTGGAAACGCTCAATTACCGCCTAATCAACGGCAAGTTCGAGGTCGTCAAGGAAGAGTCGGCGGAAGGGAACGAGAGTGTATGGGTGCGCCGATTGGAATGCGGTGATTCGGAGGAATTAAATGTGCCACCACGGTATCGTAGCAAAGTGCAAGCAATGGTGCAAAGTTACAAGCCGGGTGCGGTTGGTGGAGCATCCGACAAGATGAAGAGGAGACCGAAATCGACACAGCAAGCAGCGAGGAAATGCGAAGACGAATAAGAGATCCCGATTATGTGCCAAGAAGGTTAGCTCCGCTGGAAAGGGACGTTGTGAAACGACAGATAAACGAGTGGATGGACAACGGCATCATTCGTCCGTCGCGAAGCAAGTTCGCTAGCCCGATTGTTGTGGTTCCCAAGAAAGATGGATCGCGGCGAGTATGTGTCGACTATCGCGAAGTCAATAAGAGAATTATACGCGACTCCTATCCTATGCCCAACATCGAAGATCAGATTGATCAATTGGCGGATGCATGCGTCTTCACCACGATGGATCTTAAGAACTCATATTTCCACGTGGAGATGGAAGAAGAGAGCAGGCAGTACACCGGTTTCATTACGCATAAAGGACAGTATGAATTCATGAGAGCACCGTTCGGTCTGTGCACTAGTGGCAGTGCATTTGGACGGTTCATCGGCGACGTGTTCCGCGCAATGATCGAGGCGGGGATCATGTTGACGTTCGTCGATGATATAATAAGGAAAGAGAAGGCGGGACTCGTGTTCAACTGGAAAAAGTGCGTGTTCCTGCAGCGGCGAGTTGAGTATCTCGGATACATCATCGCAGAAGGGTACATGCAACCGGCAGCGCAGAAGATCGAGAAGCTGAGAAATTTCCCGAAGCCAAGGACGACGATGCAGTTGCAGCGATTCTATGGTTTGGCGAATTATTTTCGCAAGTTCATCCCAGGGTTCTCGTGCGTTGCTAAGCCGTTGTCGGAGTTGTTCAAAAAGAGTTGTGAGTTTCGGTTCGGTGAGAAACAAGCGCAGGTTTTTGAGAAGATTAAGGAATTGTTAGCTACGGATCCGGTTCTAATGATATTCAAGGCAGGTCGTAGAACGGAAGTCCACACGGACGCGAGTAAAGATGCGTTAGCGGGCATCTTAATGCAGTACGTGGAAGGTGAAAAGACTCCGCATCCATGCTATTACTATAGCAGATTGACCAACGCGGCAGAAAAGAATTACCACTCTTTCGAGTTGGAATCTTTGGCGGTGGTTGAATCGCTGGTAATATTCAGAAGATACAGCAGGAAAATCAAAAGTACTACAATCTACGCCGCAGGCCCGTAACCAAGTATAGAATAGGAGACATTGTTGGTATTCCAGTAACGCAATTCATTGTTGGCGGTAAAGTTAAACCGAAGTATTACGGGCCTTATAGAATTGCGACATTCTACTCAAACAACCGATGCGAGGTTACGAAGATTAACAGTGAAGCGCAAGGGCCACGGGCCACTACGACGGCCACGAATGTGTTGAAGAGATGGCCACTTCTGGGTCAGAAGTAGGTCAGGATATGAGAGATGATATGAGAGATATAGGATATGAGAAGGGGCAAGAGCAATATCCGGAGGCCGTGCTGAGAGCAGCGTTGTTAATTGAGATTGAGGCGATAATAAACAATCGCCCTCTCACTCATGTCCCGCTTAGTCAGAAGAGACGAAGAGCCGTTGACGCCAAGTCATTTCTTGATAGGGTGTCACGGAGATGCAGTACCCACTTTGGAAGACATCTCACACGCAGAGACTTTAAAGAGCAAATGGAAAAGGGTGCAGTTAGTTGCATTGCACTATTGGCAACGATGGACCCGCGAATATCTGCCGCAACGAATGAAACGAGAAAAATGGCACGATAAAATACCACCGTTGGCGGTAGGCGATGTGGTGACCTTCCCCAACGAGCAGTCCCCAGGGAAATGGTTTAAGGTACAAGGTCGAGTGGTACAAGTGTATGCTGGCAAGGATAATCAGGTTAGAACAATCGAAATCAGACATTTTAATACCATCATCACGCGGCCAGCATGCAAGGTGGCTCGGCTGCCTGTGTTGTTGGGAGACCAAAATGCTGAATAGCCACTATTTTTGTACATAGTTTAGTTAGGATTGCTATGGGAGCCACATAATTATATATATAGATCTTTAGTTTCACTACACGGTTGAGGCTATAGTGTCCCATGTTACCAGAAGTGAAATCTAGTGTCGTAAAGTCCTACGGGTCCCCTTCAGGAGGGTCGAATAGTGAGTGACATCGAAGGTGGTCAAGGTATTGTGGTGTGGTCCATGGTTGAACAATGTTGAAAATAAGGAAGCCAGAGCCTGGCACTGTTCGATCACAGTGCCACCCTGGAATCCACCCTGCTAGAGAGAATTAGGCCGGTAGATTATGGAGGAAGACGACTTTGTAGAGGTCGCAAGTGGCTGTTGGGGCCGCAGCTAAATGGTGTAATAGAGGTCGCAAGTGGCTGGCTTAATAGAGTAGTAGAGGTCGCAAGTTGGGGCTTAGTGCCGCAGCCAGATGGCCGCGTCCACCTCCTCCCTCGTTTCTCGGAGCACCTTTGGGCTGGTGCCCAAGAACAACACCTCCCCTTGCTGCGGCGAGGGCTAGAGGGAGCGGCCGTAGGTTTATTGCAATCAAAACGCTGACACCGTTGCAGCAAGATGTTGACGACTTATTGAATATATCTGGCAACGTCAATGTAACGGGACAATCCTTTGGAATTGCTCCAGCAGAGGATTCATCTACTCCACCTCCTCCCACCAGGTGTTGGGGGAGAGGTCATCTCTCCATCTTTTCCACAAATCGCAGATGAAAGTGAAAAGGAATTAGAAATAGCACCATTAGGAACAGCAACCACGAATCCGACAAGCTCGGCTGAAGCGTGCCCAAATTTCTTCCAGTCGACAGGGACGAATCCACGAAAATGTAAGCGGCTAGTGACTTTGGAAAAGGAGCGAAATGATGTTTTGCAAAAAAACACATGAAGCTCCAAGAACAGACCCTTGAACAAATGAAGAAGATGGGTGAAAACGTTGCTAAGCTTGCAGATGCAGTAATCTTGCAAACACAGGCAATCCAACAGCAAACCGAAATAATGAACAAAATTTATACTTTTTTGGCTAATACAGAGTTGTAAATTGAGTTTAAGTAATAGGGTTGCGAACAGGCCGACTGGCAGCACCCTGTAGAGATTCGAGCCACATTGTCAGAAATGACAAAGCGTAGGAGTAGGCCGTAGCGTTACGCGGGAGCATTACGAGGGCGGTAGCGTTGAAACAGTTACAAAGAGAAGATATAAAAGGCGCGCGATGCGCCTAGAACAGGCGAGTCAACCAAGAACTACGGAAAAGGACTAAATTTGAAGCGAACTCAATCCAACCTAAATCTCACCCCCGCACAACTCCGCTATAGTGAATACTTAGAGAGGGAATAGAAAATATAGTGAAGACGCTAACAAATTGATCGACTTTTTTGGTGACTCCTAGTTGCTATCGCAACACAAATGATAGCAAGAACTAGCAGCTAACTTTTGAGCAGTGGAGGGCTACATTCGAGCCGGCGGAGGGGACAAAAAGGCGGCGCGTGCCGAAAGAGCCCCTTTTCCTTTTTGGATTTGTATGACCACATCGAGATTCACCTCGTATTTTTTAAACGTATCATATCTATAAAGCGTATGGTATCCATAAAACGTATCCTATTTATCGCACAGGAACCGCGAAACGGTACAGTCGGAATAAAGCGAGGAAAGACAGGAAAAGAACGGTTTTTAGGTTTTTACATGGGGACTCGTCCGGGAACACCTCTAGACCGAGAGCCAGCTGGTGTCTCATCCGGTGCTCGGAATATACGATGCGGAGGCGGAAACTGAAATCCACACCGATGCATGTAAGGAAGGTTTCGCAGCCGTGTTACTCCAGCGAGCTGACGATGGAAACTTCCATCCTGTCTATTATATGAGTCAAAAAACGAAGGATGCGGAGAAGAACTACAGCGCATATCATTTGGAGGCGTTAACTGAAGTTACGGTGGTTAAGCGCTTTCGAATATATCTACTAGGCATTCCGTTTAAAATCTTGACGGACTGTGCAGCTTTTCAACACACCCTTGTGGTGTGGCCTGCGAGCCCCGAATGCGCATTTAGGTGTCAGGTGTAAACTGCACGCGTGGTGGCCGTCACGCTTTTTATTGTCACGTATTCTACCGTTGCCTCGTTTCTTTCGACTCGTTCCTCTTCTTGTTTTGTCTCATTATCCTGTTCCTCTACTGTATAGTAACCGTTACGTGGGATTCCATCTTAGAACATATATCATTGATATGGACAACAGGAAGATTCACAAATTAAACGTGAGATTAGACAACTAAACAAAATCTCTATATATTTTTAGGATACTGCTACTCGCGGTAACAATACGGAACAGCAAAAATTAAGGAAGGACATGTTAGGGTATTGCATCCCATAAACATTAAAGAAATTGAAAATGTCACTCTAAAAATGTACGAAACCTACGACAACAAAATCTCAGACCCGCAGACAAAGCTAGTAGAGGCAAAAACGAGTAAGCTAGTAAATACTTATGTTGGGATTTTTCAAATAGGTGGTGGGTTTGAGTGCATGTGGTGGGTTTTAGGATAAATTTTGGAGTAACCTACATAAACGAATTATAACGGACGAATGGGATGATGAATAAAAACCCGGAGAGATCGAAAGTTCTAACCGCCGAGAACAGACGTAAATTCGCGATTTCATTTCATTCAAACAACTTATATGAAAATTAAACCAAGAACAAAAAGATCGAGACGGTGGGGCACAATAGGAAAGGCATTTAAATGGATAGCAGGTAGTCCTGACGCCGATTATTTTCGAGCCATCAACTTCTCTATGAACGACTTAATTCTGAAGAATAATAAGCAGATTATTATAAACGATAAATAGAACAATCGACTTCAAATGCAAGCAAGAAATGCACAAGACCGAATTCAAGCAATTAGTCACTCTAGCAAATCTCGATAATTTACAAGACTACGCCGAAACTATAGAAAATGCAATTCTATTAGCTAGAAGAAACATTCCTAGCAGCAAGCTATTTTCGCTGAAAGATTTTCAAACAATTGAAACACAGCTGAACGGACCCCGTTCATTACAAGAAATATTAATGGAGGCGGATACACAAGCCATCTCAAAAGATACCCACGTAATGCTGAATACATGCTGAAGATACCGTATTATTCGAACACATCATTCGAATATAAATTTATCGATTCCGTAATCAAAAACGGAAAACGCATATTAATACGAAGCAACTACATACTGCGCAACGAATCGCATACAATCGAATTACTACAGCCATTTGAACCGCTTAACTACATTTATGTATGTCAATCCATACACACAAAACCAGCAACCGAATGTACGTCACCATCATCCAACAAAAACACTCTTCTTGTAATTATGAGAGGGTGTATAACAACAATTTCGTAAAAAGAATAGGGCAGGAAACGATCTTTGTAAATGATGGAGTAAACGAATTATCATCTACATGCAGCGACAACAAAAGATTCCTAAACGGATCATTCATCATACACTTGAACAACTGTAGCATTCGAATCAATGGGGAAACGTACGAAAACGAAGCTCCGATAGTGAAGCAAAGAACGTCACAATCGATGGTCGGTATAGCCATCATAGAAGACGCACTAATCGATGAGCCGCCTCAGGATTTTTTAAAGAATTTAACTCTACTACATAGAGACAAATTAGAATTCATGCATCTCACTACTTATTCGCTAAATTGGAAGACCAATATACTTGGTTCCATTTCAATTTTCAAGGCCATTGCCATAGGCACAATAATTTATTGCATTGCTAAAAAGAAGAAAACGATTGTTAATATAAATACGAGCACGGCTGAAACCTTTGAGTTCAAACCGGCGACGGTTTGGTCTAAGAGGAGAGGAGTTGGAAACACGCCCAGAAGCACAACGTATACAGGCACAACATAAACCTGCCCGAAAAGGCACATACCGACGACGACGCGGTCCCAGCGATGAGATCCAGCGACGCGACAACAACAATAACAATTCTCGGGATCACCGCAGCATCAAGTTACTTAAGTTACAACCATGTAGCATCCGCGATGCGCGCGGACGCAATTAGCTTAGTTCGCTCTCAATCGTTAAATGAGGAGAACTTACTAAGACTACAACACTGCCTCAAGGGTAGGGCTCGGGAAGCGGTAGCTAGTTGTTTGCTACACCCAGCCACCGTACCAGAGGCTATCGCCATTCTGAAAGAGTGCTACGGCAGACCAGAGTTGGTTATCGAGTCCTTGATGGCCAAATACCGCCGCATGCCGCCCATCAAACAGCACTCGTTTAGTATGATTGTAGAGTACGGGCTAGCCATACGAAATCTATACGCAGCGATAATGGCGACAGGTTTAACCTGCTATTTGGTGGGTGGTAAACTGTTAAACGAGCTCGTGTTGGGACTCTCCGGTCAAGGTGCTAACACAACTGTATACAGGTTGCCTGAAGTGCGCACCGTTCGAAGCCTGAATTTACGAAAGCAATCGGTGTGCTACCCCCAACTGCCAAGAAGACACACGCACTTAAAGGGTTTACTCATTTCCTCGTACGATGCAACAGCCCTTATTATCATCGGAATAGATAACTGTCATCTTGGGCGACCAGCAAAACCCCTCAATCACGCCGCTACCCGAACACCCACCTGCCCCATTCATTCAAAAAACTGGCAGAGGACCAGCTACGAGCTATTTCCCGTATTGCAAAATATAATCAGCGGCAAAATTGAAACGGACTTGATGTTCCAGAAAGTACTTATACCCGGAATCACGAATGCTTTGTGACTGTCCTAAAGATACTATTCGTCCATGGTGGTGCCAGCACCATCCCTTGCAACTTGCGACCAAGTGAAAATGGGTTTTCCACTCGCTGGGGATTCCCAAACTTTGTCGGCACAATCGACGGCAAACACGTGCGAATCCAATGCCCACCAAATACCGGCTTAAGTTATCTGTCGTATAAAGATTTTTTTGCAATCGTTCTGCTTGCTTTAGTAGACCCCAACTATAAATTTTTAATAGTTCACATAGGAAACTATGGGCGCCACAGCGACAGCGGTATATTTAAGGAATCGAACTTTTACAAAAGGTACATTAGTAAAAACTCGTTACCTCACCCTAAACCATTACCGGGTGGATCTAACGACATGCCTCATGTTCATGTAATCGTCCAAGCTGCGTGCTGTTTGCACAATATCCTCTTAGAAAAAGGAAATACTAAGCAACATCTCTACGAACGTTCCATCCAAGATGAAATGAGACCAAACGAAGAGTGCTTTGGGTCCGATGGATGACACACACCAACGTTCAAGCATTGCTGCGCAAGATGTACGCAATCTGTGTGTGGATTACTTTACCGAGAGAGACGGGTAAGTTCATCATTATGAAACATGAAAGGATCCCAACAAAACATCATTTAAAAATAAAATAATTAACGCGCTCGATGTGAAAGCAGCTTAATGTCGATATCGTTGGACCGCTACCAGTATGTAACGTGTTCTATTGGTGACCAATAGTGTTCTATTGGTTCATTTAAATTGTGAAATTGTAACGTGAATGTATAATACGACCCTATGACCAACAGCAACTATCCAACGTGGTTGTTTAAAGTGGAGCTGTTGCTAACACGAGATGAGCTGTGGAAGTACGTCGAACCGAGGAAGAAGCCGGCAGACGACAAGGCTTGGGATAAGGGCGACTCCAAGGCAAGGGACACGATCGGCTTGTTTGTTGAAGATAATCAACACGCACTCATCCGCGAAGCAAAAACAGCCAACGCGGCGTGCAAAATCATCACGAAAAATCCAGCCTAACGTCGAAAGTGTCACTCCTGAAAGCGTTTGTGATAAACGGTTCACAGAAGGCGAAGACATGGCGGAGTTCCTGTTCGAGATGGAAGACCTGTTCAACCGGCTAGCAAACGCCGGTCAAAAGCTGGCAGAAAATCTTAGAGTCGCGATGATTCTTAGAAGCCTGCCCAGTTCATACGACACGCTGACTACAGCATTGGAAAGCCGCTCGGACGACGACCTCGCGCTTGAATGGGTGAAGAGAATACTTACGGATGAAGCCACCAAACACGAACCAAGTTCGCCGATGAAAGCAAGTCACAACAAGGCAAAGGTCAACAGAAAACATAACACACAGTAGCTGACCAAAAATGCTTCGGGGAAATCCGTAACAGTGAGGTAAAATTCATCAATTTAGCAGACGGCAAACAGGCCACCATGCAAGGTCAAGGAACGTCACATGCGTTGACGACCACGGATCGCGTCGGGAGGTGAAGTTGAGTTCCGCACTCTACATTCCCACCCTCTCCATGAACCTAATATCTGTCGCGGCAGTAATCGAAAAGCAAGCCACAGTTACCTTCAACGCAAACGGCTTCCGCATAATGAAAGGAAATGCCACAGTGGCCATAAGATGGATTATTCGAGGTAAAGCAGCCTACAGACGTCATGATGGCGGCTGAAGCTAACCATGAAAAGTGTAAACATGTAGGGCTTCGCAGATTCGGACACCGTGACATAAAAGCAATCGCTCAGCTGAAAGCAACCAACCTCGTGGAAGGAATAACCATGGAAAAGTGCGAATGTTGCTTAAAAGGAAAAACCGAGCATACCTCCTTCCCGAACGAATCATTTTCAGTGTCACAGTCGGTCATGGACTTAACACACACCGACCGACGGCAAGGCAAACCAATCGAAGTACCGTCATGCAGCGGTTACAAATACGTAATGACGATGATCAACGATTTTAGCCGGCACTGTATCGTTTACTTTCTCGAGCGATCAAAGAAAAAGCAGAAGTCATAACAAAGTGTTGACGCTAGGTGGATTAGATAGAGGACGAAGGGCGATTAGGTGAAGTTAGAATTAGATTAGGGCGAAGCTATAGCGATAAGAAAGCTGTCAGACAGGCTGTCAGAATTGTAAAAAAAGGCTTTTTTTGATAAAAACTTGTGCCGGGACGACGTGTAAGTACCAACAAGTAGGAGAGAAAAATCGTATTAAAAACGTGTAATTTGCAACGTGCAAAAACGTGCGACTGCAAAACAACGACTGCTTCAGAGATCGTCCCTCACCACACATTCTCAAAAACGTCGTCCCGGACAAACCGTAAGTACCCTAGAAGCCAAATTTGAAATTTTGCAAGGTGACATAAGGAAAAACCCCTTTTTGGGAGGTTTTTTCCTTATGCCACCTTCGCGTCCCTATCATATTCCGCTTTTCTTTCTTGTGTTTCCCTCCGTCAACTGTGGTCTGTGTCGGTAAATATATGTGTGGATTAATGTCTGTGTATGTCTGTGTATGTCTTTGGTATGTATATATGTGTATGAATTGAGGCATAGGAAGTGATTTTATACTCACCGGAGCTCTTCGATTTTTGACTGGAACTTCGGAACGAACTGAACCAAACACTTTAATGTTTGCCAATCGTTCATAAAGCAGTGATAAAAGGAGGTAAATGTAATTTTCATCGTGTGAATGCAATGTGTGATAATGTTTTGCAATCTGCTACTATCTTTTTTTTTTGTAACATCAACCATGGATACCAACGGAAGAACCCTAAAGGCATTTTTTTCCAAAACATCGAAACTCATGCATCCATAGACGAACTTAAAAAAACAATAATATACGAGCTGCGAGACCAACCCACAAGTAGCCGGCAACATGTCCGAGACCAACTGGTCGCCAATTTCGCACCAATTGATTCAGAAGAAAAGCTTTGTCTTTTAGAAGAAACCATAACCAGCGGAGCAGTTATGGCAAAGCTGGTTGAACAGTTAACCAACGGGTTTGGCGGGGGGCTTTATAACGGAAGGGGTCAGACAGTTGGTCTACGCGTTGTAGACAAATTAATTACAGGCGCTTTTCTTCGCAACTGTTCGTGGGCCGGTAAATCGTACAAAGGTATTAGAAAAATTGAGTTCAAGCGCTTCATTAATGTAAGATATTTATTTTTTTAAATAATTCGTTTTTGTGACCCGTCTTTCACCTTCGAAGATACGGTGTGGCGATCATGCACAATAAACTTGCATGCCACCCAAAGCGCTGGCATACCACAAATGATTCTTGCATGCCACTCACCAAACCCAAGTTGGCCGCGCACCCAGCGCATCATGCGTCACCATCAGACCACCCCTGAAAGTGGGTCAGAGTCAAATCGCGGACCGATGTTTGATGACACAATACCCGGACATTTGGGACAGGTCGGGTTCCGGCTTACAAACATGCTGCGTAAGCCGAAACCCGTACACATCGCTGCGACCCTGCATCGGGGTACTGGCGCACAACATGCGCGCGCCAGAGGTAAACATACGCGCAGACCGATGGACCACAGGCGTGGCCAGAATTATGCCAATTAGGTCACCAACTCCAGTTGTCTCCCTTTAATTAAGTAACTGCTCTAACTTTAAGAACTAACCATATAAATACCGTATGTAACGAATAAACCAGAGGCCAGACCCTTTTTTGACACATCACGGCCACGACGCTGACCGTGAGCTAAAGGTACTCATTTCGCGTTGCTGTGAATTGGGCTATGCCCGTCACTTGAAAGAAAGAGTGTTGTCCGCCCGTCGTCCGAAGTTCTGTCCTCCCGTCACATGGCGACCGTGACAGTCGCGACTAGCGATCTAAGTGTCGTGACAGTGGCACGAACAGTGCTAAAAGTGAACGCAAATCAGGCAACATGGAGAAAGTGATGCGAAATGAGGCAGTGAGAGAACTCATCAAAGAACGATTGCACGAAGCACGCTGCAATGCAAGTATACTGTGCGGAAAATCGAGAGTGAAACTAGCCAAACTGGAAGCTATGCTCAACGAACGCGCATACCTCCGATACGCGAATCTACTGATGACGCTCAGCGTTATCAACAGGCTACTGGCAGAAATCGACGTGGAACTAGAACTATCCAACGCAGGTGTACTGTGAGTAAATCAACACAGCGAAAATTGTGGAAAAGTGCGGTATAAGGTTCCAACCGCGGAAGCAACGCCAACGTGCCTAACTCAGATGAACAAAAACACTTATAATTAAATCGCCAAGTGAACAGCTTCAAAATGGGTGCATCCAGCTCGAAAAAAACGGATGTGACCGGGGACTCTCAAGTCACAATCGTTAACAACCTAGAGCAGCATAAAATGAAGTTAGAGAACCAAGAGATGCTCCTATGGATAGTGGCGATTATGACGTTAGTGCTGCTGGTGTTAAAACTGCACGAGAAGTACACCCGGTACCAGAGGAATACGGCGCTGAAGGCAGCAAGATCGGTTGCTGCTGGACTGAGTACCGTTTAAACCACCAGAGGACTGATGGAACGAGACAACGCCCATGGAAGAATTGCTGAATATACGCCTGGCAAGTCTTAAGGAAAAATTACTTTTTATACAAAAACAGCCTAACACTAGAACGCATAAGACTAAACTGAGGCAGGAGTTAGAAAGAATTAACGAGTTTTACTCAAACACGCTAGCCCTAATAGAGCAATTGGAGGAAACGCGGCAGTCCGCATACCTCGCTGCAGTTAGGGCGGTAGTTGGCGAAATTAAAACAGCCATCAACCATAGGCTGGGGGCTAGACAGAAAATTTCTTTCCGGACAATAGCTTGGTTGGTAACGTTTATAGTAACAAACCGCTCGAAGATGGCAACAGCACTTGAGTTGCTGAAGACCCTCCCAGCACTCATTCCCGAGTACGACGGGAATAACGAGAAGCTTGATCGTACATTGGCAGCGCTTAGGGCGGCCAAAACGATCATTACGGAGGCAAATAAGCCGATAGCAATCCAATTGATTGTATCGCGTTTCGAAGGGAAAGCCAAACTAGCAGTAGGCGACAACCCGGCATCCATGGACGAAATCATCAAAGCTCTAGAGCTAAAATGCAGGCAGGTTATCTCGCCTGAAACCATCGTTGCCAAATTAAACGCCACAAAACAGTCGGGCGATGCAACGAAATACGTGGAGCAAATGGAAAAGCTCACCCTACAGCTGGAACGGGCGTACATTAGCAACAGCATTCCGACAACAGTCGCGGAAAAAATGGCGGTCCAGGCAGGTATTAAAGCACTGGCAGCAGGAGTGAAAAACGCCGAAACCAAAATTTTGCTGAAGGTAGGCCAATTCCCTACAATGGCCTCGGCGGTAGAGAAGGTTCTCGAGAACGAGAACCAGGGTACGGCAAGTGTTCTGGCCTTCCGCACAGAACACAACAACCGCCAAAACAGTTACAATCGTAACAGAAACCAAAACCGCCAGTACAATGATAACAACAATCGCCGGAACAACCAGCGAGACGACAACAACTACCGCAACGGTAATAACAACTACCGCAATGGTAATAGCATTTACCGAAACAGAAATGGCCAGAGAAATTATGGCCAGAACAATGGCAACAGGAGTAACAACAACTCAAATCAGAACAGAAACCAAGGATCGCAAATCTACTATGCGTCCTCGGAAAACTCTCCGCTCCCCCAGCAACACAGCGTTGGGGGCCAAGACAACGGACACCAACAAGCACAAAGCGCGTGTCCACCACCCAGCAAATAGGGAATATTAAAACCAAACCCGGCGAGAGCAAGCTGGAAACCCCTAGCAAATGTCTACAAATTAATACGGCAGAAGTAACTCTGTTGGTAGACTCAGGAGCTGACATTTCCATACTGAAACCAAATCCCATAAACCCTACCCACCCTATCGATGAAAATAACAAGTGTCGAATTACAGGAATAAACGAAATAGGAACGGAAACATTAGGATCAATTTTAGCTAGTGTGCACTTGCCAAACGGAGCAGAAATTAAGCACAAGTTCCAAGCAGTGCCGCAAAGCTTTCAAATACCAACAGATGGTATACTTGGCAGAGACTTTTTAACAAAATATCACTGCTCAATTGATTATGACACCTGGATTCTTACGATCAATTACAATTCGGAAAGTATAGAAATCCCCATCGAAGACAATTTAAACGGAGAGATTATCATCCCTCCGAGGTGTGAAGTTTTCCGACAGACACATGCCCATGACATATGTCATGATTACGTTCTAGAATCAGAAGAGATAGTGCCTGGAGTATATTGCGCTAGCGCAATAGTTAACTCACCAGTGCATTTTGTCAAACTTATCAACACTAATAACGATCCAGTACGAATTAACAAAAATTTCAAGAGAACATACACTGCTCTATACAGCTACGATGTTCTTCACCTTAACCAAAAGAAAAGCAACAACAGAAATAACGTGCTGCTAAAAGAACTAAATTTAACAAATACCCCACACACACATAAGCACAAACTAGCCGAGTTATGCTCGGCGTACAACGACATATTCACATTGGAAGGTGACACCAATAAACCACATTGGAAGGTGACAAATCAATAGCCAGGTTGACAAATTGCTGAAAGACAAAATCATAAAACCATCCGTTTCTCCGTACAATTCTCCGATTTTGCTTGTACCCTAGAAATCGCAACAACTAGAGAAGAAATGGCGTTTAGTTGTCGACTTTAGACAGCTAAATAAAAAGATCATCGCTGATAAATTTCCTTTACCAAGGATCGACGACATTTTGGACCAACTCGGTAGAGCTAAATACTTTTCGACACTCGACCTCATGTCAGGTTTTCACCAGGTAGATTTGGAAGAAAACTCTAAACAGTTTACCGCATTTTCAACTCCAAATGGGCATTTCGAATTTAATAGATTGCCGTTCGGATTGAACATTTCACCTAACAGTTTTCAGAGGATGATGACAATCGCACTAAGCGGTTTACCCCCAGAAAGCGCATTCCTGTACATTGATGACATCATCGTCATAGGATGCTCGATTAACCATCACCTCAACAATCTACAAAAGGTTTTTGAAAAGCTAAGGACACATAACCTAAAGCTGAACCCATCAAAATGTCATTTTTTCTGTGCAGATGTAACCTATCTAGGACACCACATCTCTGAGCAAGGGATACAACCCGATAAGAGTAAATATTCAGCAATCCTCAACTACCCAGAACCAGAATCAGCAGATGACACCAGAAGGTTCGTAGCTTTCTGTAACTACTACAGACGGTTCATTCCGTACTTCGCGGACACAGCAGCACCACTTAATGCGCTGCTGCGCAAAAACGCAAAATTCGTATGGACAGACGAATGCAAGAACGCATTCAAGACTCTCAAAAACAGCTTGCTCGACCCGAAAATATTGCAATTCCCTGACTTTACGAAACCGTTTGTTCTTAGTACAGACGCATCTAAAATAGCGTGCGGCGCAGTATTATCCCAACCGCAAGGCGATATGGAATTACCAGTCGCATACGCTAGCAGGAAGTTCACCAAAGGTGAAAGCAACAAGTCAACCATCGAACAGGAATTAACAGCGATTCACTGGGCTATAACATATTTTAGACCCTACCTCTATGGTAGAAGATTCGTGGTCAAAACCGACCACCGCCCGCTAGTATACCTGTTCTCAATGACAAACCCATCATCGAAACTAACGCGAATGCGACTGGATTTAGAGGAGTTTTCATTCGATGTGGAATACGTTAAAGGTAAAGAAAATGTCGGGCCTGACGCATTATCACGTATATCCATTGACTCAGAAGGACTTTAGAGCGTACCAGTAATGCAAATACAGACGCGATCGATGACAAAAGCAAACACACGAAGCGAAACTAACAATCGACCAGACAACGGGACTGATCACCCCATGGCATACGACTCGATTAATAACATTGACGCTTTCGACTTACCAAAGTTAGTGTTTAGCTCCCCAAACCCAAACGAAGTGCACGCAACAATTTATAGCAAGAATGTGAAAAAGATCATTGCTCAAGCGCAGTTTTCTTATGCATTAAACACAACGAATCTAACGAGGTACCTCAACATTATTAATGAAATGGCCACAAATACGGGAATTAAAGCAATCGCAATTGCTAAAACAGACATGGTGTTTCGAAATATTACTCCCGAATATTTTAAACAAATGTGTTGCAACACGCTAAAACATGTGCAAATAGTGCTTTATAAGCCAGCACAAGTCATGAAACACCCGAGTGAAATCGAAAAGCTGATCGAGGAAAACCACGTGACACCTTTAGGGGGACATGTAGGTATCAACAAGCTAACGAAGAAGCTCAGACGTAACTATTATTGGACAAATATGAAAGCGACCATCGCTAAATTCGTGAAAGCGTGTAGTTCCTGCAAGCTGAACAAGCATACTGCTAAAACAAAGGAAGCACTTACGCACACGACAACACCCAACAAACCCTTTCAAATGATTTCATTGGATACTATAGGTCCAATCACGAAATCTATTAGAGGCAACAGATACGCGCTGACTATCCAGTGTGAACTGTCCAAGTACGTTGTCCTCATACCTATTCCTGATAAGCAAGCTGCGACGCTTGCTAGAGCATTCGTTGAATCCTTCTTCCTCCAATACGGACCACCGTCCATAATGAAAACGGACATGGGAACCGAATACCGGAACGAAGTTTTCAAAGAGATGAATGCTCTGCTTACAATTAAGCACAAACTTTCTACGGCATACCATCCAGAAACGATTGGAAGCCTAGAACGAAATCATAGATGCCTAAATGAATATTTAAGGAATTTTGTAAACCAACAGCACGATGACTGGGATTCGTGGCTGCCTTTTTATGCGTTCTGCTACAATACCACACCTCATACTGAACACAATTACAGCCCGTTCGAGTTAGTTTTTGGAAAACCTTTCCAACCGCCAAGCAAACTCACAGCTACCATAGATCCAGTATATAACAGTGATTCGTACATCGCTGAGCTCAAGTATAAAATTCAGGCTGCAAGTAGCAAAGCTAGGGATTTACTCGACAAAGCGAAGCAGAACAGAATCAAAAAGACTCACAACACTAAACCAATACAGCTAGAGATAGGTGACTCAGTTTACCTTGCCATTGAAAACAGAAGGAAACTAGATCCGGTCTACACTGGACCGTACAAAGTTACCAAGATTAATCACCCCAACGTCACCATCGAGAGAATAGACACGGACGAAACCCAGGTCGTCCATAAGAATAGACTAATAAAACAGTGAGTGTAATTTTTTTTAACACACATTGTAAGAGACAATCGGAGCATGGTTTAAAAATGTTCTCCTGCCGCTTCTCGGCAGAATAACATTTTTTTCTTTAGGGGGAAGGTGTGGCGGTCATGCACAATAAACTTGCATGCCACCCAAAGCGCTGGCATACCACAAATGATTCTTGCATGCCACTCACCAAACCCAAGTTGGCCGCGCACCCAGCGCATCATGCGTCACCATCAGACCACCCCTGAAAGTGGGTCAGAGTCAAATCGCGGACCGATGTTTGATGACACAATACCCGGACATTTGGGACAGGTCGGGTTCCGGCTTACAAACATGCTGCGTAAGCCGAAACCCGTACACATCGCTGCGACCCTGCATCGGGGTACTGGCGCACAACATGCGCGCGCCAGAGGTAAACATACGCGCAGACCGATGGACCACAGGCGTGGCCAGAATTATGCCAATTAGGTCACCAACTCCAGTTGTCTCCCTTTAATTAAGTAACTGCTCTAACTTTAAGAACTAACCATATAAATACCGTATGTAACGAATAAACCAGAGGCCAGACCCTTTTTTGACACATCACGGCCACGACGCTGACCGTGAGCTAAAGGTACTCATTTCGCGTTGCTGTGAATTGGGCTATGCCCGTCACTTGAAAGAAAGAGTGTTGTCCGCCCGTCGTCCGAAGTTCTGTCCTCCCGTCACAACGGAATCATTTCTAAAAGACATGATAAAATATGCAACCAAACGCAACCATGTACGAAAAAGGAGGGCAAAGAGTGCGGGGAGGAGGATGGCGATAGCGAGAGCGACAGTACGTTCCCTCGACCTTGAGAAAGGAAAGAGCGAGCTGCAAATGCTTAAAGAGGAGCTGGTGGCCTTACGTGCGATGTTGGAAAACCTAACGGCCCAAAACGCGACACTGCTGGAACGCAGTGAAAAGCCCATAAAGAGGCCGAGCTAGCCCACAAAGAAGTGGCACAGCTGAGACAACAGACAACACACACTGTTGCGAAACTAGGGATATATCAGCACAATCCCAACACGCGGATGAACTGAGCAGATGAACCACGATCCTGATAGGAGTGGATAACCTTCAAGTGATCTTGTCCCGTAAACACAAACTAGAGGGCCAAGAGGGGAACCTGCGGCTGCTCGGTGTAAACTGGGATGCTGTGTGTGTACGGTGGAAACGACACACGAGCAGTCACATCCAGCAATTACCACGAATGCGCGTGCAACTGGGATGAGATACACGAAATGGTGAGTCAACATTATGAACTGGAAGAGTCGAGCGCTACGGAATTACCTATATCGCCAGGAGATACCCGTGCCATGAGTTTTTTGGAAGCAACTACGAGAAGAGTAGGGTAACGCTTTGAGACAGGATTGCTGTGGAAATGGGATCAGATTAGCATGCCCAGCAACTACGAGGCTGCGATGCGCCGAACGGATTGCCTGGAGAGAAGGATGTGAAAGGACCCTTCGCTTCGATTATTGCCAAAACACGATTCGGTACTTCACCACCGGTGACAGTCGAGGGTAGAGAACGCCCTCTAGCGGGAATGAGAAGAGGAGGCGCGTGATCGCGCGCGCTCGAGGACAGTGAGAAAAGCAGAACGTAGCAAGAAAGACATAATTTTTCAACTCGTGTAAAAACTCTCGCAAACACTGGCGAATAGTGGAGAGAAGAATCAGAAGAATCGATTAAGTAGTTTCCGATCCGTTTATCTCCACTTCTGGAGTGCTCCAGGGCAGCAACTTGGGACCACTGCTTTTTGTGATATTTATTAACGACCTGCCCTCGTGTATTGTACACTCCAAGATACTTTTATACGCTGACGACGCCAGATTGTTTCGATTAGTGAACAATGCTGATGACTCCCGCCTGCTTCAAAGTGATATCCTGGCGTTCGAAGCATGGTGTGACAGGAACGCGTAGGCAATCTGTGCTGATAAGTGTTTTGTGATTTCGTTCTCGCGTTCTCTTCGTCCCGCATTATATGACTACTGTGTCAACGATCATCAAATACAACGAACCGATCTTATTCGCGATCTAGGTGTTCTACTTGACTCGCGGCTCTCGCTCAACAACCAACGTGATTTAGTCATAAGCAAAGCGTACAAACGTTTAGGACTCTTCAAGCAGTTAACCAAAGACTTTAACACTCCTATGTGTCTTAAAACTATCTATTGTAGCATTGTTCGGCCTCTTCTTGAGTTTGGTTGCGTCATCTGGTCACCTCGCTCAACGTTGTATATCAACCGTATTGAGAGTATACAGCGCAAATTCACGAAATACGCTTTGCGGCTCCTCCCATGGTCCGACCGCTCAAGTATGCCAAGTTATACAGCCAGATGCTTACTGCTAGGGATAGAGTCGCTTCAGTCGAGACGGGTGATAGCGCAGGCCAGTTTTGTCGCCGGAATCATCACGTCAAACATTGATTCAGCGGAGTTGACTAATCAATTGCTACTATACGCTCCTGTTAGACGCCTGAGATCTCAGTCCGGGTTAGTTCCCCCTAGGTGCCGTACGGTCTTTGGGTTGAGCAACCCCATTGTAGCGTCTCTGTCCCATTTTAATGACCATTATCACCGCTTTGATTTTAATTTGACCATGTCATCGTTTAGTTCTGTGTTACGTTCAGCGTTACGAGCGAATAATTTGCGTGCGTGATTTTTACGTTTTTATTATTAATGTTTGTCTATGTATTATGTATCCTGAATGCGGGCTAGATTTAAGAATACTCAATAAGACCACTGTATGTTAGTTGAGTTCATATTTTTAATAAACTACAATAATAATAATAATAAACAAGAATGAAGTGCTAGGAGAAGCTTTTTTTGAAACTCCGTTTACTCATTAATACTGAAAAATTATCGTAGTAAAAAATTATCGGTGCTTTAGTGAAATTTGTGCAAGTGTAAATCTTTGCGAATTATTAAGGCGCAACGAAATGCGGCATCGGCCCGCAGCGGGAAGACGCCAACGGGCGATGGTGAAAGCCCGGCAGCGATTGCGGCCCAAGGCCAGGCATGGGGAAAACACGCTCTAACACGCTCATTGATTTTTTGGCACATCACCGCGTGTATTGTCTTACGAAGAGCCTCTCCTGGGAAAGCAAGGCACGGTGTTTGTGTTTGTGCTATATTTTGGCTCGTATGTTTTGAACTTCGGCTGGCTCGCGAGCCGAGTGTTTTCAATCGCAATTAAAACACGCGAGCGCGAATCAATTATTGAACACAGCCAATATGATCGTATCATGGCAACGCTAGTTCATGCAGCATAGGTATATCGAGGCATTCAACATGTTTTAATTGAAGTTTCATTTCAATGAAAAAACTTAGTCGGTGCTCTACAATCCTGGTAGACAAACGTTTTGTGAATTTGTGAACTGCGAGTATCCGTTGATTTGTGGAAATGGCCGAAGAATCGAAACGCCCTAGGCTTACCAAAGATACAAGCAGATTTATTAAGGATTGTTTCACAAGTGTGGGTAGCGCTACCAAGTGCAATTTTTGTGCCAAAATACTCTCTGTGGATAAGCCTTTCAATTTAAAGAGGCATCTCCAGGCGATGCACGTGGAGCAGTACAACAGATTGATGGAAGGTTGGGAGGCGCAACAGAACCTCCCTCAAAATAGAAAGATACCTATTGTATCTATTCGGATGCATATGGATCTGCTAGCAGAACTTTGTGTAAAAATGGTCACATGTGGAGGTTTGCTTTTTAACGCATTGGATCAACCTGGCCTAAAAAATTTACTTCAAATTAATACTAGTGCGTTAAAAGTACCATCAATAGATCGCAAAACGGCGACGGAGATGGTTGCAACTAAAGCAGATTTCTTCAAGAGCAAATTGATAGATGGGCACAGAGTACCGAAACGAAACTTCCAACACATTTGTAATTTGCTTAGTATAGACCATAAATTTTCAACCGTCTATCATCCCGAAACAATAGGTGGACTGGAGCGTAACCACAGATGCCTTAATGAGTATCTCCGACACTTTATAAACGATTCTCATGACAATTGGGACGACTGGTTGCCATACTACGCCTTTTGCTACTACACTACCCCACATACAGAACATCACTTTTCACCGTTCGAATTAGTCTTTGGTAAACCATCAAAACATACAAATTTCACTGTTTCAACAATAAATCCCCTATATAACACAGACTCATACGCAGCCGAACTAAAGTTCAAACTACAATCAGCTTGCAACAAAGCTAAGGCATTTCTAGACAAATCTAAATCAAACAGGGTAAATAATCAAAAGGGTAAATCAAAACCCATCAAAATAGAAATAGGCAGCAATGTATGGCTAAAAGTCGACAATCGCAGGAAATTAGATCCAGTTTACTCTGGACCATTCAAGATTATCGGAATTAATCACCCCAATGTCACAATTAAGGACATAAATACAGACGAAACCCAGGTCGACCATACGAATAGAATTATAAAGTAAAAATCATATTATTTACAGACTAATTAGAGCGTAATGAGCTATCGGTTTCAAATAAGTTAGAGAATTAAATAATTATTATCAGCAACAATTATTCTTTTTAAGAGGATAGGTGTGGTATGTTTGTGTTTGTGAAAGAATTCCGGAAAACATCATGTATGGTGCTGCACATTGTGCATGAGCACAATACATGATGTTTCCTAGAACTAAATTTAGGTCACGATATTGTTTCGCGAACGCGTTAGCAAGTAAGCATTGACCCGACGCGCGGGTCGGCTAGCGCGGAATTGGATAATGAATGTGTGGGGTTCGCGCCGAACCCCACCAGCTACAACACTGGAGCTACGACCCCGAGCTGAGCGCACGGCGCGCGCTCAGTGATCCTGTCAGCGGCGTGGCTTCCCCCCTATAAAAGGCGCCGACAGCGCCGGAATCTCTCCTTTTTTCTGTTCCTGCTTTCACCGGCCGGCGGACCGGCCCAAGGACGCGCTCGGACGGTAGCCGGGCCCAGCGTCACCGTGAGCGTCCAGCGTCCAACGTCCAGCGTCCAACGTCCAGCGTCCAGCGTCCAGCGTCCAGCGTCCAGCGTCCAGCGTCTAGCGTCAGCGACACACGAAACGCCAAAGTGGTGACTAACGCCACCAAAGTGGTGACTAACGCCACCAAAGTGGTGACCCCGACATCACCAAAAATGTTGTGCACATGTTCTTGCTGAATATGAGGTTAATATTGGGCAAATATATGCAGTAACAATCGACAATGGAGCAAATTTTTTGAAGGCCTCTAGGCTTATCAGTGAAACACAACTAACAGAAGAATCAATGGAATATGATGTTGACCTGATAACTAACACCTCAAGTAACTACGAAGGTAACGAGGAAGCGGAACGTACAATCCAGGTGCTAACAAGTGCACTATCGGAGAGCGTAAGATGTGCTGCCCACACGTTGCAACTTTGCGTATACGATACGATAAAGCAACTTAAAATCAAGCAAAACATCGATCGAATCAAAACTTCAGCGAAATATCTGCGAAATAAACAGTAACGATATTGTTTCATTATGTATAATAAGTGTGTTTGTGTTTGTAACTGTCTGTCGGTCATTGCATTTCATCTTAGGGTTAGGGTTTTCATCAAACCGTCTCGCATTTGTTTGTGTATCATCCACATTTGTTTGTGCAGCACCTAACATATTTTTATTTGTCGCTTTTAGTTTTGGTCGTGTTATTGAACAAAACGATGTAAAAGTTCTAGTACTGAACAATGGAACCCGATGGAATTCGGGTTATTTAATGCTGGACTACTTCCTCAAAAATGAAGATTTTTTGCGGGAACTCATTGATGGAAACGATCTTGTCTAGCTGTCGGAGGAAGATTGGCTCTTCATAAAAGAATATTGCACAGTATTTGAACCGGTGTACTGTGCAACAGTTTGATTGCAAAAGAAAGCCGCAACTATTCGAGTAGTTGTAATGCTTCCGCAGTGCTGATGAATCCGGATAGGGCTTCCTGCTTTACATTCACCTCCCCGCAATACATAAACTTTATGAGATCCTATATGAGGGACTGAGTGGCTCACGTCTTTAAGGAAAACTGCACGGACACTTTGCTGCTGGGTGCATCTGCAAAAGGTGATCGAGTGCACAACCTCACATCCACCAGGTCGCCCTGCACGAGGGAGTCCGGGCTGAAGAGCCTGCCTGCCGACATCGTATTGGTCCACAACAACGCCAACAAAATCTAACCTGAAAAAAACAACGCCAACAAAATCTAACCTGAAAAAAACAACACCTACAAAATTTCCCCCAAAAAATAAAAACGAACGAAAACCCTTATTCTTGGTTTTCTAACCATTCTTTATTATTTAGAGCCCCTGCGAGAATTACGCTCCTCCACGGCCACGGCCGCCCGCCTAATGCCTAATAATGGGTCATTTCTTTTTTATTTGGCTCGGCTGTTTGATGACTCTTGAAGAAATCAGAAATAGTCAGATGGCAATCACCCTAGTTGCATCTATGAAGAACAGGCAGAAACTAGAGACCAAGGAATTTTTTGTTCTTGATTTAATTGGCAGGAAGGTAATCGCATTAAGGTATTGTGCTACAGAGGACATGATAGCGGACATATTAACGAAAAAATTAGGGAACATAAAACACAAACAATTTTCATCTTCACAGGGCTTAACAAATCCAGAGCTCACGAATTGAGGAGGAGTTAATAAACGTTGAGGAGAAGTGTTGAATAACAACGTTTATTTAACATCCATCAGACAGCACTGCCAAAACTGGCAGCACTGATAAACGTCAGGATACGTTAGATTAAGTCCGAACAACCGACTGGTTTTTTTGAGTTCCCTTGTTTCCTTATTGATTTCGACCTGCACGCTGCTAACAGCGGGAAGATGCTTTGGTCGTTTGTCGAATAGGGCGCTCAACACCCATACGTTTTCTGATAGATTCGGACGCGGACGTGAACACGATTGGTGGCGACGACTGGAAGCAGTTGGAACACAACTTCAGGGCCGGCAAGGCCGAGATCCGTGTCGGCCAAACATCAGCCGTAACGGACCTGCACGCCTACGCCTCAAACAGGTCGATCCCCATCGCAAACGTCTTCCGGGTCCACATAGAAGTCGTAGGCCACGACAAACCCGCAATAGATCGACGGGAACAGACCGTTACTAGGGAGATCCACTGCGGGCGAGTTAATGCTACTGAGAATAGGCCTGAGCGTAAACGACTGTGAAAAGGGCGCCACTGAGATATACAGTTATAGCCAAAGACCCCTTTCTTGCCTGTCAGAGACCACGCACGCGCACCGGACACCGAAGATGCCCCACACGCCAGCGGCCGACGCGAACATGATCCGGACACACGTGGCATCGACGATATCGGCGAACCCCAGCGCGACGTCCGATCAGTGGAAGCAGAGCACTCTTGAGCGGACAGTCGAGTTGATCAGCAGTACTAATACCCCATTTTGGAAATAAATTTATTGTAAAGATTTTTTTTAAAAACCAAATCGCGAGGAAACACTCATAATTGGCGCCGTCGGTTAGACCCTGCCCACGCTAAACAAAAGCTCTATCCAGAACAATCACTTCAGTGACCATAGTGAAAGTGTAAAATGATTTTGGACTCAATACGTATTGCCAAATACACCCACAGGTTAAAATAAAAAGTGATTGTGCTCAACCCGCAGTGCAGGACGTCCGGCTAAAGTATTCATCGAGAATCTTGAACCATCTCTCACCACGTAGGAGATTCGCGACGACCTGTCTCTAGTAGAGTTTCGTTAAGCGGCTGGTTTCAACCACTCAGGGCAAATTCCCAAATTATTTTCAACATCATCATTCATTCACAATTTGGGTTATCCCTAAGAGAAAAGTCGCCAGCAACCGCACACCCTAGAACACAGCTACAGCCACTATGGACTCTAAGATGATGGAGCAATTTCAAAAGTGGCAACTTGAGCAACAACAAAGAGAAATGGAGGCGCAGGGACCAAGACAAAACACCTCTTCGTGGTCTCGACCAGAAAGAAAGAAGGCTTTCAAGAAGCCCGGGATTCCAAAAACCAATGTCGGTAATCCGGTTAGGATTCCAAACCCCCCGGGTAAAGTGCCTCAGGGCCAATACTTGTCAAAGACATCTACAGAGTTGTCTAATGACCCGCTGTCCGAGAAAGCCTACTTCCCGGGGCCATCAACCGCTTTTATGGCCACCGCAACTCGTGAAAAGATCTATTCTGGAGCTACTCTTCTACCAACGCTGCAAGATGAGGTTTACAACCAGGTCAGTTCAGTAAATCCGTCGTACATGAAGGCAGTGCTGAAATTGAACATGCTAGCAGGTGGAAAAACCACTTCCGACGAGGCAATGTTTGTCTCGCAGATCAGTGAGTTCGGTTTTACGGTGCCAAAATCGTTTGCACTCTTCTTATCTGGATTCGGTGACACGAAGATCCCTACCGGACGGCAAATCAATTTTGCTATGGCCAAACCAGCTTTGGTATCCGGTAACGTACCTAACGGGGAAGCGGAACTAGTCATTCCGGGGTATTTTGGCCCTATAATAGATAACTCAGGGGCGTACAGTTCCTATCCTTGTATGGGTGTCTATGCACAACGAATTTTTCAGGATCTCGTGCAACCTGGTAATATACCAGGCCCAACTGAAAGGGTGGTGAGAAAGAGCATACGCGTTTGCTTCGGCCTCCGATAAAAGTAAACAGAAAGTGTGCTTCAAGTGAATACCAGGGTAACGGCGCCTTTCACAAGGAAGCCGTAGTGTGCCAGCAGCTGACAAATAGTTCGGCGAGCCATAGAGATCGGTGGCCGAGCGGGGAAACACCTTTTGTTTTTTTTCGCAAAGTGACGCTATCGATCAGCTGGCTCCCTCGCGATCAGCTGCGCATAGTGGTGTGCGTGTGTTGCAAGCGTGCAATATCAGTTCTGATAAGGACGACGCGTGTGCGTGAGACTGTCGCAGGTGTGAGGAGACGTGTGCGCGTACTATAGTCGCCAGTGGGCAAAGTGAGTGGCAAGTGAGTGGCCCAGTGATCAATGTAGCGCAAATATGAGTTCCTCCTCCTCAAAACAGGAGCAAGAGGCGGCGTTTAAGCGCAGCGAGAAAATGTCGCGCTCTCCGGCGAAACTTAGAACGAGCAGCAAGCCATCGCCGAAGGCAACTGCGGCGGAGCCAGCAGCGCCCTTCGTGCGGTGCCAAGCTGCCAAGTCAGCGAAAAGCGGAACGGACCTAGTCAGGGCGTTAATCGAGTCGACGGACCGGATCATCGCACTGGCAAAGACCCGGCAATCAGGACCCCTGCTCGACGTCTACCAGCTAGCGGTCCAGCAGTTGGCAGACCTACGGATCGTCCAGGCTGCCCTACGGAAGGAGGGCCTAACGGCAGACGAACCGGCACAGCGGGTACATGTGTCCACCCAATCTGCTTGGACGCTGGAAACCAGTGGCACGCAGACAGAGGTGCCTGCTATGGAGGTAACGGTGGTAGGCACAGCTGCGCCTCCCACCACTGCCCCCGCAGTGGGGAAACGTCAGAGGAACTCGCCCGGGGAGGCAAGCTCCTTGCAGAAGAGGGACCGAAAAGAGCTGGTTACGCCTCTGAGACTGCCGAAACCACCGAAAGCGCCTGCAACGGTGGGGGCGGTGAAGGCAGCAGCTAGGGTGACTGAAAAGACAGTGGCGGCGACGACGGCGGTAACGCCGGAAACGATAGAGTCGACGGCCTCAGACGGTTTTACGTTGGTAGAATCGAGGAGGAAGAAGAAGGTGGCTAAGGAGAGGGTTGCGGTGGTAGAGAAGGCGGCCGCGCCAAGCCGACCACCGATCAGGGGGGACGCCCTGCTGGTCAAAGCGGCACAGGACGGGGAATACGCCGAGATCTACAAGGTTCTAACCCCCGCGGAGGACACGAAGGAGCTTGGCGAGTGTGTCCGCGAAGTGAGCAGATACAGCAATGGCGGCATGCTGCTGCAGCTCCGCGAAGGAGCCAAGAGCGCGTCCTACAAGGGGATCGTGCAAACCCTCCTGGGCGGGAAGGCCAAGGTGACTGCGCTGACCCAGCGACGCCTTGTGGAGTGTCGGGGCCTGCACGAAGGCGCCTCGGAGTAGGAGGTAGCCAGCGTGCTGCAGAGCAACTTCGGGCTGGACGAGAAGCCGGAGGTAAAGCTGCGTCGCTTCTACAACCACAAGATGCTGGCGGAGATTCGTCTTCCGGTAGCAGACGCGGAGAAGCTGGTGAAGGCAGGCAGCATCCGGATCGGGTGGAACGACTGTTCCCTCCGCGCGGCGAACAGGCCCACCCAGTGCCACAAATGCTGGGGGTTCGGCCATACAGCCGGTGGCTGCAAGGGACCGGATAGGAGCCAGCAGTGCAAGCGTTGCGGAGAGGAAGGTCACCTCTCCACACAGTGCGTAAACGAGCCAAAGTGTGCCCTGTGCCCGGATACGGGGGACAGAAAGCCACTATCCGGGAAGTTTTCGGTGCGGCGCCCTGCAGGCAGCTTGAGGGTAGTGCAGCTGAACACTAACCACTGTGAAGCGGCTCAGGATCTGCTGGTGGGTCACCACCGGCTCAGGATCTGCTGGGGGCCAAAAACACGTTGAATCTGTACCGTGGAAGAGTGACGCAAGAGGCTTTGAACCTCTACGAACAAACAGTAATTAACAAAATCGAAGGGAAAGCTCGCGATACAATTTGTGCAAACGGTAACCCAACGGATTTTAATGACGTTGTGGAAACCCTTGAAGCTATGTATGGCGATAAGTCAGACATGGCTACATACCAAACGCAGCTTTGGTCCCTCAAGATGAAGGAATCCATTCATACGTATTATAAACGTACAAAAGAACTAACTCAGAGTATGAAAACGCTGGCAAGACAGCAATCACTTTACGTTAGTCACTGGGAAGCGATTAATCACATCCTAGAACAGGAATGCCTCGCAGCATTCATCAACGGCTTAAATAAGCAATATTTTGGCTATGCGTAGGCTTCCAAGCCAACGGACTTGGAAAACGCTTATGCGTTCTTGTACAAATTCCAAAACGCGGAAACCGCTAAGAAGCAAACAAAACACGATAAAGTGCAAGGCCGAGCTCCGTGTCGGCCAAACATCAGCCGTAACGGACCTTTACGCCTACGCCTCAAGCAGGTCGATCCCCATTGCAAACGTCTTCCGGGTCCACATAGAAGTCGTAGGCCACGACAAACCCGCAATAGATCGACGGAAACAGACCGTTACTAGGGAGATCCACAGCGGGCGAGTTAATGCTGCTGAGAAAAGGCCTGAGCGTAAACGACTGTGAAAAGGGCGCCACTGAGATATACAGTTATAGCCAAAGACCCCTTTCTTGCCTGTCAGAGCCAAGCGCGGTGCAAAGTGCTCAAACACCACACACGCGCACCGGACACCGAAGATGCCCCACACGCCAGCGGCCGCGCCGTGTCAGCATGCAGACACAGCGCATTCCAGCGACTTCCGACCAATAGGCTTCAACGCGAACATGATCCGGTCGAGTTGATCAGAAGTACTAATACCCCATTTTGGAAATAAATTTATTGTAAAGATTTTTTTAAAAACCAAACCAAATGTAAAGATTTTTTTAAAAACCAAAAGGAAACACTCATAATTATACGTCTATTCCACGAATACGTCTATTCCAGCTGATATACGATATACGCCACTGATATACGTCTATTCCAGCTGGAAGCAGCCGTTTTGGGAGCGCGGCTCTGCCGGTCGGTAGAAGTCGCCCTCCGTCTGGTTGAGGAGGAGAACGAGGACGGCGGATTAATAGGCACTGAATCCGAATCATCGAGCAGATTCTTCTGGGCCGACTCCCGTAACGTGCTGGGGTGGCTCAACTCCGACTGTCACCGATGCAGCCAGCACGTCGGGCACCGCGTTGTGGAGATTCTAAAGACGTCAAAATGCCGGGAATGGCGATGGGTACCCACGAAGCTCAACCCGCCAGACGACGCAACCAAGTGGAGCAGGATGCCCGATCTCGCCGCCACAAGCCGTTGGTTCCGGGGCCCTCAGTTCCTGTGAGAGTCCGTCAAAACGTGGCCCGCACAACCAGCGGAAAAGTCGGTCACAGGATCGGAGCTGAGGACAGCTTTCGTCGGCCATCACTCGGCTGTTGCTCCGTCCATACAGTAGCCCGTGGTCGACGTGACGAGATTCCCAGACTGGACAAAGGTGGTGTTCGTGGTAATTGGAAGGGTATTGCGCTTCGTTCACAATTGCAATGCTCGTAGCACCCAAAGAGTCGGTGCTACGAGTCAGGCGCAAAGGAAGGCGTTTCCCACAGAAATCGACCTGCTGATGAACGCCAAGACGTCCATTACGCGTACGACCGTGATTCCAAAGCAGAGCCCGATCCACTCGCTGAGCCCGTACCTGGATGAGGGCGGAATCCTGCGCATGCGAACGAGGATTGCTGCATGTCATTACGCAACGGAGAGTGCGAAGAGGTCGGTAATTCTACCACGGCGTCATCCAGTCACGGAGCTGATAGTGCGGAGATTTCACGAGAGGTTCCACCATCGAAACCATGAGACAATGATTAACGAGCTGCGCCAGCTGTATCACATTCCTCACCTCCGGTCCTATTACGCTAGAGTACGGAGGAACTGCCTGTGGTGTAAGAATGCGGCTGCAGAACCGAAGATTTGCGGGCGGTCCATATTGAGCTGGTTCACTCGCTGATCACCAGAGCTCATGCATCATGGGGTTGCGGAATCTCATTGCGCGCTCACAATATTCTGTGATCGAGGGACCAACTTCGTCGGTGCGCAGAGGGAATTTTAACGCA
Organism: Anopheles darlingi; assembly: GCF_943734745.1. Classification (NCBI taxonomy): domain Eukaryota; kingdom Metazoa; phylum Arthropoda; class Insecta; order Diptera; family Culicidae; genus Anopheles; species Anopheles darlingi. Next base: position 56,533,436 of record NC_064874.1, read on the forward strand.
ACTCGGAGCTGATCTACCACGACGCTATCACAAAGGAGTGCAGCCAACGCCGGATACGGCGGGAGTTCAACACGTCACAAGCCTCACACATGGGAGGCAGCTGGGAGCGCCTGATTCGTTGCTGGTGAGTTGGACGACAGCGGCAGAATTGACGAACGTCACAAGCGTTGCCCGACAGCTTCTGGAGGCGGTGGCTGACGGACTACCTGCCAGAGATTACGCGGCGAACAAAGAGGCACCGACATAGCGAGCCCGTCAGGACAGGAGACGTGGTAGTCATCGTAGATCCCAGGCTACCCCGAAAATTCTTGCCAAATTTTCGCCAGCAAGCAGGACAATCAGGTTCGATCTGCGAGAGTCAGGACGAAGCTCGCCGTGCTCGATGTGATACGCTAAGAATCATAGGGATAGGAGTAAGGCGCGATGCGCTCCCCGAGATGCTAGCAAGGCTATAGAGCTAGGTTGGAATGATGCCCAGGGAAGCGATCCAAAAACAAAGATAGATTAGATAGAGCAGGGTGGAAAGGGACCTTACGATCAGGAAGCGGAGTTGATAGATGGACAGTTGAAAAGGTGGCATGGTTGATAGGCAGTGGCAAGTTATTTAGGTTCACGTGGCTTAAGCTTCAGAGGTCACGATGAATGTGAGACCTCGATAAATAGAGGCCATTTTTAAGACATGTGTGCATTTACTGCTTCGAAAGATCCAGCGTTTGCCGATTTTTTCAACAGCAGTGCAGTATTTTCGGGGACTTCCGCAATGATTCAGGATGAATTGGTAAAAATTGTAGGATCCGTCATGATAGAACATATTGCCAAAGAAATACAAGAAGCAACCTTCGTAGCAGTAATGTAATGTTGATAGACGAAACTACCGATATACCCAGAAAGTCGCAATTATCTTCAATGCTACGATACTGTTTGAAAGATGGTAAGTACAGAAGATAAGAAAATGCATTGAAAAACGAAGCTGTTAGATATAAGGTGGTACCCCTCCACCGGTGCCACAGTGCCAAGGACTAGAGAAAGAGAATAGAGAGCGCGATAGGATCGTGAGAATAAAATTTATGTGTGACCACATTGTGTTTAAAATAGTGTTCCTTTTTTGTTTAGGCACCCCTGTTGAAAGATTTATCTCTCTGAGTGACGTCACGTGTGCCAAAACCGGAAACGCTCTAGCATCCCATGTCATCGGCATGCTAGAGAAACTTGGTGTCGCAAAAAATAGGCTAGTGGCACAAACGTACGATGGTGCGCGTGTCGTGTCTGGCGATAGGGGTGGTACTCAAGCACTCATGAAGGCTCATTTCCCAAATGTAGATTACATCTACTCCAAAGCCCACGTTTTAAATTTGGTATTGCTACATACATGCAGCAATCACATCAAAACGAGGAAGTTCTTTTCTTCTCTTTCGTCGCTGGCATCTTTCTTCACCCAAAGTCCGAAGAGGAATGCTGAATTGCAAAAATACATGCAAAAGACGATTCCAAACGTATGCAAAATGAAATGGGCGTATACTTCAAGAATGATAAACATAATAGAGTCACATCACACTGACATAACGAATAACGCCTAGGAGAAATGTACTTGGGAGAATCTGAATGGCACGGAGAAACAACATCTATGGCACGAGGACTACGCGGATTTATGTTAGATTAAGATACTATTTTTTTACTAAAAATCTTTTCTTTCATATTTTTTTTACCGATATATTATATCAAACATCACGCCAACATCACGAAACGAAAATTTTTACGATGCCCATTGTTCATACGCTCGAGCAGATTTACACACAGTCGATGCACCCCGAGACGTTGGCAGAGCAATATAGCCATCTCAAGGGACTGCCACTCCGTGGATACGACAACGCCGAAATTCGAGTTATCATCGGAGTAGACAACAGTCACCTGAGCCACTCCCTCAGAACCGTGAAAGGAGGTCTGGAAGAGCTGGCAGCCGCGAAAACCTGCCTAGGGTGGACAGTGTACGGGCCGTGCAAGAAGCAACACGTCTATGGGCCCCCGAATACATTACTGAACCTGCACCTGTGCACATGCAATGATCGAGACGATAACTTCCACGAAGCAATGAAACAGTACTTTGCAATCGACTCGCTGGGAGTAGGTGCTGCAATCTCAACTCTAAAATCAGTTGAAGAAGAAAGGGCGCTTGAGATCCTGAAGACCGTAGTCCTCCAACGGGAGGGACACTACGAAGCAGGGTTGTTGTGGAAAGCTGATAACATTAAGCTGCCGGACAGCCGGGCTATGGCCCTAAAGCGACATCACTGTCTCATGAAGAAGCTACAACGAGACCCAATGCTGGCGACAGCAATGCGGGTAAAGATAGAGGAATACGAAAGCAAAGGGTACACGAGGAAGCTTACCACTATGGAACTAGCGGAGAGCCATTCGAACGACTGGTACCTGCCAATATTCCCGGAGGTCAACCCCAACAAACCAGCAAAGATACGCGTAGTCTTCGACACCGCCGGGAAGGTGAACGGAGTTAGCCTAAATTCACAGTTGCTCACTGGCCCCGACCAGCTAGTCGATTTGCTGTCCGTGCTATTCAAGTTCCGGGAAAACAAGATCGCCGTCACCGGAGAAATTCGAGAGATGTTCTTCCAAGTAAGGATGAACCCCCGCGACCAACGAAGTCAGATGTTTTTCTGGAACGACGGAAAGGGCGACAACGTTCCACAGGTGCACATCCTCACTGTAATGACCTTTGGAGCGGCTTGTTCACCCAGCACTGCTCACTATGTTAAAAACGCCAACGCCGATCCTGGAACAATACCCGAAAGCAGTAGAGGTCATCAAATATGAACATTATGTCGACGATATGCTATCGAGTGTCGAAACCGAGATGGAGGCGATCACGCTCGCCGAAGAGGTGCGACACATTCGCTCAGCTGCGGGTTTCGAAATCCGAAACTTTGGTTGTCCAACTCTTCCAAAGTCAAGATACACCTGAACAGCGAAGCTGCTGGGAAGAAGGAACTACTAACGAGCGCAGCACTCACCACAGAGAAAGTCCTGGGCATGTGGTGGGACACAAAATCGGATGCTTTCACATTCAGACTCAACCCCCGACGTGACCCACAGACAATATCGCCCACGAAGAGATCAATCTTTAGGGTTCTAATGTCCATATATGACCCCATGGGTTTGGTCGGCAACCTTTTAATGTACCTGAATTTAGGAAATCTGGCGCGCAAAATGCTCCTGGGACGAGGGGATCAGCGGTAAACTAAAGGAAACATGGTCGCTGTGGATCACGGTGCTCGAAGGTGGAACTGATCAGTATCCCTCGGTGCTACCGACAAAGAACTACATCTGAAGTGTCCACCAAGATCAGTCTTCACATCTTCTGTGACGTCAGCGAGAATGGGACCTCCGCCGTAGCCTACCTCCGTTTCGAAGAAAACCATTTCACCCTAGGCAGCTCAAACGGCAACATACCGTTTGATGATTCACCCACTGCCGCGCAACGAACCTGGAAAGAAACCATTGATTTCGCCAACTTGCTTTGGCTTGAGGTGGGTTCACGAATACCTACCAACGCTAACCAAAGAATCAAATGCTACCAGCCAGCGAAACCCATCAGGGAAGGAGATCTTGTTTTGGTCGTCGACCCGAACAATAGCCGCAACGACTGGCCACGAGGACGATTGGTCGACGTTGTGCGCGCTGCAGGCGGACAAGTACGACGAGCAACTGTAAAAACGTCACGCGGACTGCTAAAGAGACCGGCAGTGAAAATCGCGGTGCTGGACGTTGGCACCAAGGCTTAGGTAGGCCACTGGCAACAACGGCATACAGGGGGGAGGATGTTGGCGACGTCAGCACCAGGACCGCTGAATAGCTGAGCTGACAGGACGGCTAGCTATCTCGAGAGGAGCGGTGGCCGTCTCGTTCCCGCCGGACCGGAAAGAGTGTGCGTGGCGCCCCGGTCGCGCTGCGGGATCGGCAGGAGAGCTTGGCTTGTCGAGGTTCTTTTTCGATAGCAGACACGGAAGCAAGATGATATATTTTTTAAATCGTTTGAGCATCAAATAAACGCATTTAAAGAAACGTCCAGATCCTTTTTTTAATTATTACGTTGCCATCCGCAACAGATAGTTTTTATAGTCCGATGGTGCGCTTTGCGTTAGCTCCTCCACTAATGTTTTTGTTCCGGATAGACGCCTGCGCAGGCGGGCCGATTACGAGCTTTCCCTGTTACCACGTTCCCTCTTGTTTGGTGTCAACGACCCGTTCCTTGTAATCTGTCGTTCGTACAGCAAATTTTCGTCATTACTTGACTACAACATCGTTTGGCACTGGTTAAATGCACCACACCACAATAGGAAGCCATTCGTGTCCAATCGGACAATGAAAATGCAAAATCTTACAAATAGGTGTCAAAGCCGGCACTTGCTGAGTTACATAGTGTCGAGAGAATGTCACCCAAGCGAGTTCCTTCGCAGACGGAACCGAAGCATAAGTCGAGTAATAAATGTACACGCGACTCTAGAATTATCTAGAGTGAATAGAGTGATAATATCTCGATAAGAGATAGTAAACGTGCGGATTAGAGGGAGAGCGGATCTAAATGAGACAGGTGAAAGAAGGAAAAGGGATATTTTTCGTACAGGAATCGAGGAGAACAACGAGGAGAACGCAAAGCACTGAATATCAACCACATCCGAACGCTCTCGCTATCGAGAACAGAGATACGAAACTGGTCTGCTCTGGAAAACGGATGAATTCCAGCGTCCAAACAGTCGGCCCATGGCCATTAACGAGCTAAAAAACGGTTGGATAGAGAGCCGCACTAGGCGGATGCGCTACAAGATAAAATCGGCGATCTCGTATAGATCCCTATGAGGGTTTCCCAGCCCCAAATCGAAAAAAGGACTTACTTCATTAAATGTTCCATAGTTAAATGCAAGACCTCATTAAATGCTTGCTGTAAGTACTTCGTCCACGATGTTCAGGCATTCACTTCGTCGATTTCTGTTGAAAAAATATCATGCTATAAATCACCATGCTATAAAACCTAATCTGAAATATTTCATCAATCACAGTACCTCAATAAAAATGCAATCATAAAGCAGCTCTCTTTGGGATCGGCCAGTGCTAAAAAATAAAATCAATATTAATCCAAAAGAAATTGAACCACTATTACAGTTTGCACAACTTACCTCAACATCAAACAGAAGCATTTAAGGCAGAAAATAATAGTCCCCTAATTTCTCACAGATTCTTCTAGAGGCAACCTAGGTAGCTAATTGAAGGCATGGAACAGGCTGTATAAATAACCCAACACGACCCTTGTGCTTTTAAAATGCTCGGCATATCTATTTACCGGCAAAACGCAATTCTGATAAATTAAACCGCATTTTCGTTCGGTACATTTCAACTGGACACTACTCTCCTCTAACCTCACACTAATCATTCTATTTCACCGGAGCACGAGGCCGCGATCCGCACCAAAAGTAATATCCAGGCCACACACAATCAACCGGTGGCCTCGCAACGGATCTGTTGAATAGCCAAACATGCCCTCACACATCACAAACGTATTTCATTACAATGACACCATTTTCTAAGAAATAATAAAGCACACACTACTCGCGAACAAAGCCTATTGTCTTTAGGTCTGGCTGCTTCGTTTCTGGTACAAACACTTTTTCCTGGAACGAATATGCCGGCATCTATTGAAGCACACGCGCACACACACGCGCGTTCAAAAAACCTCGTGGATGACGCTACACAAAACGTGTTCCCTAATATCTAAAACACTTCCGTTTCTCCATTTTAAAATCAGAAAAAAGGTGCGCCATAATTAAACTAATAACTGCCCTTCACTGCACTAAAAACCAACTAAAAACACGTAAATCCGCTTGCTCTCGGCAAACAACGCAGGACCCAAAATTTCACATGCTTCCTTCTTTGCTCTCGTTGCTTCATTGCATACTTTGATACGTTTGTTTGACATTTGTTTGTGAGAGCGAGAGGATAGGGTAGGTCCACATCATCCGCAACGGCAGAAGTAACGAAGAGCTGTTGTAGATTTTTTTATTGTGCTTCTTTTTTAAAATTTGCAAAATTTTAAAAAGTAAATTCATCGGTGCGTCCAGATGGAGCTTGAGCTAGCATGGCAAATGAGATCTATATGGACGCACCGTATGGATTTTGGCATCGCGGCGCGGCAATCGCGCGCTCATCTGGCGAGCGCTTGACGTACTTTGCCTCTTCGCATCGAACACTTTTTTCCGTTCTGTCGAATAGGTAAATAAACATCGAAGATTTGTGCATAGATTCAATAAATTGAAGAAATGTTAAAAGTTTCGCCGAGAAGCTCAGTCTATAAAGTATTTCAAACCACTTCAATCAGGTATGGCGTAGGAAGGGAGATGGTTAAAACGTAAATTATAGCAGACAATCCAATTGTAGATATGCGCATAGAACTCACTACGCAGTGTTAAAACTGCAGCCCGATTGTAGTTCCCGCGATGTACGAGCTGCGTTTATTCAACTTTCTAAGGAGGTACGTTGCAATTCAGCGGCGGCTATTGACCGCCAGACACATCGACGATAAAGAGGTTTCTTTTTAATTTTTAGCTTCACCCAGATGCAAACGTTGGCAGCAGTAGAAAGTACGATAATAAATCATTTGTTGAGCTGCTGGAAGCTTATAAAATCCTGAGCAAACCCGATTCTAGAGCTGCCTACGATTACGAACTTTCATTGGGCCGTGATTTCAAAACGAACGATCATCCAATTTTTCATAGGTACCAGCTTGCAGTAGCTTACGTAAAATTACGTAAAATTCAAAAAGCGTGTTACATTTATTTTTCTTTCATTTTCTTGCAACAGGCCTTGGGCTTCGGAGAATAAGCATTATTCCAACGAAGAACAACCTTACTATGGTATAAAAGGAGTAAAAAAAGTTAGCAACTGGACGATCGTGGTGTGTTGTGCAATATTCATGCTGTTTGGAATTGTTTTGCAGACTGTAGCAATAAGGTAAGGCAGCAGCTTAGAAAGTATGCCACATTTACGTACAATAATCCGTTTCCGTTCTATCTATACAGTAAATCTTTCACTTTTAAACGGAATCAACTTGACGAATTCTCAAGACAGAATGCTATTCAGCACGCAGAAGCACGGGAAGAAGCTGAAAAATATGGAAACAAAGCACAAATTGAGCGTATGAAGGCGAAATTGAACAAGGAAGTTGTGTAGCATTGTTGTTGTTTTATTTTGTTGATATTTTTGTAAATCAATAGAAAAATTGTAAATAAGAGAAGTGTAAAAAGTCTTAAAGAAACGCTAATCTACTATTGTCACTTCATCACTACTAAAATACGCCTTTGAGATATAGGCGTGTTCGAGAGAATGATTCAGAAGAAAGCATATTTGGCCCCATATTTGGAAAGAATCGATGGGTGAGCCGGTATAACGCGGAGCTATACATATGGTACGACAATCTTAATGTCGCACATGAAACATGGCGATCGAATAATGTACATCAAAATCAAGGATATTTGCAAGCCCAACTCGCTGGTTCGCCGTCGTTCGAAAAAATATCACCGACATTTCCTAAAATTATTATTATGTATTGATATTTATTACTACTTAACTGTTAATTTAGATTCATTTTACCTGTTTGGTGAAGGAATTTTCAATGACATGCCAAGAAGGGTCGAAGGTTGAAGCACTTGATAAGTACCCAATTGACAAAATGTATGCAACCGGGTCTATTATTGTTTAATAGCCCCGAAATTGTTCTCGCGACGGTTATTTGCCAGTGGGGTAAGTACTTGTTCAAATCGATCAAAGGTGATCACTATTAACAAAACATGCATATCGTAATCCATTATTAGATCTGATAGAAATATCATAATTGTTTCAAAAATCGTATGTAAACTATATGCGGCCGCTTTCCATACATTGTCCTTTCCTTTTTCCCTGTCATTCTAAAACTAATTACATGTGAAAAGCATGCTTGTTTAGAGCATTCGTCGATCCAACTAGAGTCAAGCATGGTCAAGTTTATGTTTTATGCAGGTTTAGTAAAACGAACAAGAGATTTGTTATATTTCGACACATTAGACAGATTGGAGTCCCACGGCTCCTGGAAAGCAAACATCCCTGTAAAGCTACTAGGGGCTGAAAGTGAGGAAACGGGGGCCGGGATACTGTGATAAACAAATAAACTCGTGGCCTTGTCCCGACTGAGTAGAAAAAATACGTTATTTGCATGAATAGAAAGCCCTAATTGACATTGTCCACTAACTCCATAAACTTGAAGTGATCGTCTATACCACCACTGGCAAGTGGGTCGGTAGTAATCTTATCGTATATTCTAAGTATACAAGAAAAAGAATAAATATAGGAGGTTGAGCTGATGAAAACAACCAAAAACTAGCTTATTTGTCAATGTATTGTTTGTAATTTATGCTTATTTGTCAGTGTAGGTACTTGACACTCGTATTAGTTTATTATATTCCCAACTCGATCGATTATCCTTTCAATTCCAATTGGAATTGGAATCAGCGTCATCAATGTTGCGCAGGGAGCATTCAAAGTGAAGGATAAGGGTACAGAATGGAAACCATAATACCTGGCACCAAACGAGTTTTGGTTCCCGCTATGTTATATCTATTCTGTTGCATCAAATGCTCATATTTTTTCCATATTCACTTGGTAGTAGATTGAACAGCATCAAGATATAGCTAAGCAGGCAGCAAACGAAAAGGATCCTGTCCAAGAAGGTTACAACAACGGCTTGTCTAGTGCAATTGGCAGTCTTGACTTCCGTTGCCTCAACCACTAGATTAACTGTATCCCCATCTGCATTCGATTCAACATGATTATCATTCTCTTCTTTGTTGTCGATATCCACACGTTCTGATTGAAGTAATATGCTTCCCACGTTGGTTGACGCTACTTTGATAGCCAGCTTATCAAAAAAGCTGTTCGAGTTTCCGGTTGACAGACGCATGTGCCTCAGCATGATAGTGAATGTCAGTATCGCAACATTTATCAAAAGAGAATCGCGAAAGAAAATCACTGGAAAATTCATTATGGGTAAGATGTAGAAAAATAAAAAAAATCTATTAACTTACGCAGTTTTGGAACGGAAACGCCATGATAAGGAACACGCCAGTACAAATATACCAAATAGTTGAAGTGGCCCAAACATGTTCCGCATAGAATGTAGAGTCGCTCAGAGCTGACGCAGCTCATCCAAAGTATACCCATGTTCAGTAAAGCCATGACTAAAATTGAGAAACAGGCAATTTAGTTCCTACTATTTTTATATCTACATCTGTTACCGCACTCAACTAAAACCAGGTGTTAGAATAGCTCCATATATGGCTATGTGTCGTTCGAGCAGAAATGTATATTCTACTGTAGGATAAGTATCGTTATCATATATAGTTTGTTTGGCATTAGCAGAAATCATTTTCCATTCCGAATGCGGTACTGCGATGTAATATGTCGTTATATCGGTATTTTCGTTGATTTTTATCTTCTCTTGATCCTCAACCCAGGTGCCCAGAGATAACGAACAGTTCTGTGTGTCGAACGGCCAATTAGCGGTGTTGCTCACACAAAAGGCTTCATACTGGCAAGGTGGGACACAGAATACTTTCCCAAACTGATTCACCTCGCAGCGGTGGTTCGAACATGCTGCTTCTGTGCTTTTGTAGCTGGAATTAATAAGTCAAAAAAACAGTTTTTACACTAAGTCAAATCCTGATCTCACCTGGCGTAGAACACGCGATGGTCTTACTTGTTGAAAGGGATTATTGTTGGTGTCCATATTTCACTTGATTCGATAATCAACTTGTCTATCCCATACTCCATACGGTCCCAGGTTAGATACTCGTCTTTCCAGGATGTACTCATCCAAACGAATGCCGTGAGAGTAGATTTTCGTTCATACTATAATAATGTACAGCCATTTATGATCATCAACGGATCGCAGTTGTAGTGCGGATGCAGTAAATATATACCAAGTCGTAATTTTGTACGTGAACGTTCATCGAAACATTTACAGCTGCACTATAGTTCTTTACAGGCCGCTCCGTTTTGTCATAGTTGTAGCAGAACAGCTTTTTTAGCAGTTTACCTTCGCTCGAAGACGGCTCTCCGTCGCAATTGAAAGCAACTATGAAAAGTAGAAAGGGGGTTTTGATTCCAAATATTCCACATAAACCACGTAGATACGTACTAGTGAAGCCTAGCAAACTTACGAAAACAAATATAACAATACTTTTCATTAGGGAGAGCATCTTTCTCTCTAGAAAAAAAACTCTAAATCAATTGTTAAGCAACCAACTGTTACAATGGCCGAACTATTACTGAATTGTGATCGAAAGAACGGGATAGTTTTAAAGTGTCGCATCATACGCGTAGTCGTTTCACAACCGACGCCCCCTAGCTCTGACGCAAAACGATACAATTGAAATCTATGGCGTGATTGGCACATTGCCACTCATTTCCCTGAATTCGACGTTACATGCCGTAACTGGAAATTAGAGGACCACTTTTTGAAATCATATAAGGTTACCATCATGCCGCTAAGTTAACCGCAGCAATTGGTTTGACGAACATTCTATTTTGAAAGTTTTTCCTTTTTTGTTGTCATTGTTGATTTTTCTCGCTCTCTTGATGATCATGTTTATCCATTTGTTAAACTTCGTACAAGCGTTACAGCGTGTTGGCCCCAGAATGGAACCCTGTGGTGCACCTGCCGTTAGATGCACTTCGTGTTGATCTGTGTCAGTGTCATAGAGCAGGACGTGATCCACTAGTCCGCCCAACGAACCGCAGATGTGTGCAACGCGAGCTGCCTCACGCGGGATTCCTCTGCTTGAATGATAGGAGGTTATCATTAACTAGACGGTTAGGTCTAGTTATTAACGTTTTATTGCAAACCCTAGTTACATTGGTAAGTTGTAAGTAAAGTTGAATTGATTTTGTAATTAAGTAAAATTGTACTTTTGTATGTGTATAACGAACAGTGCCAATGAAATACTTTGTGGAAATCGCATCCAAATCATTTCAACCCGTCTACAAAAAATCTAGCTTGAAAGAAAAAATCCACTTTAATGTATCATAAATGTATAGATTAATAAATGTACAGAAAGTGTTAAAGGTACCAAAACTGCAGTGTACAGGAATAATTTAGTAAAATATTTTAATAACAATAGAGTTTAATAAAAAAAGCTGGTTTACTTGTTTTCCAAAGTTATCAAAAATTACATTGCACGTTGCTTTTGCCAAAATACAGTTAACTTTCCTTGTAGCAATGTTGTAGCTGTCTACTCATTTTTATGAAATCTTTTGACAAATTAATTTGAGAAAATTTCAAATGTGTATGATTTTTTCCGTTCAACAGACTTAATTTCCTACAAATAGCACATCTGTAGTCAAACATTTTATAAATAGGATCCTTTCATATTTTAACCGTAGTGGAACGGAGCGATTCGTGGTCATTAGGCTCAGTCTTGAGGAAGACGTGCCTGATAGTTTATATAGCGTTTATTGTTGTTTTAAAAGGTTTTGTTGTACTTATATCTTTGTATCAAATGCTTATTTTTTCAATATTCACTCGGTAGTAGATTGAACAGCATCAAGATATAGCTAAGCAGGCAGCAAACGAAAAGAATCCTGTCCAAGAAGGTTACAACAACGGCTTGTCTAGTGCAATTGGCTTTCGGGTTTTCAGCAGTCTTGACTTCCGTTGCCTCAACCACTAGATTAACTGTATCCCCATCTGCATTCGATTCAACATGATTATCATTCTCTTCTTTGTTGTCGATATCCACACGTTCTGATTGAAGTAATATGCTTCCCACGTTGGTTGACGCTACTTTGATAGCCAGCTTATCAAAAAAGCTGTTCGAGTTTCCGGTTGACAGACGCATGTGCCTCAGCATGATAGTGAATGTCAGTATCGCAACATTTATCAAAAGAGAATCGCGAAAGAAAATCACTGGAAAATTCATTATGGGTAAGATGTAGAAAAATAAAAAAATCTATTAACTTACGCAGTTTTGGAACGGAAACGCCATGATAAGGAACACGCCAGTACAAATATACCAAATAGTCGAAGTGGCCGAAACATGTTCCGCATAAAATGTAGAGTCGCTCAGAGCTGACGCAGCTCATCCAAAGTATACCCATGTTCAGTAAAGCCATGACTAAAATTGAGAAACAGGCAATTTAGTTCCTACTATTTTTATATCTACATCTGTTACCGCACTCAACTAAAGCCAGGTGTTAGAATAGCTCCATATATGGCTATGTGTCGTTCGAGCAGAAATGTATATTCTACTGTAGGATAAGTGTCGTTATCATATAGAGATTGCTTGGCATTAGCAGAAATCATTTTCCATTCCGAATGCGGTACTTTAATGTAGTTAGTAGTTATGTTGGTATTTTCGTTGATTTTTATCTTCTCTAGATCCTCAACCCAGGTGCCCAGAGATAACGAACAGTTCTGTGTGTCGAACGGCCAATTAGCGGTGTTGCTCACACAAAAGGCTTCATACTGGCAAGGTGGGATGCACAGTACCATGCCCAACTGATTCACCTCGCAGCGGTGGTTCGAACATGCCGCTTCTGTGCTTTTGTAGCTGGAATTAATAAGTCAAAAAAACAGTTTTTACACTAAGTCAAATCCTGATCTCACCTGGCGTAGAACACGCGATGGTCTTACTTGTTGAAAGGGATTATTGTTGGAGTCCATATTTCACTCGATTCGATAATCAACTTGTCTATCCCATACTCCATACGGTCCCAGGTTAGATACTCGTCTTTCCAGGATGTACTCATCCAAACAAATGCCGTGAGAGTAGATTTTCGTTCATCCTACAAAAATGTACAGCCATTTATGATCATTAACGGATCACAATTATAGTGCGGATGCAGTAAACATATACCAAGTCGTAATTTTGTACGTGAACGTTCATCGTAACATTTACAGCTGCACTATAGTTCTTTACAGGCCGCTCCGTTTTGTCATAGTTGTAGCAGAACAGCTTTTTTAGCAGTTTACCTTCGCTCGAAGACGGCTCTCCGTCGCAATTGAAAGCAACTATGAAAAGTAGAAAGGGGGTTTTGATTCCAAAGTTTTCACATAAACCACGTAGATACGTACTAGTGAAGCCTAGCAAACTTACGAAAACAAATATAACAATACTTTTCATTAGGAAGAGCATCTTTCGCTCCAGAAGAAAACACCCGTTAAAACGTTAAGCAACCCACTACTTCCACGCGCAAGCTATTACTGAATTACCATCGAAAGAACGGAGTGACCTAAAAGCCTCATATCATTCGGTTGGTCGTTTCACAATTGACGCCCCCTAGATTTGGAACAAAACTTGATAAAACAGAAGCAGCAGAAGTTGTCTTTCATTTCGCTGAGTCCATACAATTCTTTAGTCTTACGCTATACAATGTGGTACAACGTAAATAATCAACTGAACTATGGCTTAACGTTGTTTTATAACAATTACATTTTACGTTGAAATTTCGTTGGTTTTTGTTATCAAATAATAATAATAATAATATAGATGACAAAGTAGTATGCGCATGCAATTCTATGTCTAAATCAAACAAGTTACCGAGTCCAAACTATTCATTCTACCATTATCCCTACAAAAAGTCAGAAAGGACTGATGCAAGTATAAGAAAAGTATTTAAACAAATAATATTTTATGGCTATAATTTAGGATTAGGAAATTAATATTATTGTGTTTTATTATTGATATTCAGAATTCCATTGTAATCTTATAAATAAAAATAAGTCCTTACGGTGTATGTTTGTATGCGCATCACGCGGAATCTACTGAACCGATCATCACCTAACTTGGCTCATACATAGGTTCTTATTGGTTTTTTAATACCGTATACCGGAAATCGGGTAAATCAGCTAGTTACTGATACTTAGATTTGAATTGCGACCGATCGGTGTAAACCACTGTAAATGGATCCACAAGCATCTGAAATATGACTGAATTTCTTTAGTCACCATTTGATTGATGGTCCTTGCAAGTCCAAATGAAATCAGCGACATTCAAAACAAAGGATGATATGCGAAAATTCTCTCCTGTTTGACGGTACATTTAAATTTCATTCAACATCCGTTGGCATAGTCAACATATTTTTTCGATAATTCATCAGTCTGAGATTTGTAGGACAAATGGGAGAAGATAGCATGTGATTTATAGTTAAAAAAAACACTACATACTGCTTAGCACTACTAAACCACAAGTTAATTTAGTTGCGCATGTAGCGCTCGACCAACTTCTGCTCTAGGACTCTACCGAACGGCTGAAAATGGCAATGAGAATAAATTTGGATAAGTCCTTCTTCATCTGGCACTCGATCACAAACGGTGCGTTTGTTGGCGAAGACCGTTAATCAGAAAACACCGAAAACATTATCACATTTTCTAAACAATCGATCACTTCCACTCCTGTTATAACTATGAAGTGATATTAAACTGGCGAAATACATATTGCCTAGTACCAAACCACGCCGCTCAGGGTTCGTTCACTCAATCGAGTCAATAAATGTTTCCTAAACGAGTAAGATCAATAATTAAGTGACGATAGTATGTGTTCGAGTATTCTTTATTGTAAATTTCAATCTCATGTTAATAGAGCATTTCTAAGTAGTTATCTAAGTAGAAAATTATCTTTCGAAAGATCTAAGTTTAAGGTATTGACATTCGTTAAACAAGCAATACTTGTTACACTGGCACACTTGCACGGGAGAAGATCACTGGATTGGGTTGGCAGCAGGAATGATGCGTAGCAGTTGTGATGCTTTTCACTGACTCACTCACA